>NC_059096.1:16709822-17009822 GCF_020497125.1 Mauremys mutica | reverse complement strand
GCTGTGGGGTCGGGTTTGAGTGCTGTGGCAGGGAATGGTGGGCTTTGGGGGCCCGGTTTGACCTCTGTGGCAGGGAATGGTGGGCTATGGGGGCCCGGTTTGACCTCTGTGGCAGGGAATGGGTGGCTGTGGGGAATGGGTTTGAGTTTGTGGCAGGGAACGAGGCGGCTGTGATGGGGCTGTGGGTGATGGGTTTGAGCGCTGTGGCAGGGAATGGGGGGCTGTGGAGTCGGGTTTGAGCGCTGTGGCAGGGAATGGGGGCTGTGGAGTCGGGTTTGAGCGCTGTGGCAGGGAATGTGGGGCTGTGGGGGATGGGTTTGAGCACTGTGGCACGGAATGTGGGGCTCTGGGGGATGGGTTTGAGCGCTGTGGCAGGGAATGGGGGGCTGTAGGGTTTGGAGGTTATGGAGGGGTCAGTGGCTGTGGTGGAGCACACTGGGTCAGCGCATTCAGCTGTTAACCCAAAGGATGGTGATTTGAGCCCACCCAGGGATGGTACTGACCCTACTACCTCCTTGGACCCTCAAAGGAACCCTTTTGCCGCTTCAGAGCTGTCCCTGCTGGCCTCAGTGTGTTCAGCTTGTGGCCCGAAGGGCGCGCTGGCTGCAACACGAAAATCCATCTCCCAGCAGCTATGCCGGGGGCTCGGGCTTAATCCTCAAGGCCGAGCACAAAACCCTTCAGCCGGGCATCTTTTGCCCCCTTTCCGCTTCTGCCCAAGCAGCAAGGGAGAAACAGAGGGGACATGCCGGCTCTAAGGGTATGTCTACGGGTAGCGATCGGTTTATCAGGGATCGATAGATCGCTTTCCATCTAGACGCGATATATCGATCCCCGAACGCGCTCCCATCAACCCCAGAACTCCACCAGGGCGAGCGGCGGTAGCGGGGTCGACAGGGGGAGCCGCGGCCGTCGATCCCACGCTGCGAGGACGGGAGGTAAGTCGAAATAAGAGATTTCGATTTCAGGCAAGCTATTCCCCTAGCTGAAGTTGTGTATCTTACATCGATCCCCCCCCCCCCCCCCAGTGTAGGCCAGGCCTAGGAGTGCCTCCCTCCCACTTCCCTGTTGGCTGCTGTGATAAATGGGGGGGCGGGCGTAGCTCCCTTTTGTGGACACCCAGCCAGCCAGTTAGCTATAAAGTCCCTCTTGGTGGCTGTACTCTGCTTGTTTTACCTGTAAAGGGTTAAAAAAGCCTCCCTGCATAGGTAAAAGAAAGGGAGTTGGGCCTCTGATCAAAAGAGCCAATGGGAGGGCTTTTTAAAAATGGAAAAAAGAACCTACCACTCTGATTTGGGAGCAATTTCCACCCCTTTTGCATGGGTGCAGGTGAGGTAATGAATTGGGCCCTCTGGTTTTTCTCTCGGACTGACCCACCTTGCCCCATCCCAAGATAAGGTGCAGGGCCAATCATGGAAGAACAGTGTCAGGGGAGGCAAAGGGCCTGATTCTGATCTCCTGTTTGGTGTAAAACAGGAGTAACTCGATGGATGCCAATGTTGGGACATTAGTGTAAATGAGACCAGAATCTATCTCTGTGGTTGCCTGGTAAATTTCATTCCCCATTCAGGGCAATTGCTTCCTCCTCCTATTTGCGTAAGGGATTTCCTCCTTAAAATAGGACAAAAGGAAAGGGGAAAGAAATGGTGACTGACAGAATAAGAAGCAGGAAGGTCACATCAAGCCTGGGACGATAAGAGCCAAGGTCAGCGAAGAGCAGGGCGCTTGGTGCCAAGGTCACTCAGAGACAGAAAATGAGAGTGTGACGCACTGGAACTGTTGTTACTGTCAGGGCCGGCTCCAGACCCCAGTGCCCATTTTCCCGGCAGGGCGGCAGGCGGCTCCGGCGGACCTTCCGCGGTCATGCCTGCGGGAGGTCCACCGGAGGCGCGGGACCAGCGGACCTCCCGCAGGCATGACTGCGGAGGTGCGCTAGTCTCGTGGCTCCGGTGGACCTCCCGCAGGCATGACTGCGGAGGGTCCGGTGGTCCCGCGGCTCGGGTGGACCTCCCGCAGGTATGCCTGTGGAAGCTCCACCCGAGCCGCGGGACCACCGGACCCTCCGCAGGCACGTCTGCAAGAGGTCCCCCGAAGTCAGGGTACCGGCGACCGGTAGCGCGCCCCCTGCGGCGCACCGCCCTGCTTGTGGCGGCCGCATTCCTAGAGCCGCCCCTGCTCACTGTGGTCTGTGAATGCTGCGTGGAGGTGTTGGCCTGGTAGAAAGGTCTGCACTGGGAGATGGGAGACTGGCCTTGAGGGAAGATGCCTGAGCATGTAATGTGAGAACCCAGGAAGGGGTTAGAGGCCAGGTGACTCCTCTGCTTGGGAAGCTGAACAAAGGCCTGGGGGAGGTAACGCTGGGGAGTGAGGGGGTTTTCAGGAGCTGGCTGGGGAATGGAGGGAAGCACAGATAGGGCTCTGACCCCCGAAGGGGGCAGTGGTGCTCCTGGCCCCCAAGATGGATCTAATTGGGGAGGATCCTGTTGTCTGTGCCTCCAAAACCTGTCTTGGACTGTGTTCCTGTCGTCTAAATAAATCTGCTTTACCGGCTGGCTGAGAGTCATGGTGGGGGTGCAGGGCCTTGACTCCCCGACACTCCGTGACAGAGATTGACACTCATCTCTTGCTGTTCTGCTTACATATTACTATCTCGCCTTTCAGTTTCCCCTTTTCTCCACCCCCTCCCCCCCCGCACACACTATCTCATTAAGAAACAGCTCATCTGCATGGGTCAACTTTCCGCTCATTCAGATTGATGCAACTCCACTGAGTTAATACTGATCTTCAACAGTGTAAGTGTGGAAAATCATGCCCCAAATCTCCTGCTAGCAAGAAGAGGCAACCCCTCAGCTGGTGCCATAGCTCCATCAGATCTGCCCCCTAATAGCTTTTCTGGAGGAACGGGAAAGGCCGTTAAATATGGAATAGCAGATCCACAGTCATTTTTGTTAAGGTTAGCACTGCTGTCATGGCAGCCACCCAGGAGGGATGGAAAAGAACAGAAGCTTCTGTCTCAGATGCTGCAGGCAGGACACAAGGACAGCTAGCGCTTTCGGCCCCTGGATCCTGACTCATGCAATGGACTTGGGAGACCATCTCACTGTAGCTTTCTCATTCCCAGAGAGATGCTGCTCACGCTGCTTCAGCCTGTGAGTGCCGAGTACAGCGTATAACAGAGCTGAGTCATTTTTAAGGCCGGCCAGACTTGGAACAGACTAGAGAGAACGAAAAAAAAGATAGGCTAGTATAGAGAAGTGGGGTGAAATGATGTACCAAGACAGAGACAGCAGGAATCTAAAGCGTCAGTGTGACAAAGTGGGGATTTTCCCTTGTTATGGTGTATGTGTGTCTTACTGTTGAGCCTATGTGAATTTTACTGTTTTGCATGAATACTGTGTGTGCCTCAGTTTCCCTGCATGCTGCACTAATACCTCGGTGGTGGGAATAGGGGTGTGTGACTTTGGCTGAGACCTCTGGGGCAGGTGAGGCTGCTCCAGCTGCCTGCACATATGCTTTGACTGGTGCTCTTTGTAACCTGATACCCAGGAGGGGGACTACACCCAAGTGACGCCCAGGTGACTTGCCTGGCAAGCAGGACAAAGCCAAGGAGGCGGAGCAATGGGGGGTGCCAGAGGTCGGGTTGCTGGAAGCTAGGCAGTCTGCTTGGGAGGACTGGTAGAGGGGGAGTCCAGAGCTTCTGGATGGACTTGGCTGAAAGTCACTGATTTGGAGCAAAGAATCCTGTGGCACCTTATAGACTAACAGACGTTTTCCAGCATGAGCTTTCGAAGAAGTGGGACTTCACGAAAGCTCATGCTGCAAAACGTCTCTTAGTCTATAAGGTGCCACAGGAATCTTTGCTGCTTTTACAGAACCAGACTAACACGGCTACCCCTCTGATACTAGTCACTGATTTCTCTGCTAACAAGTTCAATTCTACCCGCTGCATTCCTGTCAACTAATAAACCTTCTGTTTTACTAGCTGGCTGAGAGTCACTGCTGACTGCCGAGTTGGGGTGCAGGGCCCCGTCCGGGTGGACTCGCTGCAGGAAGCGCACAGTGTGGAAGGGGATGCTCAGATCCAGGAAGATCGAAGCTGTGTAAGCATCTTGCCCTGGAGACAGTGCGCTCACAAGGCGGAGGGTCCCCCAGAGTCCTGACTGGCCTTGTATGGAGAAGTTCCAGAACATAACCTGAGGACTCCGTGATTCGGGGACTCTGTGACAGTCAGCTCCGATAATATGGTGCTGCGCACCTTCTGAGAACAAAAATAAAGTATCCCAGAGGTTATTTAGGGTGCAATTATAAGTAGGTGAGGGACATTTCCCTACTTTAAGGTGTCCGTGATTGGGGGGGACCACAGCCTCCCCCCCAAATTTGAGCCTGTAAAGTGGGCAATCCCAGGCCCAAAATTAGCAACTGAGCCCTACCTCATCCCCTCACTGGCTGTGGGGCTAACCCCTGATTAGCAGAGGTAAGAGCTCTGCTCCCCAGCTGACATGCCAAGGTAGTAGCACTAGGCTCTGCCCGCCAGGGGAGCCAGAGGAAGGGGGACAACATCCCCCTCTCGTCATCACAGCTAGCCAGAGGCCAGGAAGGCCACATGAGAGGATGATCCTAAAATGGTCATCAAGGGGTTATCCAGAATATTATGGCCTGGTGACATGCTTCACCCCATCCTGTTTAGTCAATGGGGATTTTATTCCTGCCCCCTCTTGTAACTTGTGATGCGGTTGAAGGAAGCAGCAAGCTCCCTGCCATGCCATGCTCTGCACCGGACCCAGCCTGTGGAGCTGAAGTAGGGAACTCCATACCCCAACACATCAGGCACGCCTCATTCTCAATTCCCCTTGTCCCTGCCGCCACCCCACCCCATCAGTTATAGAACGGGAGGAAACTTTACTTCTGGGAGGAAGATCCAGGGAACTACAGGCCAGACAGTCTCACCTCAGTCCCTGGAAAAATCATGGAACAGGTCCTCAAGGAATCAATTCTGAACCACTTAAAGGAGGGGAAAGTGATCAGGAACAGTCAGCATGGATTCACCAAGGGCAAGTCATGCCTGACTAACCTTAATTGCCTTCTATGATGAGATAACCGTTTCTGTGGATGAGGGGAAACCAGTGGATGTGCTATTTCTGGACTTTAGCAAAGCCTTTGATACAGTCTCCCACTGTATTCTTGCCAGCAAGTTAAAGAAGTATGGGCTGGATGAATGGACAGTAAGGTGGATAGAAAACTGGCTAGATGGTCGGGCTCAACGGGTAGTGATCAATGGGTCCATGTCTAGTTGGCGGCCGGTATCAAGTGGAGTGCCCCAAGGGTCGGTGCTGGGGCCGGTTTTGTTCAATATCTTCATTAACGATCTGGAGGATGGTGTGGACTGCACCCTTAGCAAGTTTGCAGATGACACTAAACTGGGAGGAGTGGTAGATACGCTGGAGGGTAGGGATAGGATACAGAGGGACCTAGACAAATTAGAGGATTGGGCCAAAAGAAATATGATGAGGTTCAACAAGGACAAGTGCAGAGTCCTGCACTTAGGACGGAAGAATCCCATGCACTGCTACAGACTAGGGACCGAATGGCTGGGCAGCAGTTCTGCAGAAAAGGACCTAGGGGTTACGGTGGACGAAAAGCTGAATATGAGTCAACAGTGTGCCCTCCTTGCCAAGAAGGCTAATGGCATGTTGGGTTGTATAAGTAGGGGCATTTCCAGCAGATCGTGGGATGTGATCATTCCCCTCTATTCAGCACTGGTGAGGCCTCATTTGGAGTACTGTGTCCAGTTTTGGGCCCCACACTACAAGAAGGATGTGGATAAATTGGAGAGAGTCCAGCGGAGGGCAACAAAAATGATTAGGGGGCTGGAGCACATGACTTATGAGGAGAGGCTGAGGGAACTGGGATTGTTTAGCCTGCAGAAGAGAAGAATGAGGGGGGATTTGATAGCTGCTTTCAACTACCTCAAAGGGGGTTCCAAAGAGGATGGATCTAGACTGTTCTCAGTGGTAGAAGATGACAGAACAAGGAGTAATGGTCTCAAGTTGCAGAGGGGGAGGTTTAGGTTGGACATTAGGAAAACCTTTTTCACTAGTAGGGTGGTGAAGAACTGGAATGGGTTACCTAGGGAGGTGGTGGAATCTCCTTCCTTAGAGTTTTTTAAGGTCAGGCTTGACAAAGCCCTGGCTGGGATGATTTAGTTGGGTTTGGTCCTGCTTTGAGCAGGGGGCTGGACTAGATGACCTCCTGAGGTCCCTTCCAACCCTGAGATTCTATGATTCTATGCTCACTGTTCCTGGTTGGACTCTAATAGAGCGAGTACCAGAGCATCTTAACTTCCATTCACTGTTCCGGTTGGACTCTAACAGAAACTTAACTTCCAAATTGGGAAAGAGAGTGTTTTTCCAGTGGCGATTTACCAGCAAGTGTATGTGATGGACGCGTTACAGAGTAGGCAGCTACTTCACTGCCTCACCCTGTTTGCTTTTCTTTTTCAATAGCTTTAACCCTAAAGCAAAGCTCACAAATGCTCCAATAAGGACACACATTGCTTGTTTCATAGTAAATATATAAATATGTGGCTGAAAATCCTCATTATTCAGAATAATGTGGAAACTAACACTTTAAAGTGAAGACCCTAGGTTTGATTGTTAATTAGTCGTGCCCCCAGTAATAAAACTTCCAAGTATGCTCCAAATTATTAATAAATTGTTTATAAAATTCATTTCAAGTTGAACTTGTTTTTAAGCAATAACCAAGCTCTCTAATGTTTACAATTACACAATTTTTGGACAACCTTTTTAATGCAAAGACCTGTTTTAAGCCCCGCTTGGACACCAGTTACATGTGGGATAATTACTGTTTGAAATGTATGAAGTATTTTTGGTCTTTAGACAAGGTTAACCATTTGTATGTAGGAATATGACTGAATCTGGTCACATCTGGGCAGGTGTGCATCCCAACAGGCTTGGTCTCAAAAGCCTGCAAGAGAGGAGATGTGGGAGGAGTGCAAGAGACTCCTACTGTGGTACTGGGTGCTAGAGTGATGCGGAAATGGGTGTAACCAGCCTATTGATCCATAGGTGTTGAATCCATTTCTGTTCATTCACTGTTCATTCACTGGGGTGATGCAGAGCAGATGCGAGCGGGAAGCAGGGAGAGCAAGAGCTCACGCCTCAGTAGAGCTTTGGGAACCAAAGACTCTTTCTTGGGTTATTTCCTGTGCTTGCAGAAGACTCCTCAGGCCAGTGGAGCGGAGCAGGGCAAGAGTCTCGGCCCCAGGAAGAGGATCTGGAAGAAATGGACCTGCGCAATCTAGACATCCAACTTTCCAGAGGCATGTAACCAAAGATACTCAGTCCTCACCTCTTCAACCTCACTGGGCAAGAGTTCCTGGTCACGGCATGCTAGCCCTACTCTACCTTGCTTCAGCGGATGTGTGCATTCTGGTTAGGGGAGATCTCTGTGGGATAAAGGCAAGGGGAAAGGACAATAGAATGTTATCATTTTGGATGTTGGAGCAGCCTGGTGCCTCTTACATATAGCCATGACTGGCTTGGGGACTAGCAATCACCGGAGCCAACTACCTTTACATTCCCTGCCACTCGCTTGATGTTCTTGAGTTGTGTTTCCTGCAAGGGAGACCTGGTGGAGAATCACTTCAGCTCTGTCCTGAGACTGAGCGGTAGGACAGCCTGGCTTTGAGACATATGTCAGGCAAGATCAGCTGGGAGCTGAGGACTGTTACGCTCTCTGAGATGAGTGGCAGCGTTAGAGGGGGACTTGAAAGAGCTATAGCCACCCCTAAATTAGCCTCAACCTTCCTGTATCCACCCATCCCAGCGCAAAGGTAAAATGTTAGGGAGACACTTTACTGTCAATGGCCTCCAGAGCTCGGCGCCTGACCAGAAGCTGCCGTTCTCAGCCCCCCCACTCCCCCCATGTCAGAGCCACCAGCTGCATAGGGTGGCTAACTTTCTAATTTGGGAAAACTGGATGCTGAGCAGTGGAACTTCCCTGCCCCCTGCTGCACCTCGTCTATGAAAGCACAGCTCCTGCTCCTTCTCTTCCCTCAAGGGCCTCCCTCCCCACCTTCCCCACCCTGTCGCTCGCTGATCTCCTCACCTCCCTCCCCCCACCAGCTGAGCAGGCCTTGAGGGGCGTGATGGCTTGGATCACAGAAACACCACTGGGCACTGCCACCTGTTGTACCAAGACTACTCCGGCACCCTGTCTTGTTGAGCCAGACATGCCCATCTGCTCCAGCACAGACCCAGGGTCTGAACCGCATGCCCCAAAGCTGCAGACTTAACCTGAAAGCAACTTACGGAAATGTTCCTGTCTTCATCACTCAGAAGTCTCCCAATGGGTTCTAAACCCCAAATATATCCATTTTACCCTGTCTATAGCTTATACAGGGTAAACATAAATTGTTCACCTGCTATAACACTGATAGAGAGATATGCACAGCTGCTTGCCCCCGACATACTCTGGGTTAATTAATAAGTAAAAAGTGATTTTATTAAATACAGCTAGTAGGATTTAAGTGGTTCCAAGTAGGAGCAGACAGAACAAAGCAAATTACCAAGTAAAATAAAATAAAACACGCAAATCTCAGCTGTTCTCCTAAGCTCGGGATGTGTGTGTGACTGGGGCAGAACGCTGGAGGTACAGCTGTTCTCCCAGGGTTGGGGGGTGTGTGTGTGTGTGTGACTGGGGCGTTAAACTTCCCCGATGAGTCAAAGCCCTGAGGTTGCCTTAGCAGCTACTCTCTTGCAAAATAACGAGGCAGGCAAACTAGTGCCAGTAGCATATGAATGTAAAAAAACTTCAAGGTGCTGAGTTAAATTTTGATCCTTGTGAGCCTGAATGTTTATCAGCTGTTTGGGCAATCCAGTCTTTTGACCCGCTCACGAGCACAGCCCTGATCACAATTCAAAGTACTCATACCCCACTCAACTATAGCTTCTCTGACAAACTGATAGGAAGCAGGGTCACCAATACACCTGTGGGCTCAATGAACCCTCATTCCGATCACTATAGCGGTCGTTACCAAAACCGTATCTAAGCCCGATGTATTGACTCACACTTTAATTGAAAAAGGAACTAAGCATGAATGTCCGAGGTTACTTTAGAACAAAAACTTGCACTGGTAGAGGCACCCTCCTTAAGGACAGGAGAAACAGATCTGGTTTACTGATGGCAGCTCAGTAGTAATTAAGGGGAAACGGTATAGTAAATATGCTGCCATAAACCTATGGAGGGAAGTGAATCAAGGTCATTTGGAGCATGGCTCAGCGCAACATGCAGAGCTTCATGTCATATATCATGTTTTAAAATGATATTGACTCTTTCCCGGACCAAGCTATATCTATGTAGACAGTGATTTTTGCGTGCAAGGTAAAATTTGATTGGATATTTGACTGGCAACGAAATCGTTGGGACGGAGCAGATGGGAAGGAGCTAGCGTACCTAGGAGAATGGGAATGTATCCATTCTTCGAAGGCAAGGAACCCCGATCAGTTACAAAACCCACAGCAGGGACAGAAGTGTGTTACCGCCGAGGCGACGCTATCACCCAGCGGCAAATCAGAGCAATTGCTACTAGAAGCCAGCTATGCGCCTGAGCTCATTTCTGGTACGCTGCTGCCATCTAGCGATGTGAGTGATAATTGCAGCCAAAGCCAGGGGAAAACGGCGGGGAAGTAGCTGACTGAAGCGGCACATCGGTTCACGCATGACGGGACAGAAGGGACCTAAGAAGGCTAAGGCAGTAGCACACTGAGACGGTATGGAAGATGATGAGTACATTGGTGCAAAATTGTGTGCACTATGCAAAAGCTCGTTCCCCGCACTGGCAACCAATGAGGCACCTGGGACCATGGCATAATATACAGATAGTTTTCATTGATAAGCTGCCGAGAAGAAACGAAGGATTCCAGTAGTTGTTGGTTAGTATAGATTCATTTTCAGGATGGGTGGACGCATTCCCCACTAGGGCTAATAGTGCAAGAACTGCAGCTAAAAGGCTTTTCACTGAAGTGTACAGCTATGGAACCCCTGAGACTCAGATAATGAAAGTCCATTTGTGGGGCAAATTTTAACGATAATGTTACAAGCCCTAGAGATCAGCCAGAAATGCCACATTCCATACTGACCCCAGTCCTCTCTTCAGGTAAGAAGAATAAATAGCACTATTAAAGAGGTATTGTGAAAAGTAGTATACCATACTGGTATATGTATGGCCTGAGATCCAACCATGCCAGATTAATTTCAGTCAATCAATTAAGTTAATGATTGATCCTGCACATTTTACTATACACCGCAAGGATCATCCCACACAAGTCCAGAATGATTATTTCCAATGGTTTAAACAATTACAGGAGGCTAAAACCTTGGGGATTCCTGGCACAGTTAGTCACTTTGGGAACATTCAATGTACATTGGGGATCCGGTGGTTTTATTTCACCACTGAAAACCAGATCCAAATTATACCACTATCTATGTGTTACATGGGTCCTTTGAGTTACTTACTGGCTAAACATCACACCCTGTGACCGGTATATTGGAGTTTAGCACACCTACCCATCCTACCATAGATTACAATCGTCATTGTCTACCTGTTCCTCCTGGATACCATGGGTTTCCACCCTTTAAACCAGGAACCCTAGTGACTCAGACAATATCAATACGGGTGAATGGAACTAAATTGGTAGGAAATACAACAGTCTAGTTTTAAATGGTCCACAACCATAAATGTATCTCATCCTCATTAGCTGAAGATGAAGCCTCCCATAGAGATGCAAGTAAAACTACACCTTTCAATAAACTGGACCAGGAATAATTTGACGCTAACATGGCCTGAATGTGCACAATAGAGCGCCGTCATATTTGAAGCATGGTCCAAATTCTTCCAATCAACACATCCCGTCCCTCGTCACTGTCGAGCTATAGCAGATACTTTTGAAGAGTTATAGGAACAGGGACAGGAATTATAAATTCAGTAGACCTAGTAGGGCATTGAAAAATAAGGCAAGCATTGCATCATACTATTGTACCGGGGCAAGAGCACCAGATCACTGAATTGGTACAAACTTGGGCTGATCGTGCAATAGCATACTTGGAAATATGTTAACAGGCATTCTGGGCTCAAGAGCAAGCAAAATTATGTTAGCCTTCCGGTGTTCCAGCGGGGATCTGGCAGCCCTACTCCAGCATCGGTGCAGACCTGAGCCCGAGCAAGGGGCTGGGGTGCCAAGAGAAGACCACTGGCCATGTCTCCACACATTGGGGGGGTCACCACTCAGGGCAGGTAGAAGGTCCAAGTCTCCTCACAGCAACCCTGACTGACCCACCCTGGCTCCCCAACGTCTCTGCTGATCCCCGAGCCGGGTCCGCGGCCAGGCAGCTCCTAACGCGACGATGAGTGCTGTGGCCGACTTATTTGAGCCTTACTCCGTCAGCCTTCGAAATTCATTCCTGATCAAGGCTAGAGACAAATGTCTCACGGTATGATCGTCCGAAAGAATTTCAGATTCCTTCGTGGTGACTCTCGGCAGGAAATAAGTCACAGAGCGAATTTTGAAATCGGCTTCACTGGAGCCATGATTTCACACAGAGGGAGGGGTTAGCGCTCAAACACATGTACTGCCATGATAAGGAAAGTGCCAGGTAACGTACAGGACTGGTTTTTAAAGGAAGTTGACTGACCGACAAAATCAGCAAATTACTTTGAGGACTGTTAACGCTCTTTCAGATAAAAAGGAGCTTTCATTTTTCCTCTGTCTCACAAAAATCTCTTAGAAGTCAATAGCACTGCATCCAAAGAGTTATAGAGAAGGTGATCCTAGTGTGACGCTTACCAATGAATTTCTCTTCTGAGCTCATCAACAGACCTAGCAGTGCATCCTCGTTGCTTTTGAATCGTGATTCCTTGAGACAGTTGTGCCTTCCTCAGATCAGGAACAAAATTCTCTTTTTCGTCTTTCTCACGAACAGATCTCTGCAAAACGTAAAGAACTAAATCCTAATGGCTTTCCGATTATAGTTCCTTGAGACATTTAGCACTAGCCGAGCTCACGAACGAATAGTCTTTTTTTCGCTTTGTCATGAACAGATCACTTCAAAATTAGCAGTAGTGCTTACTAGTGCCTAGTCAAGCATGTCCTTGAGAAATTTGTCAGTAGCACAGCTCAGTGCATCCTAACGTTTTTAAAAGGCAGATACCTAGAGAAGAGTATAATGAATTTCTCTTTTGAACAGCTCTCTTCCAAACCGTAGGGCTTTTAAAGCATGATAGCTTGAGCAATTTATCCCTAGCACAGATCAGAAATAATGAACTCCTCTTTTGTCTTTCTCACCATCCCGTCTCTTAGTAAACACTAGCAGTGCATCTTCAAAGCTTTTGGAAGAGGTTTCCTTGAGAAATTTTTCTGTAGCACAGCTCAAGAATGCATGTCTCATTTTTTCCTCTTTCTCTTGAACCTGATCTCTTCTAAACAATTATCACTGCATAGTCGTGGCTTTTGCAGAATGATTCTATGAGGAAATTTGTCAGGAACAAATGTCTCTTTTTCGTCATTCTCACAAACCGAGCTCTTCTAAAGCAAGAGAACTACATCGTAATGGCTTTTAAATGATGTTTTCTTGAGCCCTTTATTACTAACAGTGCTCACGAACGAATGCTAGCTGTGCATCCGAATAGCAATTTTAGGATGGGAGGAGGAGGAATACGTGCTTCCCAATAATCCGCAGTGTATTTCTCATGTTTCGCTGTTTTAACAACGTATAACTGCCAAATTCTCATTAGTCCATGAGAATTGCAGAAGGAGGATGATTCCATTAGACTTTCCTCGCTCGCAGAGATAAGGCTCGAAAGGGTCATGGCTTGCTATTTTCAAGGAAGGAGCTCTAACAAAAGGCTTAACAGTGCAACCGAATGCAATTTTGTGCATAGTTCAAAGAGAAATTCGTACCTATCAGTGACCTGTAATGAATGGGTCATGTTTAGCAATGTTCACGAAAGGAATCTCTACCAATTGTCCAGCAGGGGATGCTATTGGCTTGTGAAAGACGATTCTCAGAGAAAACTGTGCCTAGCAATGAAGTGGAAATAATTTCTCATATTTATCAATTTTCACACACAGAGATTAGTATTATGGCCAGCAATGCAACCAAATAGCATTTGTAAAATGGTTCCAGGAGAAAGTGTTGCCTAGCAGTGCTTTGCACTGAACGTCTCATTTTTAGCAATTTTCACGAAAGGAACTCTGCCAAATAGCCACCAGTGCTTTCGAATAGCAATTGGAGGTTGTTTCAAGGGGAAAGTCGTGTCTAGCACTGATGTGGGCTTAATAATTCTTCATTAGCTCTTTTCAAGTGCCTATTTCACGTCTTCAATGAATACCTGCTGTTTAGCTATTTTCACAAACGGACCTCTGCCAAATGGGCAGGCGAGTAATCGAATAGCATTTTTAGGGTGGTTCCAGGAGCAATTCGTGCCTACGAAAGATTTGGAATGAATTGCTCATGTGTAGCTGTTTTCACAGCGTATCTCGGTCAAGTTGCTAGCTATGCATCCGAATAGGAAGTCTAGGATGGGAACAGGAGGAATTCGTGCTTACCAATGGTGTGGAATTCTTACTCATGTTTAGCTGCTTTGAAACCTTCGTTCAAGTCGTAACTCTGACAAATTGACAGCAGTGCATCTTAATAGAAATTTTAGGATGGTACCAGGAGAAATTCATGATTACCAATAATCCGCAATGAATTTCTCACATTTCGCTCTTTTCCCAAACGGATCTCTGTCTAATTGCCAAACTGCCAGCAATGCATCGCAATAGCATTTGTAAGATGGGTCTAGGATAAAGTGTTGCCTAGGAGTGTTTTGCACTGAACGGCTCCTTTTTAGGAATTTTCACAAACGGAGCTCTTCCAAATGGCCAGCAGTGGAACATTTTAGCGTGTTTCAAGGAGAAATTAGTGCCTACAAGTCATTTGGAATGAATTGCTCAGGTATCGCTGTTTTCACAGCGTATCTTGGTGAAGTTGCTAGCTTTGCATCCGAATAGCAATTTTAGGATGGGAGCAAGAGGAATTCGTGCTTCACAATAATCTGCAGTGTATTTCTCATGTTTCGCTGTTTTAACAACGTATAACTGCCAAATTCTCAGCAGAGCATCAGAATTGCAGAAGGAGGATGATTGCATTAGACTTTCCTCGCTCGCAGAGATAAGGCTCGAAAGGGTCAAGGCTTGCTATTTTCAAGGAAGGAGCTCTAAGAAAACAGTGCAACCGAATGTTATTTTGTGCATATTTCAAAGAGAAATTCGTATCTATCTGTGACCTGTAATGAATGGCTCATGTTTAGCAATGTTCACGAAAGGAATCTCTTCCTATTGTCCAGCAGGGGATGGTATTTGCTTGTGAAAGACCGCAGCGTATCTCGGTCATGTTGTTGCTGTGCATCCGACTAGAAAGTTTAGGATGGGAACAGGAGGAATTCGTGCTTAACAATGGTATGGAATTCTTACTCATGTTTAGCTGCTTTGAAACCTTCGTTCAAATCGTCCCTCTGTCAAATTGACAGCAGTGCATTTTAATAGTAATTTTAGGATGGTACCAGGAGGAATTCGTGCTTTCCAATAATCCGCAGTGAATTTCTCATGTTTCGCTGTTTTCACAACGTATAACTGCCAAAGTCTCAGCAGTGCATCAGAATTGCATAAGGAGGACGATTCCATTAGACTTTCCTCGCTCGCAGAGATAAGGTTCGGAAGGGTCATGTTTTGCTATTTTCAAGGAAGGAGCTCTAAGAAAACAGTGCAACCGAATGTTATTTTGTGCATATTTCAAAGAGAAATTCGTATCTATCTGTGACCTGTAATGAATGGCTCATGCTTAGCAATGTTCACGAAAGGAATCTCTTCCTATTGTCCAGCAGGGGATGGTATTTGCTTGTGAAAGACGATTCTCAGAGAAGACTGTGCCTAGCAATGAACCTGCATGAATTTCTCTTGTATCAATTTTCACACACACAGATTAGTCTTATGGCCAGCAATGCAACCGAATAGCATTTGTAAAATGGTTCCAGGAGAAAGTGCTTTGCACTGAACGTCTCCTTTTAGCAATTTTCACGAAAGGAACTCTGCCAAATAGCCACCAGTGCTTTCGAATAGCAATTGGAGGTTGGTTCAAGGGGAAATTCGTGTATAGCACTGATGTAGGCTTAATAATTCTTCATTAGCTCTTTTCAAGTGCCTAGCTTACGTCTTGACTGAATACCTGATGTTTTCACAAACGGATCTCTGCCGAATGGGCAGGAGTGTAATCGAATAGCATTTTGAAGGTGGTTCCAGGAGCAATTCGTGCCTACGAGTGATTTGGAATGAATTGCTCATGTGTAGCTGTTTTCACAGCGTATCTCGGTCATGTTGTTGCTGTGCATCCGACTAGAAAGTTTAGGATGGGAACAGGAGGAATTCGTGCTTAACAATGGTGTGGAATTCTTACTCATGTTTAGCTGCTTTGAAACCTTCGTTCAAATCGTCCCTCTGTCAAATTGACAGCAGTGCATTTTAATAGTAATTTTAGGATGGTACCAGGAGGAATTCGTGCTTTCCAATAATCCGCAGTGAATTTCTCATGTTTCGCTGTTTTCACAACGTATAACTGCCAAAGTCTCAGCAGTCCATCAGAATTGCATAAGGAGGACGATTCCATTAGACTTTCCTCGCTCGCAGAGATAAGGCTCGGAAGGGTCATGTTTTGCTATTTTCACGGAAGGAGCTCTAACAAATGGCTTAACAGTGCAATCGAATGATATTTTGTGCATATTTCAAAGAGAAATTCGTAGCTATCAGTGACCTGTAATGACTGGGTCATGTTTAGCAATGTTCACGAAAGGAATCTCTACCAATTGTCCAGCAGGGGATGCTATTGGCTTGTGAAAGACGATTCTCAGAGAAAACTGTGCCTAGCAATGAAGTGGAAATAATTTCTCATATTTATCAATTTTCACACACAGAGATTAGTATTATGGCCAGCAATGCAACCAAATAGCATTTGTAAAATGGTTCCAGGAGAAAGTGTTGCCTAGCAGTGCTTTGCACTGAACGTCTCATTTTTAGCAATTTTCACGAAAGGAACTCTGCCAAATAGCCACCAGTGCTTTCGAATAGCAATTGGAGGTTGTTTCAAGGGGAAAGTCGTGTCTAGCACTGATGTGGGCTTAATAATTCTCCATTATCTCTTTTCAAGTTCCTAGCTAACTTCGAGTCGAACAAATGTATTTGAAGCATAAGCTTCCGTGGGCTACAACCCACTTCATCGGAAGCATAAAATGGAACATATAGTAAAGATATCGAAACATATAGAGAACATGAAAAGGTTGGGGGCGGGTTCCTGACCACTCTAAGAGGCTAATTTATTAACACGATGCACTGCTAGTGTTTACTAAGAGACGGGATGGTGAGAAAGATAAAAGAGGAGTTAATTATTTCTGATCTGTGCTAGGGATAAATTGCTCAAGCTATCATGCTTTAAAAGCCCTACGGTTTGGAAGAGAGCTGTTCAAAAGAGAAATTCATTATACTCTTCTCTAGGTATCTGCCTTTTAAAAACGTTAGGATGCACTGAGCTGTGCTACTGACAAATTTCTCAAGGACATGCTTGAATAGGCACTAGTAAGCACTACTGCTGATTTGGAAGTGAGCTGTTCATGACAAAGCGAAAAAAAGACTATTCGTTCGTGAGCTCGGCTAGTGCTAAATGTCTCAAGGAACTATAATCGGAAACCCATTAGGATTTAGTTCTTTACGTTTTGCAGAGATCTGTTCGTGAGAAAGACGAAAAAGAGAATTTTGTTCCTGATCTGAGGAAGGCACAACTGTCTCAAGGAATCACGATTCAAAAACAACGAGGATGCACTGCTAATGGTTTGGAAGAGGTCTGTTGATGAGCTCAGAAGAGAAATTCATTGGTAAGCGTCACACTAGGATCACCTTCACTATAACTCTTTGGATGCAGTTCTATTGACTTCTAAGAGAGTTTTGTGAGACAGAGGAAATATGAAAGCTCCTTTTTATCTGAAAGAGAGTTCACAGTCCTAAAAGAAATGTGCCGATTTTGTCGGTCAGTCAACTTCCTTTAAAAACCAGTCCTGTACGTTACCTGGCACTTTCCTTATCATGGCAGTACATGTGTTTGAGCATCTTGTCTTGATTTCATGCTTTCATGAATCATAATTCCTGTCCCTGTTCCTATAACGCTTTAAAAGTATCTGCTATAGCTCGACAGTGACGAGGGACGGGATGTGTTGATTGGAAGAATTTGGACCATGCTTCAAATATGACGGCGCTCTATTGTGCACATTCAGGCCATGTTAGTTTCAAATTATTCCTGGTCCAGTTTATTGAAAGGTGTAGTTTTACTTGTATCTCTATGGGAGGCTTCATCTTCAGCTAATGAGGATGAGATACATTTATGGTTGTGGACCATTTAAAACTAGACTGATGTATTTCCTACCAATTTAGTTCCATTCACCCGGATTGATATTGTCTGAGTCACTAGGGTTCCTGGTTTAAAAGGTGGAAACCCATGGTATCCAGGAAGAACAGTTTGACAATGACGATTGTAATCTATTGTAGGCTGGGTAGGTGTGCTAAACTCCAATATACCGCCACGGTCATAGGGTGTGATGTTTAGCCAGTAAGTAACTCAAAGGACCCATGTAACACATAGATAGTGGTATAATTTGGATCTGGTTTTCAGTGGTGAAATAAAACCACCGGATCCCCAATGTACATTGAATGTTCCCAAAGTGACTAACTGTGCCAGGAATCCCCAAGGTTTTAGCCTCCTGTAATTGTTTAAACCATTGGAAATAATCATTCTGGACTTGTGTGGGATGATCCTTGCGGTGTATAGTAAAATGTGCAGGATCAATCATTAACTTAATTGATTGACTGAAATTAATCTGGCATGGTTGGATCTCAGGCCATACATATACCAGTATGGTATACTACTTTTCACAATACCTCTTTAATAGTGCTATTTATTCTTCTTACCTGAAGAGAGGACTGGGGTCAGTATGGAATGTGGCATTTCTGGCTGATCTCTAGGGCTTGTAACATTATCGTTAAAATTTGCCCCACAAATGCACTTTCATTATCTGAGTCTCAGGGGTTCCATAGCTGTACACTTCAGTGAAAAGCCTTTTAGCTGCAGTTCTTGCACTATTAGCCCTAGTGGGGAATGCGTCCACCCATCCTGAAAATGAATCTATACTAACCAACAACTACTGGAATCCTTCGTTTCTTCTCGGCAGCTTATCAATGAAAACTATCTGTATATTATGCCATGGTCCCAGGTGCCTCATTGGTTGCCAGTGCGGGGAACGAGCTTTTGCATAGTGCACACAATTTTGCACCAATGTACTCATAATCTTCCATACCGTCTCAGTGTGCTACTGCCTTAGCCTTCTTAGGTCCCTTCTGTCCCGTCATGCGTGAACCGATGTGCCGCTTCAGTCAGCTTCTTCCCCGCCGTTTTCCCCTGGCTTTGGGTGCAATTATCACTCACATCGCTAGATGGCAGCAGCGTACCAGAAATGAGCTCAGGCCCATACCTGGCTTCTAGTAGCAATTGCTCTGATTTGCCGCTGGGTGATAGCGTCGCCTCGGCGGTAACACACTTCTGTCCCTGCTGTGGGCTTTGTAATTGATCGGGGTTCCTTGCCTTCGAAGAATGGATACATTCCCATTCTCCTAGGTACGCTAGCTCCTTCCCATCTGCTCCGTCCCAATGATTTCGTTGCCAGTCAAATATCCAATCAAATTTTGCCTTTCACGCACAAATCACTGTCTGCATAGATATAGCTTGGTCCGGGAAAGAGTCAATATCATTTTAAAACATGATATATGACATGAAGCTCTGCATGTTGCGCTGAGCCATGCTCTAAATGCCCCTGATTCACTTCCTTCCATAGGTTTATGGCAGCATATTTACTATACCGTTTCCCCTTAATTACTACTGAGCTGCCATCAGTAAACCAGGTCTGTTTTTCCTGTCCTTAAGTAGGGTGCCTCTACCAGTGCAAGTTTTTGTTCTAAAGTAACCTCGGACATTCATGCTTAGTTCCTTTTTCAATTAAAGTGTGAGTCAATACATCGGGCTTAGATACGGTTTTGGTAACGACCGCTATAGTGATCGGAATGAGGGTTCATTGAGCCACAGGTGTATTGGAGACCCTGCTTCCTATCAGTTTGTCAGAGAAGCTATAGTTGAGTGGGGTATGAGTACTTTGAATTGTGATCAGGGCTGTGCTCGTGAGCGGGTCAAAAGACTGGATTGCCTAAACAGCTGATAAACATTCAGGCTCACAAGGATCAAATTTAACTCAGCACCTTGAAGTTTTTTTACATTCATATGCTACTGGCACTAGTTTGCCTGCCTCGTTATTTTGCAAGAGAGTAGCTGCTAAGGCAACCTCAGGGCTTTGACTCATCGGGGAAGTTTAACGCCCCAGTCACACACACAGCCCCCCCCCAACCCTGTGAGAACAGCTGTACCTCCAGCGTCCTGCCCCAGTCACACACACAGGGTTAAAGCTAGGGTTGAGCTTAGGAGAACAGCTGAGATTTGCGTGTTTTATTTTATTTTACTTGGTAATTTGCTTTGTTCTGTCTGCTCCTACTTGGAACCACTTAAATCCTACTAGCTTTTTACTTATTAATTAACCCAGAGTATGTCGGGGGGCAAGCAGCTGTGCATATCTCTCTATCAGTGTTATAGCAGGTGAACAATTTATGTTTACCCTGTATAAGCTATAGACAGGGTAAAATGGATATATTTGGGGTTTAGAACCCATTGGGAGACTTCTGAGTGATGAAGACAGGAACATTTCCATAAGTTGCTTTCAGGTTAAGTCTGCAGCTTTGGGGCATGCGGTTCAGACCCTGGGTCTGTGCTGGAGCAGATGGGCATGTCTGGCTCAACAAGACAGGGTGCCGGAGTAGTCTTGGTACAACACGTGGCAGTGCCCAGTGGTGTTTCTGTGATCCAAGCCATCACGCCTATCAAGGCCTGCTCAGCTGGTGGGGGGAGGGATGTGAGGAGCTCAGCGAGCGACAGGGTGGGGAAGGTGGGGAGGGAGGCCCTTGAGGGAAGAGAAGGAGCAGGAGCTGTGCTTTCATAGACGAGGTGCAGCAGGGGGCAGGGAAGTTCCACTGCTCAGCATCCAGTTTTCCCAAATTAGAAAGTTAGCCACCCTATGCAGCTGGTGGCTCTGACATGAGGGGAGCGGGGGGGGCTGAGAACGGCAGCTTCTGGTCAGGCGCCGAGCTCTGGAGGCCATTGACAGCACCAGTAAAGTGTCTCCCTAACATTTTACCTTTGCGCTGGGATGGGTGGATACAGGAAGGTTGAGCCCAAGAACATCAAGCGAGTGGCAGGGAATGTAAAGGTAGTTGGCTCCGGTGATTGCTAGTCCCCAAGGCAGTCATGGCTATATGTAAAAGGCACCAGGCTGCTCCCACATCCAAAATGATCACATTCTATTGTCCTTTCCCCTTGCCTTTATCCCACAGAGATCTCCCCTAACCAGAATGCACACATCCGCTGAAGCAAGGTAGAGAGCAGGGCTAGCATGCCGTGACCAGGAACTCTTGCCCAGTGATGTGGAAGAGGTGAGGACTGAGTATCTTTGGTTACATGCCGCTGGAAAGTTGGATGTCTAATTTCTTCCAGATCCTCTTCCTGGGGCTGAGACTCTTGCCCTGCTCCGCTCCACTGGCCTGAGGAGTCTTCTGCAAGCACAGGAAATAACCCAAGAAAGAGTCTTCGGTTCCCAAAGCTCTACTGAGGCGTGAGCTCTTGCTCTCCCTGCTCCCGCTCGCATCTGCTCTGCATTACCCCCAGTGAATGAACAGAAATGGATTCAACACCTATGGCTCAATAGGCTGGTTACACCCATTTCCGCATCACTCTAGCGGAAATTTACTATGAAACAGGCAATGTGTGTCCTTATTGGAGCATTTGTGAGCTTTGCTTTAGGGTTAAAGCTATTGAAAAAGAAAAGCAAACAGGTTGAGGCAGTGAAGTAGCTGCCTACTCTGTAACGCGTCCATCACATACACTTGCTGGTAAATCGCCACTGGAAAAACACTCTCTTTCCCAATTTGGAAGTTAAGATTCTGTTAGAGTCCAACCGGAACAGTGAATGGAAGTTAAGATGCTCTGGTACTCGCTCTATTAGAGTCCAACCAGGAACAGTGAGCATAGAATCATAGAATCTCAGGGTTGGATGGGACCTCAAGAGGTCATCTAGTCCAGCCCCCTGCTCAAAGCAGGACCAAACCCAACTAAATCATCCCAGCCAGGGCTTTGTCAAGCCTGACCTTAAAAACCTCTAAGGAAGGAGATTCCACCACCTCCCTAGGTAACCCATTCCAGTTCTTCACCACCCTACTAGTGAAAAAGGTTTTCCTAATGTCCAACCTAAACCTCCCCCTCTGCAACTTGAGACCATTACTCCTTGTTCTGTCATCTTCTACCACTGAGAACAGTCTAGATACATCCTCTTTGGAACCCCCTTTGAGGTAGTTGAAAGCAGCTATCAAATCCCCCCTCATTCTTCTCTTCTGCAGGCTAAACAATCCCAGTTCCCTCAGCCTCTCCTCATAAGTCATGTGCTCCAGCCCCCTAATCATTTTTGTTGCCCTCCGCTGGACTCTCTCCAATTTATCCACATCCTTGTAGTGTGGGGCCCAAAACTGGACACAGTACTCCAAATGAGGCCTCACCAGTGCTGAATAGAGGGGAATGATCACATCCCACGATCTGCTGGAAATGCCCCTACTTATACAACCCAACATGCTATTAGCCTTCTTGGCAACGAGGGCACACTGTTGACTCATATTCAGCTTTTCGTCCACCGTAAGCCCTAGGTCCTTTTCTGCAGAACTGCTGCCCAGCCATTCGGTCCCTAGTCTGTAGCAGTGCATGGGATTCTTCCGTCCTAAGTGCAGGACTCTGCACTTGTCCTTGTTGAACCTCATCATATTTCTTTTGGCCCAATCCTCTAATTTGTCTAGGTCCCTCTGTATCCTATCCCTACCCTCCAGCGTATCTACCACTCCTCCCAGTTTAGTGTCATCTGCAAACTTGCTAAGGGTGCAGTCCACACCATCCTCCAGATCGTTAATGAAGATATTGAACAAAACCGGCCCCAGCACCGACACTGCAGGATGCTGGGGTCAAAGGTCACTTACCTCCAATCCAGGCAGGGAGGTGGCAAATTCGAGCAGGGCAGCACTGCTCTGTATGGCCCTGGCTCTCTCCTGGGTTTTTTTGGAGAGGAACCTGAAATGGATGTGCTGTGGGAAAAGGAGGCAGGGGAGGGTCAGCGGGCAGGCGTACGTGCTCTACAAACGAGCCTCTTCCCCTCTCCATGGGGCTGAGACTTTGTGCTCAGGGTGGAAGAATAGCTGATTGGAAAAGGGGACTCATGACACTGCCCACGTCTTGCTGGGCACAAGCTCATTGTCTCTCCAGGCTGGGACAATGGTCAGTCTTGGGGCTGGTCTATTTACTCTGAAACGCCTGATCAATGAACAGCATGTCAGGATGACTTTGTGCTGCAGCTGGGTCTCTATGTATCTCACCCAGCCAATAACATCAGCCGGCAAGCCAGGGGCGAGATCTATGGGATGCACAGGCTCTTCATGCAGAAGAGGGGTGTAACCCCCAAGCAGATTACCTAGAGTCCTGGAGCTCTGTCTGCTGGCAGCTCAGGGAGTAGGAGCCAAGGCAAACTCAGAGTCTGCCCAGCAACCAATAGGGAGTGGAGATGCCCCTCCCAGGGAGTGGAAGAGAGGGGAGAAGCCATTTTTGAGGAGAGGCTGGAGCCAGCCAGGGCAAGGGCCGAACTGGCTGTGAGGGGGGCTGGTGAGTCCCAGGCCTGCAAGCAGGGTTCCCCCTGAGAACTGGCCTCTAGGGACCTGACCGCAGATCCCTCAGCTGGGTTTTCCTTCCCCACGGATGATTCCCAATTGTTACATTTGCTGAGAAATTTCCCCAGCCAGGCTGGGTTCACCTCCAGCTCCCCTGGTGAGACCAGTCCCCACATGGTCAGCACTGCTAGTCCAAGGCTGATTCCTGCCTGAGGAGGATCCCTGCCAGCGGACAGCAGCCCCTGGAATCGTCCAGCGTCATCCTCAACCCTGAAGATCATTTGTGGAGTTCGTGAGTGCCTTGTCTTTAGTTAGTCAGTCAGGGAATTTGTTTTGGGGACCCTCTACTCCCTGAACTGTGTCCTCAAGCCAGGGAGTGAGGGTTTATCTTGGGATGGGGCAAGGTGGGTCAGTCCGAGAGAAAAACCAGAGGGCCCAATTCATTACCTCACCTGCACCCATGCAAAAGGGGTGGAAATTGCTCCCAAATCAGAGTGGTAGGTTCTTTTTTCCATTTTTAAAAAGCCCTCCCATTGGCTCTTTTGATCAGAGGCCCAACTCCCTTTCTTTTACCTATGCAGGGAGGCTTTTTTAACCCTTTACAGGTAAAACAAGCAGAGTACAGCCACCAAGAGGGACTTTATAGCTAACTGGCTGGCTGGGTGTCCACAAAAGGGAGCTACGCCCGCCCCCCCCCATTTATCACAGCAGCCAACAGGGAAGTGGGAGGGAGGCACTCCTAGGCCTGGCCTACACTGGGGGGGGGGGGATCGATGTAAGATACACAACTTCAGCTAGGGGAATAGCTTGCCTGAAGTCGAAGTCTCTTATTTCGACTTACCTCCCGTCCTCGCAGCGTGGGATCGACGGCCGCGGCTCCCCCTGTCGACCCCGCTACCGCCGCTCGCCCTGGTGGAGTTCTGGGGTTGATGGGAGCGCGTTCGGGGATCGATATATCGCGTCTAGATGGAAAGCGATCTATCGATCCCTGATAAACCGATCGCTACCCGTAGACATACCCTTAGAGCCGGCATGTCCCCTCTGTTTCTCCCTTGCTGCTTGGGCAGAAGCGGAAAGGGGGCAAAAGATGCCCGGCTGAAGGGTTTTGCGCTCGGCCTTGAGGATTAAGCCCGAGCCCCCGGCATGGCTGCTGGGAGATGGATTTTCGTGTCGCAGCCAGCGCACCCTTCGGGCCACAAGCTGAACACACTGAGGCCAGCAGGGACAGCTCTGAAGCGGCAAAAGGGTTCCTTTGAGGGTCCAAGGAGGTAGTAGGGTCAGTACCATCCCTGGGTGGGCTCAAATCACCATCCTTTGGGTTAACAGCTGAATGCGCTGACCCAGTGTGCTCCACCACAGCCACTGACCCCTCCATAACCTCCAAACCCATCCCCTACAGCCCCCCATTCCCTGCCAGAGCGCTCAAACCCATCCCCCATAGTCGCAGATTCCCTGCCACAGCTCTCAAACCCATCCCCCACAGCCCCACATTCCGTGCCACAGTGCTCAAACCCATCCCCCACAGCCCCACATTCCGTGCCACAGTGCTCAAACCCATCCCCCACAGCCCCACATTCTGTGCCACAGCACTCAAACCCATCCCCCACAGCTCCCATTCCCTGCCACAGCGCTCAAACCCATCCCCCACAGCCCCATCACAGCCACCTCGTTCCCTGCCACAGCACTCAAACCCATCCCCCACGTCCTCCCATTCCCTACCACAGCGCTCAAACCCATCCCCCACTGCCCCAATCACTGCCCCCCATTCCCTGCCACAGCGCTCAAACCCGACCCCCACAGCCCAATCACAGCTCCCCATTCCCTACCACAGCGCTCAAACCCATCCCCCACAGCTCCCATTCCCTGCCGCAGCCCTCAAACCCATCCCCCACAGGCCCCCATTCCCTGCCACAGCCTTCAAACCCATCCCCCACTGCCCCCATTCCCTGCCACAGCGCTGAAACCCATCCACCACAGTCCCCCATTCCCTTCCACACGGCTCTAACCCATCCCCCACAGGCCCCCGTTCCCTGCCACAGTTCTCAAACCCGAGCCCCACAGCCCCATTTCCCAGCTGGGTTTCTTACCCCTGTAGCGCCCCTCTCCACCTGATTACCTCCTTTAATGGCAATCCGCTTAAATGTTCTGATGGACAGGTCTGGGTTCTTTTGGATCCCGCCACCCACTCAGTAGGGTGAATCTTTTTCCTTTTTTGGCTATAAAATTAGTTGGCGGTGCCTCCACCCCCCTCGCTCCTTCCTGGCAGGGTCACCAGGGCAGCTTGGGTGGAAAATTCTAACTACAGAGGAATCCCCACATATTTGACAGATAGTTGGAGACTTCCAAGAAATAGCACAACACATAAAAATATATTCAACACAACAATTATATTAAACAGGCAACAAATACTACATAACAGGGGAAACACTATGTTTAGGGTCACCGGTGCCCACACTTAAACTACCCGTGTCTGGATGTAATAAATGTAAAACTAGTGTCCTGTTGGTACGGGTACCTTGCTGGGGCCCTTGATGACCTATACAATTCTCTGCAGAGGTGTAGCAGTGCGGCTGACTGGGTTCAGTACAGCCCAAAAGACCCACAAGTGGGAGGAGGTGGTGAATCCCTCCACAGGTGTAATAAGCGGTAGATTATAGAATCCTCAAACCCTCACTCCCTGGCTTGAGGACACAGTTCAGGGAGTAGAGGGTCCCCAAAACAAATTCCCTGACTAACTAACTAAAGACAAGGCACTCACGAACTCCACAAATGATCTTCAGGGTTGAGGATGACGCTGGACGATTCCAGGGGCTGCTGTCCGCTGGCAGGGATCCTCCTCAGGCAGGAATCAGCCTTGGATTGCAGTGCTGACCATGTGGGGACTGGTCTCACCAGGGGAGCTGGAGGTGAACCCAGCCTGGCTGGGGAAATTTCTCAGCAAATGTAACAATTGGGAATCATCCGTGGGGAAGGAAAACCCAGCTGAGGGATCCGCGGTCAGGTCCCTAGAGGCCAGTTCTCAGGGGTAACCCTGCTTGCAGGCCTGGGACTCACCAGCCCCCCTCACAGCCAGTTCGGCCCTTGCCCTGGCTGGCTCCAGCCTCTCCTCAAAAATGGCTTCTCCCCTCTCTTCCACTCCCTGGGAGGGGCATCTCCACTCCCTATTGGTTGCTGGGCAGACTCTGAGTTTGCCTTGGCTCCTACTCCCTGAGCTGCCAGCAGACAGAGCTCCAGGACTCTAGGTAATCTGCTTGGGGGTTACACCCCTCTTCTGCATGAAGAGCCTGTGCATCCCATAGATCTCGCCCCTGGCTTGCCGGCTGATGTTATTGGCTGGGTGAGATACATAGAGACCCAGCTGCAGCACAAAGTCACCTGCCTTGGGGAAGTCGGAGGAGCGCTGGTGGCAGGAAGCAGAGAGGGGAATCCATCAACATTCTCCCTTCAGCTCCCCTGGGCCAGAGCTTTTGTCCTCACGGCTGTTCCATCCATGCTACCAAGTCCTTTACACCTGGGGTCTGGGGGGTGTGTGTCAAGGGCGTGTGCCTTGATCCTGACATGCTGTTCATTGATCAGGCGTTTCAGAGTAAATAGACCAGCCCCAAGACTGACCATTGTCCCAGCCTGGAGAGACAATGAGCTTGTGCCCAGCAAGACGTGGGCAGTGTCATGAGTCCCCTTTTCCAATCAGCTATTCTTCCACCCTGAGCACAAAGTCTCAGCCCCATGGAGAGGGGAAGAGGCTCGTTTGTAGAGCACGTACGCCTGCCCGCTGACCCTCCCCTGCCTCCTTTTCCCACAGCACATCCATTTCAGGTTCCTCTCCAAAAAAACCCAGGAGAGAGCCAGGGCCATACAGAGCAGTGCTGCCCTGCTCGAATTTGCCACCTCCCTGCCTGGATTGGAGGTAAGTGACCTTTGACCCCAGCATCCTGCAGTGTCAGGGCTTGAGTCAAGTTCCTCATCCCTTGGCTAATTGGTCCCCCCTGGGTCCGTAAGGGACTGCATTCCATAGGGCAGTGGCTGGCAGATTTGTGCCTGGCCTCAGGGCCCTTGTTATTCTAGAGTAGCTAGGCAGCGAGTGCTCAGCCAGGGGCGAGATCTATGGGCTGCACAGGCTCTTCCTGCAGAAGAACGGTAAGAAACCCAGCTGGGCAATGGGACCCCATGGAAACGAGCCTCTCGGAGATTAGCTCCCGCTGGCCATTGGGACGCCTCTAGAACTAAGGCCTCTCTATTTAGACCCACTGTAGCGGGGCAGAGGAACCCCAATAGAAACAAGGCCCCCCCTCCTTTGAGACTCCCTCAGCTGGGCAATGGGACCCTACAGAAAGAAGCCCCCTCCTCTGAGACCCACCCCACCTTAGATGATGACTCTTTCTCTGCCCCTCTCTCTGAATTAGGGAGGTGAATGTGAAAGTGCCAGGGAAATTGGCTGCTTTATCTCAGAGCTCAGCTCTGTCCCCCAGTCCAGGGAAATCAGCCCTGACGGGGCAGCTAGCTAGTCAAGGGACAGGAATGGAGCTATTGAGGCATGTGGAGGGACAGAGCCCATCATGAGGGTAGGAGCTGAAGCAGGAACCACAGGGAAAGGACACAAAGCTTGTAGGATGTCAGCAGCTGGACCTGACTTCAGTGGGTGGGGGTGGGGGGTTCTCGGTATTAGACGCCACCATTAACAGGCACCCACTCCCAGAGCACAATGGCCACAAGGGTCCCATGATTACTGCGATGACTGAAACAAATCCCCCTTCCGGTACTAAACCACCTGGTGGGGACCCTGCGAGTCCATTGGTCCATGGATGCCACGAGGACCCCGGCCAGTGTGTACCCAGCAATGGGAAGAGAAGGAAACAGGCACTGAAACCGGAATGCGAAATGGACCAAATGGGTGTGTCCTTCTCCCCCAGGGCTGATCATCAGAGAGGCAAGAGAGCTGTGGTGTCGGGACGGGCTCCAGGACACCGAGCGCCTGGGCTATAGGAACATGGCCAGGATGTGGGGAGGTAAGGACTCTCCACCGGTGCTCAGGTGTGGCGCTGTCTCCCCCCCACCCCTGCAGTGAGCGTGTCATGGATACAGGGCAAGAGCCTTCTACTTGTTTCCAGCAGAGTATGTGAGGCTCATGGGAATGTCAGTGAGGTGAGGCATGGGAATGATCCAGATCTGAAAGACCCCTAATCTCTAACAGGTGAACTGCAGGAGTGATTGCTGCTGGGAGCAGTAGTGTCCTTTCTTGTCTGTATGAGTTGGGTTCCAGAGTGCGCAGACACATTTCCAGCATCTCATGACACCTGCGGTGAATCCTGCTCCAGAAAGAGCTATTCGAGGCCTCAGTGCCTGCAACCTCTTACTTACCAAGGGGGGGGCTACTTGGTCAATGGGTTGGCTGCACCAGGACTCTTATCCACCTTGTGAGCCACTCGAGGGATTTGGAGCCTGGTTCTGGACAATTGCAAGGGCTCTGGTGCTGTAGGTTTTAGGTCTTGGGTGATAAGTGAATGACCAGAGAGCGCCCCTGTGGGAATCCGAGACAGAGTGTTCCTGTGAGGAGCTTTTCTGTTTCTAACAAAGGGTTTCTGTTC
The DNA here is from genome assembly GCF_020497125.1 of Mauremys mutica. Lineage (NCBI taxonomy): Eukaryota > Metazoa > Chordata > Testudines > Geoemydidae > Mauremys > Mauremys mutica. Next base: position 16,981,285 of record NC_059096.1, on the reverse strand, counting down.
CCCCAGATCTCAGCCGCTCAGCAGAATGTGGGAGAGCCGAGTGCTGATGGGCTAGAGGTGTCCCATGAGTCGCTGTACAGCAGGTGCAGTGTCGGCAGTCACCATGGACCAAACCCTGCGCTCCAGACAACCCAGGCTGTTTCCCTGGATTGCAAAGGGGACTTTAGCTTGGGGAATCGGTTGCTGATGCCTGTGTCCACATCTGGGCTGTTTTAATGAGGCTACATGATGGTACATGAAGAGCAATTCAAGCAAGGGAGAATGACCATTAGAGAGCAAGGCTGGGCCCTTTGCCGAGCTGCTGCAGTCAAGCATCCACAGCCAGAAGAGAGACGATGGGAAACTTGCTTAGCTGGCTGGCGACAGCAGCAGCTGTCTCATAAAGCTCTGCTCATGCTCTAGACAACAGAGACAGGACAAAGAGCCACACAGTGAGAGCCTTGGTTGCAATTAGCAATACGAAGTTTTTTTCAGTGGATTATGCTGGCCGAACAGTTTATTTCCTGTAATGTGCACATCCAGCCTCCCTGGCTGACATAAATGGAAGTTAGGTTCTCCGTGCCCACAGGACATGGCTGGCCTTAGCATGAGGCAAACTGAGGCACCTGGCTCAGGTGATAGATTCTGTGTGTGTGTGTGTGTGTCTGTGTGTGTGTGTATACACGCGCACGCGGGGGGGGCGCCACTAGGACTCAGGGTAGGTCCATACTTACCCGCCGGGTCAACGCAGAGAATTCGACAAAGCGAACGGCGGTGGCAGAGTCGACGGGGGAGCCGGGGACTTCGATCCCGCGGCGTCAGGACGGGTAAGTCAGTCGAACTAAGGTAGTTCGACTTCAGCTACGCTATTCACGTAGCTGAAGTCGCGTACCTGAGTTTGCCCCCCCCCCAGTGTAGACCAGGCCTCATAGTGTAGAAAAATGTTTGCTGCTGGATATGTATTCTCTCTGCTCGAGATGAACAGAGCTGATGGAGTGCTGTGCTGGAGGAAGGAGAGCACATAAGAACTAATAGGCAGGAAGGAGAAAAGGTGAGAGTACTAAGAAAAAGCAACAGGAGCTGCAGGGAGAGAGAGGGAGAGGAGCACCCCCAGAAGCCTGGACTGATTAACACCAGCTTGTCAGGGAGCTTTCTATTTCCTACTGGTTCCCTGAACCGACTCGAGGCGAACAGGCAGTCAGCTGAAGTAGCAGGAGCCAGTTAGGCCCTTAAACTGCTGCTATCTTCCCTCACTCAGCCCCTTGCCACCAGCCTGCTTATTCGCCCCCTTCAACTGAGTGTTGAGAGCTGGTACAGAACAGCAGTCATGAGTGAAAGAAGAAAACGCCCCTCTTGGGCAGCATTTAGAAAAAGAAAGAAAGCAAAGGACATTTTTCCATCTAAGCAGGCAGGAGCTCTCCTGAGATACGTAGACACAAATTTTCAGGGTGAGCCTTCCAGCCCCAGTGAGGCTGTGAGTCTGGCCAGAAATCTGGCATGTCATGAGAAGGCAGCAAATCACCAGTGAGCATTCCATAGCTGGAAAGAACTTGCGATGAGACAGACGGCTGGTCTGCACCATGGACCAATGGACTCGCAGGGTCCCCACCAGGTGGTTTAGTACCGGAAGGGGGATTTGTTTCAGTCATCGCAGTAATCATGGGACCCTTGGGGCCATTGTGCTCTGGGAGTGGGTGCCTGTTAATGGTGGCGTCTAATACCGAGAACCCCCCACCCCCACCCACTGAAGTCAGGTCCAGCTGCTGACATCCTACAAGCTTTGTATCCTTTCCCTGTGGTTCCTGCTTCAGCTCCTACCCTCATGATGGGCTCTGTCCCTCCACATGCCTCAATAGCTCCATTCCTGTCCCCTCACTAGCTAGCTGCCCCGTCAGGGCTGATTTCCCTGGACTGGGGGACAGAGCTGAGCTCTGAGATAAAGCAGCCAATTTCCCTGGCACTTTCACATTCACCTCCCTAATTCAGAGAGAGGGGCAGAGAAAGAGTCATCATCTAAGGTGGGGTGGGTCTCAGAGGAGGGGGCTTCTTTCTGTAGGGTCCCATTGCCCAGCTGAGGGAGTCTCAAAGGAGGGGGGGGCTTGTTTCTATTGGGGTTCCTCTGCCCCGCTACAGTGGGTCTAAATAGAGAGGCCTTAGTTCTAGAGGCGTCCCAATGGCCAGCGGGAGCTAGTCTCCGAAAGGCTCGTTTCCATGGGGTCCCATTGCCCAGCTGGGTTTCTTACTGTTCTTCTGCAGGAAGAGCCTGTGCAGCCCATAGATCTCGCCCCTGGCTGAGCACTCGCTGCCTAGCTACTCCAGAATAACAAGGGCCCTGAGGCCAGGCACAAATCTGCCAGCCACTGCCCTATGGAATGCAGTCCCTTACGGACCCAGGGGGGACCAATTAGCCAAGGGATGAGGAACTTGACTCAAGCCCTGACACAACAGGAGGCTGGGGTCAAAGGTCACTTACCTCCAATCCAGGCAGGGAGGTGGCAAATTCGAGCAGGGCAGCACTGCTCTGTATGGCCCTGGCTCTCTCCTGGGTTTTTTTGGAGAGGAACCTGAAATGGATGTGCTGTGGGAAAAGGAGGCAGGGGAGGGTCAGCGGGCAGGCGTACGTGCTCTACAAACGAGCCTCTTCCCCTCTCCATGGGGCTGAGACTTTGTGCTCAGGGTGGAAGAATAGCTGATTGGAAAAGGGGACTCATGACACTGCCCACGTCTTGCTGGGCACAAGCTCATTGTCTCTCCAGGCTGGGACAATGGTCAGTCTTGGGGCTGGTCTATTTACTCTGAAACGCCTGATCAATGAACAGCATGTCAGGATCAAGGTACACGCCCTTGACACACACACCCCAGACCCCAGGTGTAAAGGACTTGGTAGCATGGATGGAACAGCCGTGAGGACAAAAGCTCTGGCCCAGGGGAGCTGAAGGGAGAATGTTGATGGATTCCCCTCTCTGCTTCCTGCCACCAGCGCTCCTCCGACTTCCCCAAGGCAGGTGACTTTGTGCTGCAGCTGGGTCTCTATGTATCTCACCCAGCCAATAACATCAGCCGGCAAGCCAGGGGCGAGATCTATGGGATGCACAGGCTCTTCATGCAGAAGAGGGGTGTAACCCCCAAGCAGATTACCTAGAGTCCTGGAGCTCTGTCTGCTGGCAGCTCAGGGAGTAGGAGCCAAGGCAAACTCAGAGTCTCCCCAGCAACCAATAGGGAGTGGAGATGCCCCTCCCAGGGAGTGGAAGAGAGGGGAGAAGCCATTTTTGAGGAGAGGCTGGAGCCAGCCAGGGCAAGGGCCGAACTGGCTGTGAGGGGGGCTGGTGAGTCCCAGGCCTGCAAGCAGGGTTCCCCCTGAGAACTGGCCTCTAGGGACCTGACCGCAGATCCCTCAGCTGGGTTTTCCTTCCCCACGGATGATTCCCAATTGTTACATTTGCTGAGAAATTTCCCCAGCCAGGCTGGGTTCACCTCCAGCTCCCCTGGTGAGACCAGTCCCCACATGGTCAGCACTGCTAGTCCAAGGCTGATTCCTGCCTGAGGAGGATCCCTGCCAGCGGACAGCAGCCCCTGGAATCGTCCAGCATCATCCTCAACCCTGAAGATCATTTGTGGAGTTCGTGAGTGCCTTGTCTTTAGTTAGTTAGTCAGTCAGGGAATTTGTTTTGGGGACCCTCTACTCCCTGAACTGTGTCCTCAAGCCAGGGAGTGAGGGTTTGAGGATTCTATAATCTACCGCTTATTACACCTGTGGAGGGATTCACCACCTCCTCCCACTTGTGGGTCTTTTGGGCTGTACTGAACCCAGTCAGCCGCACTGCTACACCTCTGCAGAGAATTGTATAGGTCATCAAGGGCCCCAGCAAGGTACGCGGGTTTGAGAACTGTGGCAGGGAACGGGGGCCTGTGGGGGATGGGTTAGAGCCCTGTGGAAGGGAATGGGGGGCTGTGGTGGATGGGTTTCAGCGCTGTGGCAGGGAATGGGAGGTTGTGCAGGATGGGTTTCAGCGCTGTGGCAGGGAATGGGGGAAGTGGCGGATGGGTTTGAGGGCTGCGGCAGGGAATGGGAGGTTGTGGGGGATGGGTTTGAGCGCTGTGGCAGGGAACGAGGTGGCTGTGATGGGGCTATGGGGGATGGGTTTGAGCGCTGTGGCAGGGAATGGGAGGTTGTGGGGGATGGGTTTGAGCTCTGTGTCAGGGCACGGGGCTGTGGTGGGGCTGAGGGGGATGGGTATTGAGCGCTGTGGTAGGGCACGGGGGTCTGTGCTGGGGTTGTGGGGTTGGGTTTGAGTGCTGGGGCAGGGAATGGGGGGCTGTGGGGGATGGGTTTCAGCGCTGTGGCAGGGAATGGGAGGTTGTGCAGGATGGGTTTGAGTGCTGTGGCAGGGAATGGGGGCCTGTGGGGGATGGGTTTCAGCGCTGTGGCAGGGAATGGGAGGTTGTGCAGGATGGGTTTGAGGGCTGCGGCAGGGAATGGGAGCTGTGGGGGATGGGTTTGAGCGCTGTGGCAGGGCACAGGGGGCTGTGGTGGGGCTGAGGGGGATGGGTATTGAGCTCTGTGGTAGGGTACGGGGTCTGTGGTGGGGCTGTGGGGTTGGGTTTGAGTGCTGGGGCAGGGAATGGGGGTCTGTGGGGGATGGGTTTGAGCTCTGTGTCAGGGCACAGGGGGCTGTGGTGGGGCTGAGGGGGATGGGTATTGAGCGCTGTGGTAGGGCACGGGGTCTGTGGTGGGGCTGTGGGGTTGGGTTTGAGTGCTGGGGCAGGGAATGGGGGTCTGTGGGGGATGGGTCTGAGGGCTGTAGCAGGGAATGAGGCGGCTATGATTGGGTTGTGGAGTTCGGGTTTCAGGGCTGAGAAAGGGAATGGGGGCAGTGGGGGATGGGTTTGAGCGCTGTGGTAGGGAACGAGGTGGCTGTGATGGGGCTGTGGGGGATGGGTTTGAGAACAGTGGCAGGGAATAGGGGGCTGGGCAGGATGGGTTTGAGGGCTGTGTGAGGTAATGAGGCAGCTGTGATGGGGCTGTGGGGATGGGGTTTGAAAGATGTGGCAGGGAACGAGGCGGCTGTGATGGGGCTGTGTGGGATGGGTTTCAGCACTCTGGCAGGAAACCGGGGGCTGTGGGAAATGGGTTTGAGCGCTGTGGCAGGGAATGTGGGACTGTGGGGGATGGGTTTGAGGTCTGTGAAAGGGAATGGGGGCTGTGGGGGATGGGCTTAAGCGTTGTGGTAGGGTACGAGGCGGCTGTGAAGGGGCTGTGGTGGATGGCTTTGAGCTCTGTGGCAGGGAATGGGGGCTGTGGGGGATGGGTTTGAGTGCTGGGGCAGGGAATGGGGGTCTGTGGGGGATGGGTTTGAGGGCTGTAGCAGGGAACGAGGCGGCTATGATGGGGTTGTGGGGTTCGGGTTTGAGGGCTGAGGAAGGGAATGGGGGGCAGTGGGGGATGGGTTTGAGTGCTGTGGTAGGGAATGGGGGCTGTGGGGGATGGGTTTGAGCGCTGTGGTAGGGAATGTGGGGCTGTGGATGATGGGTTTCAGCCCTGTGGTAGGGCACGGGGGTCTGTGGTGGGTCTGTGGGGTTGGGTTTGAGAGCTGTGCAGGGAATGGGGGGGCCTGTAGGGGATGGGTTTGAGTGCTGGGGCAGGGAATGGGGGGCTGTGAGTGTTGGGTTTGAGAGCTGTGGCAGGGAATGAGGCGGCTGTGATGGGGCTGTGTGGGATGGGTTTCAGCTCTCTGGCAGGGAACGGGGGGCTGTGGGGTGGGTTTAAGCGCTGACGCAGGGAATGGGGGCTGTTGAGATGGGTTTTAGCGCTGTTGCAGAGAATGAGGCGGCTATGATGGGGTTATGTGGCTGTGGGGGATCGGTTTATGGACTGTCGTAGAGAATGGGGGGCTGTGGAGGTTGGGTTTGAGAGCTCTGGCATGAAATGGGGGGCTGTGGGGGATGGGTTTGAGCACTGTAGCAGGGAACGAGGCGGCTATGATGGGGTTGTGGTGTTCGGGTTTGAGGGCTGAGGAAGGGAATGGGAGGCTGTGGAGGATGGGTTTGAGCGCTGTGGGAAGGAATGAGGCGGCTGTGATGAGGCAATAGGGGACGGGTTTGAGGGCTGTGGCAGGGAATGGGGGCTGTGGGGGTGGGTTTCAGCCCTGTGGCAGGGAGTGGGCGGAGGTGGGGGAAGGGTTCGAGTGCTGTGGCAGGGAATGGGGGCTGTGGGGGATGGGTGTGAGTGGTGCGGCACGGAACGAGGTGGTTGTGATGGTTCTGTGGGGGATGGGTTTGAGCACGGTGGCACGGAACAAGGCGGCTGTGATGGGGCTGTGGGGGATGGGTTTGAGCGCTGTGGCAGGGTATGGGGGGCTGTGGGTGATGGGTTTGACCGGTGTGGAAGGAAATCGGGGGCTGTGGGGGATGGGTTTGAGGGCTGTGGCAGGGAATGATGCGCTTGTTATGGGTCTGTGGGTAATCGGTTTGAGCATTGTGGAAGGGAATGGCGGGATGTGCGGGATAGGTTTGAGCGCTGTCACAGGGAATGGGGGTTGTGGGGGATGGGTTTGAGGGTTGTGGCAGGGAATGGGGTCCTGTGGGGGATAGGTTTGAGGTCTGTGGCAGGGAATGGGGGGCTGTGGGGGATGGGTTTGAGCACTGTGGCAGGGAATGGGGTCCTGTGGGGGATAGGTTTGAGGTCTGTGGCAGGGAATGGGGGGCTGTGGGGGATGGGTTTGAGCACTGTGGCAGGGAATGGGGGGGAGTGGGGGATGGGTTTGAGCGCTGTGGTAGGGAATGGGAGGCTGTGGGGGATGGGTTTGAGCGTTGTGGCATGGAATGAGGCGGCTGTGATGTGGTTGTGGGCGATGGGTTTTTGGGCTGTGGAAGGGAATGGGGGGCTGTGGGGGATGGGTTTGAGCGCTGTGGCAGGGAATGGGGGTCAGTGATTGGGGCCGTGGGGGATGGGTTTCAGTGCTGTGACAGGGAATGGGAGGCTGTGGGGGATGGGTTTTAGCGCTGTGGAAGGGATTGGGGGGCTCTGGGGAATGGATTTAGAGCTGTGGCAGGGAATGTGGGGCTCTGGCGGATTGGTTTGTGGGCTGTGGCAGGGAATAAGAGGGTATGGGGGTCGGGTTTGAGTGCTGTGGCAGGGAATGGGGGGCTGTGGGGGATGGGTTTGAGAGCTGTGCGAGGGAATGAGGTGGCTGTGATGAGGCTGTGGGGGATGGGTTCAATGTCTGTGAAACGGAATGGGGGGCTGTGGGGGATCGGTTTTAGTTTTGCAGCAGGGAATGGGGGGCTATGGTGGTCGGGTTTGAGTGCTGTGGCAGGGAATGGAGGGCTGTGGGGGATGGGATTGAGGGCTGTGGCAGAGGATGGGGGGCTGTGGGGGCCGGGTTTGAGTGCTGTGGCAGGGAATGGTGGGCTTTGGGGGCCCGGTTTGACCTCTGTGGCAGGGAATGGTGGGCTATGGGGGCCCGGTTTGACCTCTGTGGCAGGGAATGGGTGGCTGTGGGGAATGGGTTTGAGTTTGTGGCAGGGAACGAGGCGGCTGTGATGGGGCTGTGGGTGATGGGTTTGAGCGCTGTGGCAGGGAATGGGGGGCTGTGGAGTCGGGTTTGAGCGCTGTGGCAGGGAATGGGGGCTGTGGAGTCGGGTTTGAGCGCTGTGGCAGGGAATGTGGGGCTGTGGGGGATGGGTTTGAGCACTGTGGCACGGAATGTGGGGCTCTGGGGGATGGGTTTGAGCGCTGTGGCAGGGAATGGGGGGCTGTAGGGTTTGGAGGTTATGGAGGGGTCAGTGGCTGTGGTGGAGCACACTGGGTCAGCGCATTCAGCTGTTAACCCAAAGGATGGTGATTTGAGCCCACCCAGGGATGGTACTGACCCTACTACCTCCTTGGACCCTCAAAGGAACCCTTTTGCCGCTTCAGAGCTGTCCCTGCTGGTCTCAGTGTGTTCAGCTTGTGGCCCGAAGGGCGCGCTGGCTGCAACACGAAAATCCATCTCCCAGCAGCTATGCCGGGGGCTCGGGCTTAATCCTCAAGGCCGAGCACAAAACCCTTCAGCCGGGCATCTTTTGCCCCCTTTCCGCTTCTGCCCAAGCAGCAAGGGAGAAACAGAGGGGACATGCCGGCTCTAAGGGTATGTCTACGGGTAGCGATCGGTTTATCAGGGATCGATAGATCGCTTTCCATCTAGACGCGATATATCGATCCCCGAACGCGCTCCCATCAACCCCAGAACTCCACCAGGGCGAGCGGCGGTAGCGGGGTCGACAGGGGGAGCCGCGGCCGTCGATCCCACGCTGCGAGGACGGGAGGTAAGTCGAAATAAGAGATTTCGATTTCAGGCAAGCTATTCCCCTAGCTGAAGTTGTGTATCTTACATCGATCCCCCCCCCCCCCCAGTGTAGGCCAGGCCTAGGAGTGCCTCCCTCCCACTTCCCTGTTGGCTGCTGTGATAAATGGGGGGGCGGGCGTAGCTCCCTTTTGTGGACACCCAGCCAGCCAGTTAGCTATAAAGTCCCTCTTGGTGGCTGTACTCTGCTTGTTTTACCTGTAAAGGGTTAAAAAAGCCTCCCTGCATAGGTAAAAGAAAGGGAGTTGGGCCTCTGATCAAAAGAGCCAATGGGAGGGCTTTTTAAAAATGGAAAAAAGAACCTACCACTCTGATTTGGGAGCAATTTCCACCCCTTTTGCATGGGTGCAGGTGAGGTAATGAATTGGGCCCTCTGGTTTTTCTCTCGGACTGACCCACCTTGCCCCATCCCAAGATAAGGTGCAGGGCCAATCATGGAAGAACAGTGTCAGGGGAGGCAAAGGGCCTGATTCTGATCTCCTGTTTGGTGTAAAACAGGAGTAACTCGATGGATGCCAATGTTGGGACATTAGTGTAAATGAGACCAGAATCTATCTCTGTGGTTGCCTGGTAAATTTCATTCCCCATTCAGGGCAATTGCTTCCTCCTCCTATTTGCGTAAGGGATTTCCTCCTTAAAATAGGACAAAAGGAAAGGGGAAAGAAATGGTGACTGACAGAATAAGAAGCAGGAAGGTCACATCAAGCCTGGGACGATAAGAGCCAAGGTCAGCGAAGAGCAGGGCGCTTGGTGCCAAGGTCACTCAGAGACAGAAAATGAGAGTGTGACGCACTGGAACTGTTGTTACTGTCAGGGCCGGCTCCAGACCCCAGTGCCCATTTTCCCGGCAGGGCGGCAGGCGGCTCCGGCGGACCTTCCGCGGTCATGCCTGCGGGAGGTCCACCGGAGGCGCGGGACCAGCGGACCTCCCGCAGGCATGACTGCGGAGGTGCGCTAGTCTCGTGGCTCCGGTGGACCTCCCGCAGGCATGACTGCGGAGGGTCCGGTGGTCCCGCGGCTCGGGTGGACCTCCCGCAGGTATGCCTGTGGAAGCTCCACCCGAGCCGCGGGACCACCGGACCCTCCGCAGGCACGTCTGCAAGAGGTCCCCCGAAGTCAGGGTACCGGCGACCGGTAGCGCGCCCCCTGCGGCGCACCGCCCTGCTTGTGGCGGCCGCATTCCTAGAGCCGCCCCTGCTCACTGTGGTCTGTGAATGCTGCGTGGAGGTGTTGGCCTGGTAGAAAGGTCTGCACTGGGAGATGGGAGACTGGCCTTGAGGGAAGATGCCTGAGCATGTAATGTGAGAACCCAGGAAGGGGTTAGAGGCCAGGTGACTCCTCTGCTTGGGAAGCTGAACAAAGGCCTGGGGGAGGTAACGCTGGGGAGTGAGGGGGTTTTCAGGAGCTGGCTGGGGAATGGAGGGAAGCACAGATAGGGCTCTGACCCCCGAAGGGGGCAGTGGTGCTCCTGGCCCCCAAGATGGATCTAATTGGGGAGGATCCTGTTGTCTGTGCCTCCAAAACCTGTCTTGGACTGTGTTCCTGTCGTCTAAATAAATCTGCTTTACCGGCTGGCTGAGAGTCATGGTGGGGGTGCAGGGCCTTGACTCCCCGACACTCCGTGACAGAGATTGACACTCATCTCTTGCTGTTCTGCTTACATATTACTATCTCGCCTTTCAGTTTCCCCTTTTCTCCACCCCCTCCCCCCCCGCACACACTATCTCATTAAGAAACAGCTCATCTGCATGGGTCAACTTTCCGCTCATTCAGATTGATGCAACTCCACTGAGTTAATACTGATCTTCAACAGTGTAAGTGTGGAAAATCATGCCCCAAATCTCCTGCTAGCAAGAAGAGGCAACCCCTCAGCTGGTGCCATAGCTCCATCAGATCTGCCCCCTAATAGCTTTTCTGGAGGAACGGGAAAGGCCGTTAAATATGGAATAGCAGATCCACAGTCATTTTTGTTAAGGTTAGCACTGCTGTCATGGCAGCCACCCAGGAGGGATGGAAAAGAACAGAAGCTTCTGTCTCAGATGCTGCAGGCAGGACACAAGGACAGCTAGCGCTTTCGGCCCCTGGATCCTGACTCATGCAATGGACTTGGGAGACCATCTCACTGTAGCTTTCTCATTCCCAGAGAGATGCTGCTCACGCTGCTTCAGCCTGTGAGTGCCGAGTACAGCGTATAACAGAGCTGAGTCATTTTTAAGGCCGGCCAGACTTGGAACAGACTAGAGAGAACGAAAAAAAGATAGGCTAGTATAGAGAAGTGGGGTGAAATGATGTACCAAGACAGAGACAGCAGGAATCTAAAGCGTCAGTGTGACAAAGTGGGGATTTTCCCTTGTTATGGTGTATGTGTGTCTTACTGTTGAGCCTATGTGAATTTTACTGTTTTGCATGAATACTGTGTGTGCCTCAGTTTCCCTGCATGCTGCACTAATACCTCGGTGGTGGGAATAGGGGTGTGTGACTTTGGCTGAGACCTCTGGGGCAGGTGAGGCTGCTCCAGCTGCCTGCACATATGCTTTGACTGGTGCTCTTTGTAACCTGATACCCAGGAGGGGGACTACACCCAAGTGACGCCCAGGTGACTTGCCTGGCAAGCAGGACAAAGCCAAGGAGGCGGAGCAATGGGGGGTGCCAGAGGTCGGGTTGCTGGAAGCTAGGCAGTCTGCTTGGGAGGACTGGTAGAGGGGGAGTCCAGAGCTTCTGGATGGACTTGGCTGAAAGTCACTGATTTGGAGCAAAGAATCCTGTGGCACCTTATAGACTAACAGACGTTTTCCAGCATGAGCTTTCGAAGAAGTGGGACTTCACGAAAGCTCATGCTGCAAAACGTCTCTTAGTCTATAAGGTGCCACAGGAATCTTTGCTGCTTTTACAGAACCAGACTAACACGGCTACCCCTCTGATACTAGTCACTGATTTCTCTGCTAACAAGTTCAATTCTACCCGCTGCATTCCTGTCAACTAATAAACCTTCTGTTTTACTAGCTGGCTGAGAGTCACTGCTGACTGCCGAGTTGGGGTGCAGGGCCCCGTCCGGGTGGACTCGCTGCAGGAAGCGCACAGTGTGGAAGGGGATGCTCAGATCCAGGAAGATCGAAGCTGTGTAAGCATCTTGCCCTGGAGACAGTGCGCTCACAAGGCGGAGGGTCCCCCAGAGTCCTGACTGGCCTTGTATGGAGAAGTTCCAGAACATAACCTGAGGACTCCGTGATTCGGGGACTCTGTGACAGTCAGCTCCGATAATATGGTGCTGCGCACCTTCTGAGAACAAAAATAAAGTATCCCAGAGGTTATTTAGGGTGCAATTATAAGTAGGTGAGGGACATTTCCCTACTTTAAGGTGTCCGTGATTGGGGGGGACCACAGCCTCCCCCCCAAATTTGAGCCTGTAAAGTGGGCAATCCCAGGCCCAAAATTAGCAACTGAGCCCTACCTCATCCCCTCACTGGCTGTGGGGCTAACCCCTGATTAGCAGAGGTAAGAGCTCTGCTCCCCAGCTGACATGCCAAGGTAGTAGCACTAGGCTCTGCCCGCCAGGGGAGCCAGAGGAAGGGGGACAACATCCCCCTCTCGTCATCACAGCTAGCCAGAGGCCAGGAAGGCCACATGAGAGGATGATCCTAAAATGGTCATCAAGGGGTTATCCAGAATATTATGGCCTGGTGACATGCTTCACCCCATCCTGTTTAGTCAATGGGGATTTTATTCCTGCCCCCTCTTGTAACTTGTGATGCGGTTGAAGGAAGCAGCAAGCTCCCTGCCATGCCATGCTCTGCACCGGACCCAGCCTGTGGAGCTGAAGTAGGGAACTCCATACCCCAACACATCAGGCACGCCTCATTCTCAATTCCCCTTGTCCCTGCCGCCACCCCACCCCATCAGTTATAGAACGGGAGGAAACTTTACTTCTGGGAGGAAGATCCAGGGAACTACAGGCCAGACAGTCTCACCTCAGTCCCTGGAAAAATCATGGAACAGGTCCTCAAGGAATCAATTCTGAACCACTTAAAGGAGGGGAAAGTGATCAGGAACAGTCAGCATGGATTCACCAAGGGCAAGTCATGCCTGACTAACCTTAATTGCCTTCTATGATGAGATAACCGTTTCTGTGGATGAGGGGAAACCAGTGGATGTGCTATTTCTGGACTTTAGCAAAGCCTTTGATACAGTCTCCCACTGTATTCTTGCCAGCAAGTTAAAGAAGTATGGGCTGGATGAATGGACAGTAAGGTGGATAGAAAACTGGCTAGATGGTCGGGCTCAACGGGTAGTGATCAATGGGTCCATGTCTAGTTGGCGGCCGGTATCAAGTGGAGTGCCCCAAGGGTCGGTGCTGGGGCCGGTTTTGTTCAATATCTTCATTAACGATCTGGAGGATGGTGTGGACTGCACCCTTAGCAAGTTTGCAGATGACACTAAACTGGGAGGAGTGGTAGATACGCTGGAGGGTAGGGATAGGATACAGAGGGACCTAGACAAATTAGAGGATTGGGCCAAAAGAAATATGATGAGGTTCAACAAGGACAAGTGCAGAGTCCTGCACTTAGGACGGAAGAATCCCATGCACTGCTACAGACTAGGGACCGAATGGCTGGGCAGCAGTTCTGCAGAAAAGGACCTAGGGGTTACGGTGGACGAAAAGCTGAATATGAGTCAACAGTGTGCCCTCCTTGCCAAGAAGGCTAATGGCATGTTGGGTTGTATAAGTAGGGGCATTTCCAGCAGATCGTGGGATGTGATCATTCCCCTCTATTCAGCACTGGTGAGGCCTCATTTGGAGTACTGTGTCCAGTTTTGGGCCCCACACTACAAGAAGGATGTGGATAAATTGGAGAGAGTCCAGCGGAGGGCAACAAAAATGATTAGGGGGCTGGAGCACATGACTTATGAGGAGAGGCTGAGGGAACTGGGATTGTTTAGCCTGCAGAAGAGAAGAATGAGGGGGGATTTGATAGCTGCTTTCAACTACCTCAAAGGGGGTTCCAAAGAGGATGGATCTAGACTGTTCTCAGTGGTAGAAGATGACAGAACAAGGAGTAATGGTCTCAAGTTGCAGAGGGGGAGGTTTAGGTTGGACATTAGGAAAACCTTTTTCACTAGTAGGGTGGTGAAGAACTGGAATGGGTTACCTAGGGAGGTGGTGGAATCTCCTTCCTTAGAGTTTTTTAAGGTCAGGCTTGACAAAGCCCTGGCTGGGATGATTTAGTTGGGTTTGGTCCTGCTTTGAGCAGGGGGCTGGACTAGATGACCTCCTGAGGTCCCTTCCAACCCTGAGATTCTATGATTCTATGCTCACTGTTCCTGGTTGGACTCTAATAGAGCGAGTACCAGAGCATCTTAACTTCCATTCACTGTTCCGGTTGGACTCTAACAGAAACTTAACTTCCAAATTGGGAAAGAGAGTGTTTTTCCAGTGGCGATTTACCAGCAAGTGTATGTGATGGACGCGTTACAGAGTAGGCAGCTACTTCACTGCCTCACCCTGTTTGCTTTTCTTTTTCAATAGCTTTAACCCTAAAGCAAAGCTCACAAATGCTCCAATAAGGACACACATTGCTTGTTTCATAGTAAATATATAAATATGTGGCTGAAAATCCTCATTATTCAGAATAATGTGGAAACTAACACTTTAAAGTGAAGACCCTAGGTTTGATTGTTAATTAGTCGTGCCCCCAGTAATAAAACTTCCAAGTATGCTCCAAATTATTAATAAATTGTTTATAAAATTCATTTCAAGTTGAACTTGTTTTTAAGCAATAACCAAGCTCTCTAATGTTTACAATTACACAATTTTTGGACAACCTTTTTAATGCAAAGACCTGTTTTAAGCCCCGCTTGGACACCAGTTACATGTGGGATAATTACTGTTTGAAATGTATGAAGTATTTTTGGTCTTTAGACAAGGTTAACCATTTGTATGTAGGAATATGACTGAATCTGGTCACATCTGGGCAGGTGTGCATCCCAACAGGCTTGGTCTCAAAAGCCTGCAAGAGAGGAGATGTGGGAGGAGTGCAAGAGACTCCTACTGTGGTACTGGGTGCTAGAGTGATGCGGAAATGGGTGTAACCAGCCTATTGATCCATAGGTGTTGAATCCATTTCTGTTCATTCACTGTTCATTCACTGGGGTGATGCAGAGCAGATGCGAGCGGGAAGCAGGGAGAGCAAGAGCTCACGCCTCAGTAGAGCTTTGGGAACCAAAGACTCTTTCTTGGGTTATTTCCTGTGCTTGCAGAAGACTCCTCAGGCCAGTGGAGCGGAGCAGGGCAAGAGTCTCGGCCCCAGGAAGAGGATCTGGAAGAAATGGACCTGCGCAATCTAGACATCCAACTTTCCAGAGGCATGTAACCAAAGATACTCAGTCCTCACCTCTTCAACCTCACTGGGCAAGAGTTCCTGGTCACGGCATGCTAGCCCTACTCTACCTTGCTTCAGCGGATGTGTGCATTCTGGTTAGGGGAGATCTCTGTGGGATAAAGGCAAGGGGAAAGGACAATAGAATGTTATCATTTTGGATGTTGGAGCAGCCTGGTGCCTCTTACATATAGCCATGACTGGCTTGGGGACTAGCAATCACCGGAGCCAACTACCTTTACATTCCCTGCCACTCGCTTGATGTTCTTGAGTTGTGTTTCCTGCAAGGGAGACCTGGTGGAGAATCACTTCAGCTCTGTCCTGAGACTGAGCGGTAGGACAGCCTGGCTTTGAGACATATGTCAGGCAAGATCAGCTGGGAGCTGAGGACTGTTACGCTCTCTGAGATGAGTGGCAGCGTTAGAGGGGGACTTGAAAGAGCTATAGCCACCCCTAAATTAGCCTCAACCTTCCTGTATCCACCCATCCCAGCGCAAAGGTAAAATGTTAGGGAGACACTTTACTGTCAATGGCCTCCAGAGCTCGGCGCCTGACCAGAAGCTGCCGTTCTCAGCCCCCCCACTCCCCCCATGTCAGAGCCACCAGCTGCATAGGGTGGCTAACTTTCTAATTTGGGAAAACTGGATGCTGAGCAGTGGAACTTCCCTGCCCCCTGCTGCACCTCGTCTATGAAAGCACAGCTCCTGCTCCTTCTCTTCCCTCAAGGGCCTCCCTCCCCACCTTCCCCACCCTGTCGCTCGCTGATCTCCTCACCTCCCTCCCCCCACCAGCTGAGCAGGCCTTGAGGGGCGTGATGGCTTGGATCACAGAAACACCACTGGGCACTGCCACCTGTTGTACCAAGACTACTCCGGCACCCTGTCTTGTTGAGCCAGACATGCCCATCTGCTCCAGCACAGACCCAGGGTCTGAACCGCATGCCCCAAAGCTGCAGACTTAACCTGAAAGCAACTTACGGAAATGTTCCTGTCTTCATCACTCAGAAGTCTCCCAATGGGTTCTAAACCCCAAATATATCCATTTTACCCTGTCTATAGCTTATACAGGGTAAACATAAATTGTTCACCTGCTATAACACTGATAGAGAGATATGCACAGCTGCTTGCCCCCGACATACTCTGGGTTAATTAATAAGTAAAAAGTGATTTTATTAAATACAGCTAGTAGGATTTAAGTGGTTCCAAGTAGGAGCAGACAGAACAAAGCAAATTACCAAGTAAAATAAAATAAAACACGCAAATCTCAGCTGTTCTCCTAAGCTCGGGATGTGTGTGTGACTGGGGCAGAACGCTGGAGGTACAGCTGTTCTCCCAGGGTTGGGGGGTGTGTGTGTGTGTGACTGGGGCGTTAAACTTCCCCGATGAGTCAAAGCCCTGAGGTTGCCTTAGCAGCTACTCTCTTGCAAAATAACGAGGCAGGCAAACTAGTGCCAGTAGCATATGAATGTAAAAAAACTTCAAGGTGCTGAGTTAAATTTTGATCCTTGTGAGCCTGAATGTTTATCAGCTGTTTGGGCAATCCAGTCTTTTGACCCGCTCACGAGCACAGCCCTGATCACAATTCAAAGTACTCATACCCCACTCAACTATAGCTTCTCTGACAAACTGATAGGAAGCAGGGTCACCAATACACCTGTGGGCTCAATGAACCCTCATTCCGATCACTATAGCGGTCGTTACCAAAACCGTATCTAAGCCCGATGTATTGACTCACACTTTAATTGAAAAAGGAACAGAGCATGAATGTCCGAGGTTACTTTAGAACAAAAACTTGCACTGGTAGAGGCACCCTCCTTAAGGACAGGAGAAACAGATCTGGTTTACTGATGGCAGCTCAGTAGTAATTAAGGGGAAACGGTATAGTAAATATGCTGCCATAAACCTATGGAGGGAAGTGAATCAAGGTCATTTGGAGCATGGCTCAGCGCAACATGCAGAGCTTCATGTCATATATCATGTTTTAAAATGATATTGACTCTTTCCCGGACCAAGCTATATCTATGTAGACAGTGATTTTTGCGTGCAAGGTAAAATTTGATTGGATATTTGACTGGCAACGAAATCGTTGGGACGGAGCAGATGGGAAGGAGCTAGCGTACCTAGGAGAATGGGAATGTATCCATTCTTCGAAGGCAAGGAACCCCGATCAGTTACAAAACCCACAGCAGGGACAGAAGTGTGTTACCGCCGAGGCGACGCTATCACCCAGCGGCAAATCAGAGCAATTGCTACTAGAAGCCAGCTATGCGCCTGAGCTCATTTCTGGTACGCTGCTGCCATCTAGCGATGTGAGTGATAATTGCAGCCAAAGCCAGGGGAAAACGGCGGGGAAGTAGCTGACTGAAGCGGCACATCGGTTCACGCATGACGGGACAGAAGGGACCTAAGAAGGCTAAGGCAGTAGCACACTGAGACGGTATGGAAGATGATGAGTACATTGGTGCAAAATTGTGTGCACTATGCAAAAGCTCGTTCCCCGCACTGGCAACCAATGAGGCACCTGGGACCATGGCATAATATACAGATAGTTTTCATTGATAAGCTGCCGAGAAGAAACGAAGGATTCCAGTAGTTGTTGGTTAGTATAGATTCATTTTCAGGATGGGTGGACGCATTCCCCACTAGGGCTAATAGTGCAAGAACTGCAGCTAAAAGGCTTTTCACTGAAGTGTACAGCTATGGAACCCCTGAGACTCAGATAATGAAAGTCCATTTGTGGGGCAAATTTTAACGATAATGTTACAAGCCCTAGAGATCAGCCAGAAATGCCACATTCCATACTGACCCCAGTCCTCTCTTCAGGTAAGAAGAATAAATAGCACTATTAAAGAGGTATTGTGAAAAGTAGTATACCATACTGGTATATGTATGGCCTGAGATCCAACCATGCCAGATTAATTTCAGTCAATCAATTAAGTTAATGATTGATCCTGCACATTTTACTATACACCGCAAGGATCATCCCACACAAGTCCAGAATGATTATTTCCAATGGTTTAAACAATTACAGGAGGCTAAAACCTTGGGGATTCCTGGCACAGTTAGTCACTTTGGGAACATTCAATGTACATTGGGGATCCGGTGGTTTTATTTCACCACTGAAAACCAGATCCAAATTATACCACTATCTATGTGTTACATGGGTCCTTTGAGTTACTTACTGGCTAAACATCACACCCTGTGACCGGTATATTGGAGTTTAGCACACCTACCCATCCTACCATAGATTACAATCGTCATTGTCTACCTGTTCCTCCTGGATACCATGGGTTTCCACCCTTTAAACCAGGAACCCTAGTGACTCAGACAATATCAATACGGGTGAATGGAACTAAATTGGTAGGAAATACAACAGTCTAGTTTTAAATGGTCCACAACCATAAATGTATCTCATCCTCATTAGCTGAAGATGAAGCCTCCCATAGAGATGCAAGTAAAACTACACCTTTCAATAAACTGAACCAGGAATAATTTGACGCTAACATGGCCTGAATGTGCACAATAGAGCGCCGTCATATTTGAAGCATGGTCCAAATTCTTCCAATCAACACATCCCGTCCCTCGTCACTGTCGAGCTATAGCAGATACTTTTGAAGAGTTATAGGAACAGGGACAGGAATTATAAATTCAATAGACCTAGTAGGGCATTGAAAAATAAGGCAAGCATTGCATCATACTATTGTACCGGGGCAAGAGCACCAGATCACTGAATTGGTACAAACTTGGGCTGATCGTGCAATAGCATACTTGGAAATATGTTAACAGGCATTCTGGGCTCAAGAGCAAGCAAAATTATGTTAGCCTTCCGGTGTTCCAGCGGGGATCTGGCAGCCCTACTCCAGCATCGGTGCAGACCTGAGCCCGAGCAAGGGGCTGGGGTGCCAAGAGAAGACCACTGGCCATGTCTCCACACATTGGGGGGGTCACCACTCAGGGCAGGTAGAAGGTCCAAGTCTCCTCACAGCAACCCTGACTGACCCACCCTGGCTCCCCAACGTCTCTGCTGATCCCCGAGCCGGGTCCGCGGCCAGGCAGCTCCTAACGCGACGATGAGTGCTGTGGCCGACTTATTTGAGCCTTACTCCGTCAGCCTTCGAAATTCATTCCTGATCAAGGCTAGAGACAAATGTCTCACGGTATGATCGTCCGAAAGAATTTCAGATTCCTTCGTGGTGACTCTCGGCAGGAAATAAGTCACAGAGCGAATTTTGAAATCGGCTTCACTGGAGCCATGATTTCACACAGAGGGAGGGGTTAGCGCTCATTATCCCTTAGCCTCAGCGGCGTCCTTTGATCACGCTATCTTTATTACGGAAGATTTAGCCTTGGTAATGAAAGCATGAAATCAAGACAAGATGCTCAAACACATGTACTGCCATGATAAGGAAAGTGCCAGGTAACGTACAGGACTGGTTTTTAAAGGAAGTTGACTGACCGACAAAATCAGCAAATTACTTTGAGGACTGTTAACGCTCTTTCAGATAAAAAGGAGCTTTCATTTTTCCTCTGTCTCACAAAAATCTCTTAGAAGTCAATAGCACTGCATCCAAAGAGTTATAGAGAAGGTGATCCTAGTGTGACGCTTACCAATGAATTTCTCTTCTGAGCTCATCAACAGACCTAGCAGTGCATCCTCGTTGCTTTTGAATCGTGATTCCTTGAGACAGTTGTGCCTTCCTCAGATCAGGAACAAAATTCTCTTTTTCGTCTTTCTCACGAACAGATCTCTGCAAAACGTAAAGAACTAAATCCTAATGGCTTTCCGATTATAGTTCCTTGAGACATTTACCACTAGCCGAGCTCACGAACGAATAGTCTTTTTTTCGCTTTGTCATGAACAGATCACTTCAAAATTAGCAGTAGTGCTTACTAGTGCCTAGTCAAGCATGTCCTTGAGAAATTTGTCAGTAGCACAGCTCAGTGCATCCTAACGTTTTTAAAAGGCAGATACCTAGAGAAGAGTATAATGAATTTCTCTTTTGAACAGCTCTCTTCCAAACCGTAGGGCTTTTAAAGCATGATAGCTTGAGCAATTTATCCCTAGCACAGATCAGAAATAATGAACTCCTCTTTTGTCTTTCTCACCATCCCGTCTCTTAGTAAACACTAGCAGTGCATCTTCAAAGCTTTTGGAAGAGGTTTCCTTGAGAAATTTTTCTGTAGCACAGCTCAAGAATGCATGTCTCATTTTTTCCTCTTTCTCTTGAACCTGATCTCTTCTAAACAATTATCACTGCATAGTCGTGGCTTTTGCAGAATGATTCTATGAGGAAATTTGTCAGGAACAAATGTCTCTTTTTCGTCATTCTCACAAACCGAGCTCTTCTAAAGCAAGAGAACTACATCGTAATGGCTTTTAAATGATGTTTTCTTGAGCCCTTTATTACTAACAGTGCTCACGAACGAATGCTAGCTGTGCATCCGAATAGCAATTTTAGGATGGGAGGAGGAGGAATACGTGCTTCCCAATAATCCGCAGTGTATTTCTCATGTTTCGCTGTTTTAACAACGTATAACTGCCAAATTCTCATTAGTCCATGAGAATTGCAGAAGGAGGATGATTCCATTAGACTTTCCTCGCTCGCAGAGATAAGGCTCGAAAGGGTCATGGCTTGCTATTTTCAAGGAAGGAGCTCTAACAAAAGGCTTAACAGTGCAACCGAATGCAATTTTGTGCATAGTTCAAAGAGAAATTCGTACCTATCAGTGACCTGTAATGAATGGGTCATGTTTAGCAATGTTCACGAAAGGAATCTCTACCAATTGTCCAGCAGGGGATGCTATTGGCTTGTGAAAGACGATTCTCAGAGAAAACTGTGCCTAGCAATGAAGTGGAAATAATTTCTCATATTTATCAATTTTCACACACAGAGATTAGTATTATGGCCAGCAATGCAACCAAATAGCATTTGTAAAATGGTTCCAGGAGAAAGTGTTGCCTAGCAGTGCTTTGCACTGAACGTCTCATTTTTAGCAATTTTCACGAAAGGAACTCTGCCAAATAGCCACCAGTGCTTTCGAATAGCAATTGGAGGTTGTTTCAAGGGGAAAGTCGTGTCTAGCACTGATGTGGGCTTAATAATTCTTCATTAGCTCTTTTCAAGTGCCTATTTCACGTCTTCAATGAATACCTGCTGTTTAGCTATTTTCACAAACGGACCTCTGCCAAATGGGCAGGCGAGTAATCGAATAGCATTTTTAGGGTGGTTCCAGGAGCAATTCGTGCCTACGAAAGATTTGGAATGAATTGCTCATGTGTAGCTGTTTTCACAGCGTATCTCGGTCAAGTTGCTAGCTATGCATCCGAATAGGAAGTCTAGGATGGGAACAGGAGGAATTCGTGCTTACCAATGGTGTGGAATTCTTACTCATGTTTAGCTGCTTTGAAACCTTCGTTCAAGTCGTAACTCTGACAAATTGACAGCAGTGCATCTTAATAGAAATTTTAGGATGGTACCAGGAGAAATTCATGATTACCAATAATCCGCAATGAATTTCTCACATTTCGCTCTTTTCCCAAACGGATCTCTGTCTAATTGCCAAACTGCCAGCAATGCATCGCAATAGCATTTGTAAGATGGGTCTAGGATAAAGTGTTGCCTAGGAGTGTTTTGCACTGAACGGCTCCTTTTTAGGAATTTTCACAAACGGAGCTCTTCCAAATGGCCAGCAGTGGAACATTTTAGCGTGTTTCAAGGAGAAATTAGTGCCTACAAGTCATTTGGAATGAATTGCTCAGGTATCGCTGTTTTCACAGCGTATCTTGGTGAAGTTGCTAGCTTTGCATCCGAATAGCAATTTTAGGATGGGAGCAAGAGGAATTCGTGCTTCACAATAATCTGCAGTGTATTTCTCATGTTTCGCTGTTTTAACAACGTATAACTGCCAAATTCTCAGCAGAGCATCAGAATTGCAGAAGGAGGATGATTGCATTAGACTTTCCTCGCTCGCAGAGATAAGGCTCGAAAGGGTCAAGGCTTGCTATTTTCAAGGAAGGAGCTCTAAGAAAACAGTGCAACCGAATGTTATTTTGTGCATATTTCAAAGAGAAATTCGTATCTATCTGTGACCTGTAATGAATGGCTCATGTTTAGCAATGTTCACGAAAGGAATCTCTTCCTATTGTCCAGCAGGGGATGGTATTTGCTTGTGAAAGACCGCAGCGTATCTCGGTCATGTTGTTGCTGTGCATCCGACTAGAAAGTTTAGGATGGGAACAGGAGGAATTCGTGCTTAACAATGGTATGGAATTCTTACTCATGTTTAGCTGCTTTGAAACCTTCGTTCAAATCGTCCCTCTGTCAAATTGACAGCAGTGCATTTTAATAGTAATTTTAGGATGGTACCAGGAGGAATTCGTGCTTTCCAATAATCCGCAGTGAATTTCTCATGTTTCGCTGTTTTCACAACGTATAACTGCCAAAGTCTCAGCAGTGCATCAGAATTGCATAAGGAGGACGATTCCATTAGACTTTCCTCGCTCGCAGAGATAAGGTTCGGAAGGGTCATGTTTTGCTATTTTCAAGGAAGGAGCTCTAAGAAAACAGTGCAACCGAATGTTATTTTGTGCATATTTCAAAGAGAAATTCGTATCTATCTGTGACCTGTAATGAATGGCTCATGCTTAGCAATGTTCACGAAAGGAATCTCTTCCTATTGTCCAGCAGGGGATGGTATTTGCTTGTGAAAGACGATTCTCAGAGAAGACTGTGCCTAGCAATGAACCTGCATGAATTTCTCTTGTATCAATTTTCACACACACAGATTAGTCTTATGGCCAGCAATGCAACCGAATAGCATTTGTAAAATGGTTCCAGGAGAAAGTGCTTTGCACTGAACGTCTCCTTTTAGCAATTTTCACGAAAGGAACTCTGCCAAATAGCCACCAGTGCTTTCGAATAGCAATTGGAGGTTGGTTCAAGGGGAAATTCGTGTATAGCACTGATGTAGGCTTAATAATTCTTCATTAGCTCTTTTCAAGTGCCTAGCTTACGTCTTGACTGAATACCTGATGTTTTCACAAACGGATCTCTGCCGAATGGGCAGGAGTGTAATCGAATAGCATTTTGAAGGTGGTTCCAGGAGCAATTCGTGCCTACGAGTGATTTGGAATGAATTGCTCATGTGTAGCTGTTTTCACAGCGTATCTCGGTCATGTTGTTGCTGTGCATCCGACTAGAAAGTTTAGGATGGGAACAGGAGGAATTCGTGCTTAACAATGGTGTGGAATTCTTACTCATGTTTAGCTGCTTTGAAACCTTCGTTCAAATCGTCCCTCTGTCAAATTGACAGCAGTGCATTTTAATAGTAATTTTAGGATGGTACCAGGAGGAATTCGTGCTTTCCAATAATCCGCAGTGAATTTCTCATGTTTCGCTGTTTTCACAACGTATAACTGCCAAAGTCTCAGCAGTGCATCAGAATTGCATAAGGAGGACGATTCCATTAGACTTTCCTCGCTCGCAGAGATAAGGTTCGGAAGGGTCATGTTTTGCTATTTTCACGGAAGGAGCTCTAACAAATGGCTTAACAGTGCAATCGAATGATATTTTGTGGATATTTCAAAGAGAAATTCGTAGCTATCAGTGACCTGTAATGACTGGCTCATGTTTAGCAATGTTCACGAAAGGAATCTCTACCAACTGTCCAGCAGGGGATGCTATTCGCTTGTGAAAGACGATTCTCAGAGAAAACTGCCTAGCAATGAACTGGAAAAAATTTCTCATATTTATCAATTTTCACACACGCAGAATAGTCTTATGGCCAGCAATGCAACCGAATATCATTTGTAAAATGGTTCCAGGAGACAGTGTTGCCTAGTAGTGCTTTGTACTGAACGTCTCCTTTTTAGCAATTTTCAAGAAAGGAACGCTGCTAAATAGCCACCAGTGCTTTCGAATAGCAATTGGAGGTTGGTTCAAGGGGAAAGTCGTGTCTAGCACTGATGTGGGCTTAATAATTCTCCATTATCTCTTTTCAAGTTCCTAGCTAACTTCGAGTCGAACAAATGTATTTGAAGCATAAGCTTCCGTGGGCTACAACCCACTTCATCGGAAGCATAAAATGGAACATATAGTAAAGATATCGAAACATATAGAGAACATGAAAAGGTTGGGGGCGGGTTCCTGACCACTCTAAGAGGCTAATTTATTAACACGATGCACTCCTAGTGTTTACTAAGAGACGGGATGGTGAGAAAGATAAAAGAGGAGTTAATTATTTCTGATCTGTGCTAGGGATAAATTGCTCAAGCTATCATGCTTTAAAAGCCCTACGGTTTGGAAGAGAGCTGTTCAAAAGAGAAATTCATTATACTCTTCTCTAGGTATCTGCCTTTTAAAAACGTTAGGATGCACTGAGCTGTGCTACTGACAAATTTCTCAAGGACATGCTTGAATAGGCACTAGTAAGCACTACTGCTGATTTGGAAGTGAGCTGTTCATGACAAAGCGAAAAAAAGACTATTCGTTCGTGAGCTCGGCTAGTGCTAAATGTCTCAAGGAACTATAATCGGAAACCCATTAGGATTTAGTTCTTTACGTTTTGCAGAGATCTGTTCGTGAGAAAGACGAAAAAGAGAATTTTGTTCCTGATCTGAGGAAGGCACAACTGTCTCAAGGAATCACGATTCAAAAACAACGAGGATGCACTGCTAATGGTTTGGAAGAGGTCTGTTGATGAGCTCAGAAGAGAAATTCATTGGTAAGCGTCACACTAGGATCACCTTCACTATAACTCTTTGGATGCAGTTCTATTGACTTCTAAGAGAGTTTTGTGAGACAGAGGAAATATGAAAGCTCCTTTTTATCTGAAAGAGAGTTCACAGTCCTAAAAGAAATGTGCCGATTTTGTCGGTCAGTCAACTTCCTTTAAAAACCAGTCCTGTACGTTACCTGGCACTTTCCTTATCATGGCAGTACATGTGTTTGAGCATCTTGTCTTGATTTCATGCTTTCATGAATCATAATTCCTGTCCCTGTTCCTATAACGCTTTAAAAGTATCTGCTATAGCTCGACAGTGACGAGGGACGGGATGTGTTGATTGGAAGAATTTGGACCATGCTTCAAATATGACGGCGCTCTATTGTGCACATTCAGGCCATGTTAGTTTCAAATTATTCCTGGTCCAGTTTATTGAAAGGTGTAGTTTTACTTGTATCTCTATCGGAGGCTTCATCTTCAGCTAATGAGGATGAGATACATTTATGGTTGTGGACCATTTAAAACTAGACTGATGTATTTCCTACCAATTTAGTTCCATTCACCCGGATTGATATTGTCTGAGTCACTAGGGTTCCTGGTTTAAAAGGTGGAAACCCATGGTATCCAGGAAGAACAGTTTGACAATGACGATTGTAATCTATTGTAGGCTGGGTAGGTGTGCTAAACTCCAATATACCGCCACGGTCATAGGGTGTGATGTTTAGCCAGTAAGTAACTCAAAGGACCCATGTAACACATAGATAGTGGTATAATTTGGATCTGGTTTTCAGTGGTGAAATAAAACCACCGGATCCCCAATGTACATTGAATGTTCCCAAAGTGACTAACTGTGCCAGGAATCCCCAAGGTTTTAGCCTCCTGTAATTGTTTAAACCATTGGAAATAATCATTCTGGACTTGTGTGGGATGATCCTTGCGGTGTATAGTAAAATGTGCAGGATCAATCATTAACTTAATTGATTGACTGAAATTAATCTGGCATGGTTGGATCTCAGGCCATACATATACCAGTATGGTATACTACTTTTCACAATACCTCTTTAATAGTGCTATTTATTCTTCTTACCTGAAGAGAGGACTGGGGTCAGTATGGAATGTGGCATTTCTGGCTGATCTCTAGGGCTTGTAACATTATCGTTAAAATTTGCCCCACAAATGCACTTTCATTATCTGAGTCTCAGGGGTTCCATAGCTGTACACTTCAGTGAAAAGCCTTTTAGCTGCAGTTCTTGCACTATTAGCCCTAGTGGGGAATGCGTCCACCCATCCTGAAAATGAATCTATACTAACCAACAACTACTGGAATCCTTCGTTTCTTCTCGGCAGCTTATCAATGAAAACTATCTGTATATTATGCCATGGTCCCAGGTGCCTCATTGGTTGCCAGTGCGGGGAACGAGCTTTTGCATAGTGCACACAATTTTGCACCAATGTACTCATAATCTTCCATACCGTCTCAGTGTGCTACTGCCTTAGCCTTCTTAGGTCCCTTCTGTCCCGTCATGCGTGAACCGATGTGCCGCTTCAGTCAGCTTCTTCCCCGCCGTTTTCCCCTGGCTTTGGGTGCAATTATCACTCACATCGCTAGATGGCAGCAGCGTACCAGAAATGAGCTCAGGCCCATACCTGGCTTCTAGTAGCAATTGCTCTGATTTGCCGCTGGGTGATAGCGTCGCCTCGGCGGTAACACACTTCTGTCCCTGCTGTGGGCTTTGTAATTGATCGGGGTTCCTTGCCTTCGAAGAATGGATACATTCCCATTCTCCTAGGTACGCTAGCTCCTTCCCATCTGCTCCGTCCCAATGATTTCGTTGCCAGTCAAATATCCAATCAAATTTTGCCTTTCACGCACAAATCACTGTCTGCATAGATATAGCTTGGTCCGGGAAAGAGTCAATATCATTTTAAAACATGATATATGACATGAAGCTCTGCATGTTGCGCTGAGCCATGCTCTAAATGCCCCTGATTCACTTCCTTCCATAGGTTTATGGCAGCATATTTACTATACCGTTTCCCCTTAATTACTACTGAGCTGCCATCAGTAAACCAGGTCTGTTTTTCCTGTCCTTAAGTAGGGTGCCTCTACCAGTGCAAGTTTTTGTTCTAAAGTAACCTCGGACATTCATGCTTAGTTCCTTTTTCAATTAAAGTGTGAGTCAATACATCGGGCTTAGATACGGTTTTGGTAACGACCGCTATAGTGATCGGAATGAGGGTTCATTGAGCCACAGGTGTATTGGAGACCCTGCTTCCTATCAGTTTGTCAGAGAAGCTATAGTTGAGTGGGGTATGAGTACTTTGAATTGTGATCAGGGCTGTGCTCGTGAGCGGGTCAAAAGACTGGATTGCCTAAACAGCTGATAAACATTCAGGCTCACAAGGATCAAATTTAACTCAGCACCTTGAAGTTTTTTTACATTCATATGCTACTGGCACTAGTTTGCCTGCCTCGTTATTTTGCAAGAGAGTAGCTGCTAAGGCAACCTCAGGGCTTTGACTCATCGGGGAAGTTTAACGCCCCAGTCACACACACAGCCCCCCCCCAACCCTGTGAGAACAGCTGTACCTCCAGCGTCCTGCCCCAGTCACACACACAGGGTTAAAGCTAGGGTTGAGCTTAGGAGAACAGCTGAGATTTGCGTGTTTTATTTTATTTTACTTGGTAATTTGCTTTGTTCTGTCTGCTCCTACTTGGAACCACTTAAATCCTACTAGCTTTTTACTTATTAATTAACCCAGAGTATGTCGGGGGGCAAGCAGCTGTGCATATCTCTCTATCAGTGTTATAGCAGGTGAACAATTTATGTTTACCCTGTATAAGCTATAGACAGGGTAAAATGGATATATTTGGGGTTTAGAACCCATTGGGAGACTTCTGAGTGATGAAGACAGGAACATTTCCATAAGTTGCTTTCAGGTTAAGTCTGCAGCTTTGGGGCATGCGGTTCAGACCCTGGGTCTGTGCTGGAGCAGATGGGCATGTCTGGCTCAACAAGACAGGGTGCCGGAGTAGTCTTGGTACAACACGTGGCAGTGCCCAGTGGTGTTTCTGTGATCCAAGCCATCACGCCTATCAAGGCCTGCTCAGCTGGTGGGGGGAGGGATGTGAGGAGCTCAGCGAGCGACAGGGTGGGGAAGGTGGGGAGGGAGGCCCTTGAGGGAAGAGAAGGAGCAGGAGCTGTGCTTTCATAGACGAGGTGCAGCAGGGGGCAGGGAAGTTCCACTGCTCAGCATCCAGTTTTCCCAAATTAGAAAGTTAGCCACCCTATGCAGCTGGTGGCTCTGACATGAGGGGAGCGGGGGGGGCTGAGAACGGCAGCTTCTGGTCAGGCGCCGAGCTCTGGAGGCCATTGACAGCACCAGTAAAGTGTCTCCCTAACATTTTACCTTTGCGCTGGGATGGGTGGATACAGGAAGGTTGAGCCCAAGAACATCAAGCGAGTGGCAGGGAATGTAAAGGTAGTTGGCTCCGGTGATTGCTAGTCCCCAAGGCAGTCATGGCTATATGTAAAAGGCACCAGGCTGCTCCCACATCCAAAATGATCACATTCTATTGTCCTTTCCCCTTGCCTTTATCCCACAGAGATCTCCCCTAACCAGAATGCACACATCCGCTGAAGCAAGGTAGAGAGCAGGGCTAGCATGCCGTGACCAGGAACTCTTGCCCAGTGATGTGGAAGAGGTGAGGACTGAGTATCTTTGGTTACATGCCGCTGGAAAGTTGGATGTCTAATTTCTTCCAGATCCTCTTCCTGGGGCTGAGACTCTTGCCCTGCTCCGCTCCACTGGCCTGAGGAGTCTTCTGCAAGCACAGGAAATAACCCAAGAAAGAGTCTTCGGTTCCCAAAGCTCTACTGAGGCGTGAGCTCTTGCTCTCCCTGCTCCCGCTCGCATCTGCTCTGCATTACCCCCAGTGAATGAACAGAAATGGATTCAACACCTATGGCTCAATAGGCTGGTTACACCCATTTCCGCATCACTCTAGCGGAAATTTACTATGAAACAGGCAATGTGTGTCCTTATTGGAGCATTTGTGAGCTTTGCTTTAGGGTTAAAGCTATTGAAAAAGAAAAGCAAACAGGTTGAGGCAGTGAAGTAGCTGCCTACTCTGTAACGCGTCCATCACATACACTTGCTGGTAAATCGCCACTGGAAAAACACTCTCTTTCCCAATTTGGAAGTTAAGATTCTGTTAGAGTCCAACCGGAACAGTGAATGGAAGTTAAGATGCTCTGGTACTCGCTCTATTAGAGTCCAACCAGGAACAGTGAGCATAGAATCATAGAATCTCAGGGTTGGATGGGACCTCAAGAGGTCATCTAGTCCAGCCCCCTGCTCAAAGCAGGACCAAACCCAACTAAATCATCCCAGCCAGGGCTTTGTCAAGCCTGACCTTAAAAACCTCTAAGGAAGGAGATTCCACCACCTCCCTAGGTAACCCATTCCAGTTCTTCACCACCCTACTAGTGAAAAAGGTTTTCCTAATGTCCAACCTAAACCTCCCCCTCTGCAACTTGAGACCATTACTCCTTGTTCTGTCATCTTCTACCACTGAGAACAGTCTAGATCCATCCTCTTTGGAACCCCCTTTGAGGTAGTTGAAAGCAGCTATCAAATCCCCCCTCATTCTTCTCTTCTGCAGGCTAAACAATCCCAGTTCCCTCAGCCTCTCCTCATAAGTCATGTGCTCCAGCCCCCTAATCATTTTTGTTGCCCTCCGCTGGACTCTCTCCAATTTATCCACATCCTTGTAGTGTGGGGCCCAAAACTGGACACAGTACTCCAAATGAGGCCTCACCAGTGCTGAATAGAGGGGAATGATCACATCCCACGATCTGCTGGAAATGCCCCTACTTATACAACCCAACATGCTATTAGCCTTCTTGGCAACGAGGGCACACTGTTGACTCATATTCAGCTTTTCGTCCACCGTAAGCCCTAGGTCCTTTTCTGCAGAACTGCTGCCCAGCCATTCGGTCCCTAGTCTGTAGCAGTGCATGGGATTCTTCCGTCCTAAGTGCAGGACTCTGCACTTGTCCTTGTTGAACCTCATCATATTTCTTTTGGCCCAATCCTCTAATTTGTCTAGGTCCCTCTGTATCCTATCCCTACCCTCCAGCGTATCTACCACTCCTCCCAGTTTAGTGTCATCTGCAAACTTGCTAAGGGTGCAGTCCACACCATCCTCCAGATCGTTAATGAAGATATTGAACAAAACCGGCCCCAGCACCGACACTGCAGGATGCTGGGGTCAAAGGTCACTTACCTCCAATCCAGGCAGGGAGGTGGCAAATTCGAGCAGGGCAGCACTGCTCTGTATGGCCCTGGCTCTCTCCTGGGTTTTTTTGGAGAGGAACCTGAAATGGATGTGCTGTGGGAAAAGGAGGCAGGGGAGGGTCAGCGGGCAGGCGTACGTGCTCTACAAACGAGCCTCTTCCCCTCTCCATGGGGCTGAGACTTTGTGCTCAGGGTGGAAGAATAGCTGATTGGAAAAGGGGACTCATGACACTGCCCACGTCTTGCTGGGCACAAGCTCATTGTCTCTCCAGGCTGGGACAATGGTCAGTCTTGGGGCTGGTCTATTTACTCTGAAACGCCTGATCAATGAACAGCATGTCAGGATGACTTTGTGCTGCAGCTGGGTCTCTATGTATCTCACCCAGCCAATAACATCAGCCGGCAAGCCAGGGGCGAGATCTATGGGATGCACAGGCTCTTCATGCAGAAGAGGGGTGTAACCCCCAAGCAGATTACCTAGAGTCCTGGAGCTCTGTCTGCTGGCAGCTCAGGGAGTAGGAGCCAAGGCAAACTCAGAGTCTGCCCAGCAACCAATAGGGAGTGGAGATGCCCCTCCCAGGGAGTGGAAGAGAGGGGAGAAGCCATTTTTGAGGAGAGGCTGGAGCCAGCCAGGGCAAGGGCCGAACTGGCTGTGAGGGGGGCTGGTGAGTCCCAGGCCTGCAAGCAGGGTTCCCCCTGAGAACTGGCCTCTAGGGACCTGACCGCAGATCCCTCAGCTGGGTTTTCCTTCCCCACGGATGATTCCCAATTGTTACATTTGCTGAGAAATTTCCCCAGCCAGGCTGGGTTCACCTCCAGCTCCCCTGGTGAGACCAGTCCCCACATGGTCAGCACTGCTAGTCCAAGGCTGATTCCTGCCTGAGGAGGATCCCTGCCAGCGGACAGCAGCCCCTGGAATCGTCCAGCGTCATCCTCAACCCTGAAGATCATTTGTGGAGTTCGTGAGTGCCTTGTCTTTAGTTAGTCAGTCAGGGAATTTGTTTTGGGGACCCTCTACTCCCTGAACTGTGTCCTCAAGCCAGGGAGTGAGGGTTTATCTTGGGATGGGGCAAGGTGGGTCAGTCCGAGAGAAAAACCAGAGGGCCCAATTCATTACCTCACCTGCACCCATGCAAAAGGGGTGGAAATTGCTCCCAAATCAGAGTGGTAGGTTCTTTTTTCCATTTTTAAAAAGCCCTCCCATTGGCTCTTTTGATCAGAGGCCCAACTCCCTTTCTTTTACCTATGCAGGGAGGCTTTTTTAACCCTTTACAGGTAAAACAAGCAGAGTACAGCCACCAAGAGGGACTTTATAGCTAACTGGCTGGCTGGGTGTCCACAAAAGGGAGCTACGCCCGCCCCCCCCCATTTATCACAGCAGCCAACAGGGAAGTGGGAGGGAGGCACTCCTAGGCCTGGCCTACACTGGGGGGGGGGGATCGATGTAAGATACACAACTTCAGCTAGGGGAATAGCTTGCCTGAAGTCGAAGTCTCTTATTTCGACTTACCTCCCGTCCTCGCAGCGTGGGATCGACGGCCGCGGCTCCCCCTGTCGACCCCGCTACCGCCGCTCGCCCTGGTGGAGTTCTGGGGTTGATGGGAGCGCGTTCGGGGATCGATATATCGCGTCTAGATGGAAAGCGATCTATCGATCCCTGATAAACCGATCGCTACCCGTAGACATACCCTTAGAGCCGGCATGTCCCCTCTGTTTCTCCCTTGCTGCTTGGGCAGAAGCGGAAAGGGGGCAAAAGATGCCCGGCTGAAGGGTTTTGCGCTCGGCCTTGAGGATTAAGCCCGAGCCCCCGGCATGGCTGCTGGGAGATGGATTTTCGTGTCGCAGCCAGCGCACCCTTCGGGCCACAAGCTGAACACACTGAGGCCAGCAGGGACAGCTCTGAAGCGGCAAAAGGGTTCCTTTGAGGGTCCAAGGAGGTAGTAGGGTCAGTACCATCCCTGGGTGGGCTCAAATCACCATCCTTTGGGTTAACAGCTGAATGCGCTGACCCAGTGTGCTCCACCACAGCCACTGACCCCTCCATAACCTCCAAACCCATCCCCTACAGCCCCCCATTCCCTGCCAGAGCGCTCAAACCCATCCCCCATAGTCGCAGATTCCCTGCCACAGCTCTCAAACCCATCCCCCACAGCCCCACATTCCGTGCCACAGTGCTCAAACCCATCCCCCACAGCCCCACATTCCGTGCCACAGTGCTCAAACCCATCCCCCACAGCCCCACATTCTGTGCCACAGCACTCAAACCCATCCCCCACAGCCCCCCATTCCCTGCCACAGCGCTCAAACCCATCCCCCACAGCCCCATCACAGCCACCTCGTTCCCTGCCACAGCACTCAAACCCATCCCCCACGTCCTCCCATTCCCTACCACAGCGCTCAAACCCATCCCCCACTGCCCCAATCACTGCCCCCCATTCCCTGCCACAGCGCTCAAACCCGACCCCCACAGCCCAATCACAGCTCCCCATTCCCTACCACAGCGCTCAAACCCATCCCCCACAGCTCCCATTCCCTGCCGCAGCCCTCAAACCCATCCCCCACAGGCCCCCATTCCCTGCCACAGCCTTCAAACCCATCCCCCACTGCCCCCATTCCCTGCCACAGCGCTGAAACCCATCCACCACAGTCCCCCATTCCCTTCCACACGGCTCTAACCCATCCCCCACAGGCCCCCGTTCCCTGCCACAGTTCTCAAACCCGAGCCCCACAGCCCCATTTCCCAGCTGGGTTTCTTACCCCTGTAGCGCCCCTCTCCACCTGATTACCTCCTTTAATGGCAATCCGCTTAAATGTTCTGATGGACAGGTCTGGGTTCTTTTGGATCCCGCCACCCACTCAGTAGGGTGAATCTTTTTCCTTTTTTGGCTATAAAATTAGTTGGCGGTGCCTCCACCCCCCTCGCTCCTTCCTGGCAGGGTCACCAGGGCAGCTTGGGTGGAAAATTCTAACTACAGAGGAATCCCCACATATTTGACAGATAGTTGGAGACTTCCAAGAAATAGCACAACACATAAAAATATATTCAACACAACAATTATATTAAACAGGCAACAAATACTACATAACAGGGGAAACACTATGTTTAGGGTCACCGGTGCCCACACTTAAACTACCCGTGTCTGGATGTAACAAATGTAAAACTAGTGTCCTGTTGGTACGGGTACCTTGCTGGGGCCCTTGATGACCTATACAATTCTCTGCAGAGGTGTAGCAGTGCGGCTGACTGGGTTCAGTACAGCCCAAAAGACCCACAAGTGGGAGGAGGTGGTGAATCCCTCCACAGGTGTAATAAGCGGTAGATTATAGAATCCTCAAACCCTCACTCCCTGGCTTGAGGACACAGTTCAGGGAGTAGAGGGTCCCCAAAACAAATTCCCTGACTAACTAACTAAAGACAAGGCACTCACGAACTCCACAAATGATCTTCTGGGTTGAGGATGATGCTGGACGATTCCAGGGGCTGCTGTCCGCTGGCAGGGATCCTCCTCAGGCAGGAATCAGCCTTGGATTGCAGTGCTGACCATGTGGGGACTGGTCTCACCAGGGGAGCTGGAGGTGAACCCAGCCTGGCTGGGGAAATTTCTCAGCAAATGTAACAATTGGGAATCATCCGTGGGGAAGGAAAACCCAGCTGAGGGATCCGCGGTCAGGTCCCTAGAGGCCAGTTCTCAGGGGGAACCCTGCTTGCAGGCCTGGGACTCACCAGCCCCCCTCACAGCCAGTTCGGCCCTTGCCCTGGCTGGCTCCAGCCTCTCCTCAAAAATGGCTTCTCCCCTCTCTTCCACTCCCTGGGAGGGGCATCTCCACTCCCTATTGGTTGCTGGGCAGACTCTGAGTTTGCCTTGGCTCCTACTCCCTGAGCTGCCAGCAGACAGAGCTCCAGGACTCTAGGTAATCTGCTTGGGGGTTACACCCCTCTTCTGCATGAAGAGCCTGTGCAGCCCATAGATCTCGCCCCTGGCTTGCCGGCTGATGTTATTGGCTGGGTGAGATACATAGAGACCCAGCTGCAGCACAAAGTCACCTGCCTTGGGGAAGTCGGAGGAGCGCTGGTGGTAGGAAGCAGAGAGGGGAATCCATCAACATTCTCCCTTCAGCTCCCCTGGGCCAGAGCTTTTGTCCTCACGGCTGTTCCATCCATGCTACCAAGTCCTTTACACCTGGGGTCTGGGGTGTGTGTGTCAAGGGCGTGTGCCTTGATCCTGACATGCTGTTCATTGATCAGGCGTTTCAGAGTAAATAGACCAGCCCCAAGACTGACCATTGTCCCAGCCTGGAGAGACAATGAGCTTGTGCCCAGCAAGACGTGGGCAGTGTCATGAGTCCCCTTTTCCAATCAGCTATTCTTCCACCCTGAGCACAAAGTCTCAGCCCCATGGAGAGGGGAAGAGGCTCGTTTGTAGAGCACGTACGCCTGCCCGCTGACCCTCCCCTGCCTCCTTTTCCCACAGCACATCCATTTCAGGTTCCTCTCCAAAAAAACCCAGGAGAGAGCCAGGGCCATACAGAGCAGTGCTGCCCTGCTCGAATTTGCCACCTCCCTGCCTGGATTGGAGGTAAGTGACCTTTGACCCCAGCATCCTGCAGTGTCAGGGCTTGAGTCAAGTTCCTCATCCCTTGGCTAATTGGTCCCCCCTGGGTCCGTAAGGGACTGCATTCCATAGGGCAGTGGCTGGCAGATTTGTGCCTGGCCTCAGGGCCCTTGTTATTCTAGAGTAGCTAGGCAGCGAGTGCTCAGCCAGGGGCGAGATCTATGGGCTGCACAGGCTCTTCCTGCAGAAGAACGGTAAGAAACCCAGCTGGGCAATGGGACCCCATGGAAACGAGCCTCTCGGAGATTAGCTCCCGCTGGCCATTGGGACGCCTCTAGAACTAAGGCCTCTCTATTTAGACCCACTGTAGCGGGGCAGAGGAACCCCAATAGAAACAAGGCCCCCCCTCCTTTGAGACTCCCTCAGCTGGGCAATGGGACCCTACAGAAAGAAGCCCCCTCCTCTGAGACCCACCCCACCTTAGATGATGACTCTTTCTCTGCCCCTCTCTCTGAATTAGGGAGGTGAATGTGAAAGTGCCAGGGAAATTGGCTGCTTTATCTCAGAGCTCAGCTCTGTCCCCCAGTCCAGGGAAATCAGCCCTGACGGGGCAGCTAGCTAGTCAAGGGACAGGAATGGAGCTATTGAGGCATGTGGAGGGACAGAGCCCATCATGAGGGTAGGAGCTGAAGCAGGAACCACAGGGAAAGGACACAAAGCTTGTAGGATGTCAGCAGCTGGACCTGACTTCAGTGGGTGGGGGTGGGGGGTTCTCGGTATTAGACGCCACCATTAACAGGCACCCACTCCCAGAGCACAATGGCCACAAGGGTCCCATGATTACTGCGATGACTGAAACAAATCCCCCTTCCGGTACTAAACCACCTGGTGGGGACCCTGCGAGTCCATTGGTCCATGGATGCCACGAGGACCCCGGCCAGTGTGTACCCAGCAATGGGAAGAGAAGGAAACAGGCACTGAAACCGGAATGCGAAATGGACCAAATGGGTGTGTCCTTCTCCCCCAGGGCTGAACATCAGAGAGGCAAGAGAGCTGTGGTGTCGGGACGGGCTCCAGGACACCGAGCGCCTGGGCTATAGGAACATGGCCAGGATGTGGGGAGGTAAGGACTCTCCACCGGTGCTCAGGTGTGGCGCTGTCTCCCCCCCACCCCTGCAGTGAGCGTGTCATGGATACAGGGCAAGAGCCTTCTACTTGTTTCCAGCAGAGTATGTGAGGCTCATGGGAATGTCAGTGAGGTGAGGCATGGGAATGATCCAGATCTGAAAGACCCCTAATCTCTAACAGGTGAACTGCAGGAGTGATTGCTGCTGGGAGCAGTAGTGTCCTTTCTTGTCTGTATGAGTTGGGTTCCAGAGTGCGCAGACACATTTCCAGCATCTCATGACACCTGCGGTGAATCCTGCTCCAGAAAGAGCTATTCGAGGCCTCAGTGCCTGCAACCTCTTACTTACCAAGGGGGGGGCTACTTGGTCAATGGGTTGGCTGCACCAGGACTCTTATCCACCTTGTGAGCCACTCGAGGGATTTGGAGCCTGGTTCTGGACAATTGCAAGGGCTCTGGTGCTGTAGGTTTTAGGTCTTGGGTGATAAGTGAATGACCAGAGAGCGCCCCTGTGGGAATCCGAGACAGAGTGTTCCTGTGAGGAGCTTTTCTGTTTCTAACAAAGGGTTTCTGTTCCCCCAGATCTCAGCCGCTCAGCAGAATGTGGGAGAGCCGAGTGCTGATGGGCTAGAGGTGTCCCATGAGTCGCTGTACAGCAGGTGCAGTGTCGGCAGTCACCATGGACCAAACCCTGCGCTCCAGACAACCCAGGCTGTTTCCCTGGATTGCAAAGGGGACTTTAGCTTGGGGAATCGGTTGCTGATGCCTGTGTCCACATCTGGGCTGTTTTAATGAGGCTACATGATGGTACATGAAGAGCAATTCAAGCAAGGGAGAATGACCATTAGAGAGCAAGGCTGGGCCCTTTGCCGAGCTGCTGCAGTCAAGCATCCACAGCCAGAAGAGAGACGATGGGAAACTTGCTTAGCTGGCTGGCGACAGCAGCAGCTGTCTCATAAAGCTCTGCTCATGCTCTAGACAACAGAGACAGGACAAAGAGCCACACAGTGAGAGCCTTGGTTGCAATTAGCAATACGAAGTTTTTTTCAGTGGATTATGCTGGCCGAACAGTTTATTTCCTGTAATGTGCACATCCAGCCTCCCTGGCTGACATAAATGGAAGTTAGGTTCTCCGTGCCCACAGGACATGGCTGGCCTTAGCATGAGGCAAACTGAGGCACCTGGCTCAGGTGATAGATTCTGTGTGTGTGTGTGTGTATACACGCGCACGCGGGGGGGGCGCCACTAGGACTCAGGGTAGGTCCATACTTACCCGCCGGGTCAACGCAGAGAATTCGACAAAGCGAACGGCGGTGGCAGAGTCGACGGGGGAGCCGGGGACTTCGATCCCGCGGCGTCAGGACGGGTAAGTCAGTCGAACTAAGGTAGTTCGACTTCAGCTACGCTATTCACGTAGCTGAAGTCGCGTACCTGAGTTTGCCCCCCCCCCAGTGTAGACCAGGCCTCATAGTGTAGAAAATTTTTTGCTGCTGGATATGTATTCTCTCTGCTCGAGATGAACAGAGCTGATGGAGTGCTGTGCTGGAGGAAGGAGAGCACATAAGAACTAATAGGCAGGAAGGAGAAAAGGTGAGAGTACTAAGAAAAAGCAACAGGAGCTGCAGGAAGAGAGAGGGAGAGGAGCACCCCCAGAAGCCTGGACTGATTAACACCAGCTTGTCAGGGAGCTTTCTATTTCCTACTGGTTCCCTGAACCGACTCGAGGCGAACAGGCAGTCAGCTGAAGTAGCAGGAGCCAGTTAGGCCCTTAAACTGCTGCTATCTTCCCTCACTCAGCCCCTTGCCACCAGCCTGCTTATTCGCCCCCTTCAACTGAGTGTTGAGAGCTGGTACAGAACAGCAGTCATGAGTGAAAGAAGAAAACGCCCCTCTTGGGCAGCATTTAGAAAAAGAAAGAAAGCAAAGGACATTTTTCCATCTAAGCAGGCAGGAGCTCTCCTGAGATACGTAGACACAAATTTTCAGGGTGAGCCTTCCAGCCCCAGTGAGGCTGTGAGTCTGGCCAGAAATCTGGCATGTCATGAGAAGGCAGCAAATCACCAGTGAGCATTCCATAGCTGGAAAGAACTTGCGATGAGACAGACGGCTGGTCTGCACCATGGACCAATGGACTCGCAGGGTCCCCACCAGGTGGTTTAGTACCGGAAGGGGGATTTGTTTCAGTCATCGCAGTAATCATGGGACCCTTGGGGCCATTGTGCTCTGGGAGTGGGTGCCTGTTAATGGTGGCGTCTAATACCGAGAACCCCCCACCCCCACCCACTGAAGTCAGGTCCAGCTGCTGACATCCTACAAGCTTTGTATCCTTTCCCTGTGGTTCCTGCTTCAGCTCCTACCCTCATGATGGGCTCTGTCCCTCCACATGCCTCAATAGCTCCATTCCTGTCCCCTCACTAGCTAGCTGCCCCGTCAGGGCTGATTTCCCTGGACTGGGGGACAGAGCTGAGCTCTGAGATAAAGCAGCCAATTTCCCTGGCACTTTCACATTCACCTCCCTAATTCAGAGAGAGGGGCAGAGAAAGAGTCATCATCTAAGGTGGGGTGGGTCTCAGAGGAGGGGGCTTCTTTCTGTAGGGTCCCATTGCCCAGCTGAGGGAGTCTCAAAGGAGGGGGGGGCTTGTTTCTATTGGGGTTCCTCTGCCCCGCTACAGTGGGTCTAAATAGAGAGGCCTTAGTTCTAGAGGCGTCCCAATGGCCAGCGGGAGCTAGTCTCCGAGAGGCTCGTTTCCATGGGGTCCCATTGCCCAGCTGGGTTTCTTACCGTTCTTCTGCAGGAAGAGCCTGTGCAGCCCATAGATCTCGCCCCTGGCTGAGCACTCGCTGCCTAGCTACTCCAGAATAACAAGGGCCCTGAGGCCAGGCACAAATCTGCCAGCCACTGCCCTATGGAATGCAGTCCCTTACGGACCCAGGGGGGACCAATTAGCCAAGGGATGAGGAACTTGACTCAAGCCCTGACACTGCAGGAGGCTGGGGTCAAAGGTCACTTACCTCCAATCCAGGCAGGGAGGTGGCAAATTCGAGCAGGGCAGCACTGCTCTGTATGGCCCTGGCTCTCTCCTGGGTTTTTTTGGAGAGGAACCTGAAATGGATGTGCTGTGGGAAAAGGAGGCAGGGGAGGGTCAGCGGGCAGGCGTACGTGCTCTACAAACGAGCCTCTTCCCCTCTCCATGGGGCTGAGGGTGGAAGAATAGCTGATTGGAAAAGGGGACTCATGACACTGCCCACGTCTTGCTGGGCACAAGCTCATTGTCTCTCCAGGCTGGGACAATGGTCAGTCTTGGGGCTGGTCTATTTACTCTGAAACGCCTGATCAATGAACAGCATGTCAGGATCAAGGTACACGCCCTTGACACACACACCCCAGACCCCAGGTGTAAAGGACTTGGTAGCATGGATGGAACAGCCGTGAGGACAAAAGCTCTGGCCCAGGGGAGCTGAAGGGAGAATGTTGATGGATTCCCCTCTCTGCTTCCTGCCACCAGCGCTCCTCCGACTTCCCCAAGGCAGGTGACTTTGTGCTGCAGCTGGGTCTCTATGTATCTCACCCAGCCAATAACATCAGCCGGCAAGCCAGGGGCGAGATCTATGGGATGCACAGGCTCTTCATGCAGAAGAGGGGTGTAACCCCCAAGCAGATTACCTAGAGTCCTGGAGCTCTGTCTGCTGGCAGCTCAGGGAGTAGGAGCCAAGGCAAACTCAGAGTCTGCCCAGCAACCAATAGGGAGTGGAGATGCCCCTCCCAGGGAGTGGAAGAGAGGGGAGAAGCCATTTTTGAGGAGAGGCTGGAGCCAGCCAGGGCAAGGGCCGAACTGGCTGTGAGGGGGGCTGGTGAGTCCCAGGCCTGCAAGCAGGGTTCCCCCTGAGAACTGGCCTCTAGGGACCTGACCGCGGATCCCTCAGCTGGGTTTTCCTTCCCCACGGATGATTCCCAATTGTTACATTTGCTGAGAAATTTCCCCAGCCAGGCTGGGTTCACCTCCAGCTCCCCTGGTGAGACCAGTCCCCACATGGTCAGCACTGCTAGTCCAAGGAGGATTCCTGCCTGAGGAGGATCCCTGCCAGCGGACAGCAGCCCCTGGAATTGTCCAGCGTCATCCTCAACCCTGAAGATCATTTGTGGAGTTCGTGAGTGCCTTGTCTTTAGTTAGTTAGTCAGTCAGGGAATTTTTTTTGGGGACCCTCTACTCCCTGAACTGTGTCCTCAAGCCAGGGAGTGAGGGTTTGAGGATTCTATAATCTACCGCTTATTACACCTGTGGAGGGATTCACCACCTCCTCCCACTTGTGGGTCTTTTGGGCTGTACTGAACCCAGTCAGCCGCACTGCTACACCTCTGCAGAGAATTGTATAGGTCATCAAGGGCCCCAGCAAGGTACGCGGGTTTGAGAACTGTGGCAGGGAACGGGGGCCTGTGGGGGATGGGTTAGAGCCCTGTGGAAGGGAATGGGGGGCTGTGGTGGATGGGTTTCAGCGCTGTGTCAGGGAATGGGAGGTTGTGCAGGATGGGTTTCAGCGCTGTGGCAGGGAATGGGGGAAGTGGCGGATGGGTTTGAGGGCTGCGGCAGGGAATGGGAGGTTGTGGGGGATGGGTTTGAGCGCTGTGGCAGGGAACGAGGTGGCTGTGATGGGGCTATGGGGGATGGGTTTGAGCGCTGTGGCAGGGAATGGGAGGTTGTGGGGGATGGGTTTGAGCTCTGTGTCAGGGCACAGGGGGCTGTGGTGGGGCTGAGGGGGATGGGTATTGAGCGCTGTGGTAGGGCACGGGGGTCTGTGCTGGGGTTGTGGGGTTGGGTTTGAGTGCTGGGGCAGGGAATGGGGGGCTGTGGGGGATGGGTTTCAGCGCTGTGGCAGGGAATGGGAGGTTGTGCAGGATGGGTTTGAGTGCTGTGGCAGGGAATGGGGGCCTGTGGGGGATGGGTTTCAGCGCTGTGGCAGGGAATGGGAGGTTGTGCAGGATGGGTTTGAGGGCTGCGGCAGGGAATGGGAGCTGTGGGGGATGGGTTTGAGCGCTGTGGCAGGGAACAAGGCGGCTGTGATGGGGCTATGGGGGATGGGTTTGAGCGCTGTGGCAGGGAATGGGAGGTTGTGGGGGATGGGTTTGAGCTCTGTGTCAGGGCACAGGGGGCTGTGGTGGGGCTGAGGGGGATGGGTATTGAGCTCTGTGGTAGGGTACGGGGTCTGTGGTGGGGCTGTGGGGTTGGGTTTGAGTGCTGGGGCAGGGAATGGGGGTCTGTGGGGGATGGGTTTGAGCTCTGTGTCAGGGCACAGGGGGCTGTGGTGGGGCTGAGGGGGATGGGTATTGAGCGCTGTGGTAGGGCACGGGGTCTGTGGTGGGGCTGTGGGGTTGGGTTTGAGTGCTGGGGAAGGGAATGGGGGTCTGTGGGGGATGGGTCTGAGGGCTGTAGCAGGGAATGAGGCGGCTATGATTGGGTTGTGGAGTTCGGGTTTCAGGGCTGAGGAAGGGAATGGGGGCAGTGGGGGATGGGTTTGAGCGCTGTGGTAGGGAACGAGGTGGCTGTGATGGGGCTGTGGGGGATGGGTTTGAGAACAGTGGCAGGGAATAGGGGGCTGGGCAGGATGGGTTTGAGGGCTGTGTGAGGTAATGAGGCAGCTGTGATGGGGCTGTGGGGATGGGGTTTGAAAGATGTGGCAGGGAACGAGGCGGCTGTGATGGGGCTGTGTGGGATGGGTTTCAGCACTCTGGCAGGAAACCGGGGGCTGTGGGAAATGGGTTTGAGCGCTGTGGCAGGGAATGTGGGACTGTGGGGGATGGGTTTGAGGTCTGTGAAAGGGAATGGGGGCTGTGGGGGATGGGCTTAAGCGTTGTGGTAGGGTACAAGGCGGCTGTGAAGGGGCTGTGGTGGATGGCTTTGAGCTCTGTGGCAGGGAATGGGGGCTGTGGGGGATGGGTTTGAGTGCTGGGGCAGGGAATGGGGGTCTGTGGGGGATGGGTTTGAGGGCTGTAGCAGGGAACGAGGCGGCTATGATGGGGTTGTGGGGTTCGGGTTTGAGGGCTGAGGAAGGGAATGGGGGGCAGTGGGGGATGGGTTTGAGCGCTGTGGTAGGGAATGTGGGGCTGTGGATGATGGGTTTCAGCCCTGTGGTAGGGCACGGGGGTCTGTGGTGGGTCTGTGGGGTTGGGTTTGAGAGCTGTGCAGGGAATGGGGGGGCCTGTAGGGGATGGGTTTGAGTGCTGGGGCAGGGAATGGGGGGCTGTGAGTGTTGGGTTTGAGAGCTGTGGCAGGGAATGAGGC
The DNA here is from genome assembly GCF_020497125.1 of Mauremys mutica. Lineage (NCBI taxonomy): Eukaryota > Metazoa > Chordata > Testudines > Geoemydidae > Mauremys > Mauremys mutica. Next base: position 16,939,607 of record NC_059096.1, on the reverse strand, counting down.
GGCTGTGATGGGGCTGTGTGGGATGGGTTTCAGCTCTCTGGCAGGGAACGGGGGGCTGTGGGGTGGGTTTAAGCGCTGACGCAGGGAATGGGGGCTGTTGAGATGGGTTTTAGCGCTGTTGCAGAGAATGAGGCGGCTATGATGGGGTTATGTGGCTGTGGGGGATCGGTTTATGGACTGTCGTAGAGAATGGGGGGCTGTGGGGGTTGGGTTTGAGAGCTCTGCCACGAAATGGGGGGCTGTGGGGGATGGGTTTGAGCACTGTAGCAGGGAACGAGGCGGCTATGATGGGGTTGTGGTGTTCGGGTTTGAGGGCTGAGGAAGAGAATGGGAGGCTGTGGAGGATGGGTTTGAGCGCTGTGGGAAGGAATGAGGCGGCTGTGATGAGGCAATAGGGGACGGGTTTGAGGGCTGTTGCAGGGAATGGGGGCTGTGGGGGTGGGTTTCAGCCCTGTGGCAGGGAGTGGGCGGAGGTGGGGGAAGGGTTCGAGTGCTGTGGCAGGGAATGGGAGGCAGTGGAGGATGGGTTTGAGCGCTGTGGCAGGGAATGGGGGCTGTGGGGGATGGGTGTGAGTGGTGCGGCACGGAACGAGGTGGTTGTGATGGTTCTGTGGGGGATGGGTTTGAGCGCTGTGGCAGGGTATGGGGGGCTGTGGGTGATGGGTTTGACCGGTGTGGAAGGAAATCGGGGGCTGTGGGGGATGGGTTTGAGGGCTGTGGCAGGGAATGATGCGCTTGTTATGGGTCTGTGGGTAATCGGTTTGAGCATTGTGGAAGGGAATGGCGGGATGTGCGGGATAGGTTTGAGCGCTGTCACAGGGAATGGGGGTTGTGGGGGATGGGTTTGAGGGTTGTGGCAGGGAATGGGGTCCTGTGGGGGATAGGTTTGAGGTCTGTGGCAGGGAATGGGGGGCTGTGGGGGATGGGTTTGAGCACTGTGGCAGGGAATGGGGTCCTGTGGGGGATAGGTTTGAGGTCTGTGGCAGGGAATGGGGGGCTGTGGGGGATGGGTTTGAGCACTGTGGTAGGGAATGGGGGGCTGTGGGGGATGGGTTTGAGCGTTGTGGCATGGAATGAGGCGGCTGTGATGTGGCTGTGGGCGATGGGTTTTTGGGCTGTGGAAGGGAATGGGGGGCTGTGGGGGATGGGTTTGAGCGCTGTGGCAGGGAATGGGGGTCAGTGATTGGGGCCGTGGGGGATGGGTTTCAGTGCTGTGACAGGGAATGGGAGGCTGTGGGGGATGGGTTTTAGCGCTGTGGAAGGGATTGGGGGGCTCTGGGGAATGGATTTAGAGCTGTGGCAGGGAATGTGGGGCTCTGGCGGATTGGTTTGTGGGCTGTGGCAGGGAATAAGAGGGTATGGGGGTCGGGTTTGAGTGCTGTGGCAGGGAATGGGGGGCTGTGGGGGATGGGTTTGAGAGCTGTGCGAGGGAATGAGGTGGCTGTGATGAGGCTGTGGGGGATGGGTTCAATGTCTGTGAAACGGAATGGGGGGCTGTGGGGGATCGGTTTTAGTTTTGCAGCAGGGAATGGGGGGCTATGGTGGTCGGGTTTGAGTGCTGTGGCAGGGAATGGAGGGGTGTGGGGGATGGGATTGAGGGCTGTGGCAGAGGATGGGGGCTGTGGGGGCCGGGTTTGAGTGCTGTGGCAGGGAATGGTGGGCTTTGGGGGCCCGGTTTGACCTCTGTGGCAGGGAATGGTGGGCTATGGGGGCCCGTTTGACCTCTGTGGCAGGGAATGGGTGGCTGTGGGGAATGGGTTTGAGTTTGTGGCAGGGAACGAGGCGGCTGTGATGGGGCTGTGGGTGATGGGTTTGAGCGCTGTGGCAGGGAATGGGGGGCTGTGGAGTCGGGTTTGAGCGCTGTGGCAGGGAATGGGGGCTGTGGAGTCGGGTTTGAGCGCTGTGGCAGGGAATGTGGGGCTGTGGGGGATGGGTTTGAGCACTGTGGCACGGAATGTGGGGCTGTGGGGGATGGGTTTGAGCGCTGTGGCAGGGAATGGGGGGCTGTAGGGTTTGGAGGTTATGGAGGGGTTAGTGGCTGTGGTGGAGCACACTGGGTCAGCGCATTCAGCTGTTAACCCAAAGGATGGTGATTTGAGCCCACCCAGGGATGGTACTGACCCTACTACCTCCTTGGACCCTCAAAGGAACCCTTTTGCCGCTTCAGAGCTGTCCCTGCTGGCCTCAGTGTGTTCAGCTTGTGGCCCGAAGGGCGCGCTGGCTGCAACACGAAAATCCATCTCCCAGCAGCTATGCCGGGGGCTCGGGCTTAATCCTCAAGGCCGAGCACAAAACCCTTCAGCCGGGCATCTTTTGCCCCCTTTCCGCTTCTGCCCAAGCAGCAAGGGAGAAACAGAGGGGACATGCCGGCTCTAAGGGTATGTCTACGGGTAGCGATCGGTTTATCAGGGATCGATAGATCGCTTTCCATCTAGACGCGATATATCGATCCCCGAACGCGCTCCCATCAACCCCAGAACTCCACCAGGGCGAGCGGCGGTAGCGGGGTCGACAGGGGGAGCCGCGGCCGTCGATCCCACGCTGCGAGGACGGGAGGTAAGTCGAAATAAGAGATTTCGATTTCAGGCAAGCTATTCCCCTAGCTGAAGTTGTGTATCTTACATCGATCCCCCCCCCCCCCCCAGTGTAGGCCAGGCCTAGGAGTGCCTCCCTCCCACTTCCCTGTTGGCTGCTGTGATAAATGGGGGGGCGGGCGTAGCTCCCTTTTGTGGACACCCAGCCAGCCAGTTAGCTATAAAGTCCCTCTTGGTGGCTGTACTCTGCTTGTTTTACCTGTAAAGGGTTAAAAAAGCCTCCCTGCATAGGTAAAAGAAAGGGAGTTGGGCCTCTGATCAAAAGAGCCAATGGGAGGGCTTTTTAAAAATGGAAAAAAGAACCTACCACTCTGATTTGGGAGCAATTTCCACCCCTTTTGCATGGGTGCAGGTGAGGTAATGAATTGGGCCCTCTGGTTTTTCTCTCGGACTGACCCACCTTGCCCCATCCCAAGATAAGGTGCAGGGCCAATCATGGAAGAACAGTGTCAGGGGAGGCAAAGGGCCTGATTCTGATCTCATGTTTGGTGTAAAACAGGAGTAACTCGATGGATGCCAATGTTGGGACATTAGTGTAAATGAGACCAGAATCTATCTCTGTGGTTGCCTGGTAAATTTCATTCCCCATTCAGGGCAATTGCTTCCTCCTCCTATTTGCGTAAGGGATTTCCTCCTTAAAATAGGACAAAAGGAAAGGGGAAAGAAATGGTGACTGACAGAATAAGAAGCAGGAAGGTCACATCAAGCCTGGGACGATAAGAGCCAAGGTCAGCGAAGAGCAGGGCGCTTGGTGCCAAGGTCACTCAGAGACAGAAAATGAGAGTGTGACGCACTGGAACTGTTGTTACTGTCAGGGCCGGCTCCAGACCCCAGTGCCCATTTTCCCGGCAGGGCGGCAGGCGGCTCCGGCGGACCTTCCGCGGTCATGCCTGCGGGAGGTCCACCGGAGGCGCGGGACCAGCGGACCTCCCGCAGGCATGACTGCGGAGGTGCGCTAGTCTCGTGGCTCCGGTGGACCTCCCGCGGGCATGACTGCGGAGGGTCCGGTGGTCCCGCGGCTCGGGTGGACCTCCCGCAGGTATGCCTGTGGAAGCTCCACCCGAGCCGCGGGACCACCGGACCCTCCGCAGGCACGTCTGCAAGAGGTCCCCCGAAGTCAGGGTACCGGCGACCGGTAGCGCGCCCCCTGCGGCGCACCGCCCTGCTTGGGGCGGCCGCATTCCTAGAGCCGCCCCTGCTCACTGTGGTCTGTGAATGCTGCGTGGAGGTGTTGGCCTGGGAGAAAGGTCTGCACTGGGAGATGGGAGACTGGCCTTGAGGGAAGATGCCTGAGCATGTAATGTGAGAACCCAGGAAGGGGTTAGAGGCCAGGTGACTCCTCTGCTTGGGAAGCTGAACAAAGGCCTGGGGGAGGTAACGCTGGGGAGTGAGGGGGTTTTCAGGAGCTGGCTGGGGAATGGAGGGAAGCACAGATAGGGCTCTGACCCCCGAAGGGGGCAGTGGTGCTCCTGGCCCCCAAGATGGATCTAATTGGGGAGGATCCTGTTGTCTGTGCCTCCAAAACCTGTCTTGGACTGTGTTCCTGTCGTCTAAATAAATCTGCTTTACCGGCTGGCTGAGAGTCATGGTGGGGGTGCAGGGCCTTGACTCCCCGACACTCCGTGACAGAGATTGACACTCATCTCTTGCTGTTCTGCTTACATATTACTATCTCGCCTTTCAGTTTCCCCTTTTCTCCACCCCCTCCCCCCCCGCACACACTATCTCATTAAGAAACAGCTCATCTGCATGGGTCAACTTTCCGCTCATTCAGATTGATGCAACTCCACTGAGTTAATACTGATCTTCAACAGTGTAAGTGTGGAAAATCATGCCCCAAATCTCCTGCTAGCAAGAAGAGGCAACCCCTCAGCTGGTGCCATAGCTCCATCAGATCTGCCCCCTAATAGCTTTTCTGGAGGAACGGGAAAGGCCGTTAAATATGGAATAGCAGATCCACAGTCATTTTTGTTAAGGTTAGCACTGCTGTCATGGCAGCCACCCAGGAGGGATGGAAAAGAACAGAAGCTTCTGTCTCAGATGCTGCAGGCAGGACACAAGGACAGCTAGCGCTTTCGGCCCCTGGATCCTGACTCATGCAATGGACTTGGGAGACCATCTCACTGTAGCTTTCTCATTCCCAGAGAGATGCTGCTCACGCTGCTTCAGCCTGTGAGTGCCGAGTACAGCGTATAACAGAGCTGAGTCATTTTTAAGGCCGGCCAGACTTGGAACAGACTAGAGAGAACGAAAAAAAGATAGGCTAGTATAGAGAAGTGGGGTGAAATGATGTACCAAGACAGAGACAGCAGGAATCTAAAGCGTCAGTGTGACAAAGTGGGGATTTTCCCTTGTTATGGTGTATGTGTGTCTTACTGTTGAGCCTATGTGAATTTTACTGTTTTGCATGAATACTGTGTGTGCCTCAGTTTCCCTGCATGCTGCACTAATACCTCGGTGGTGGGAATAGGGGTGTGTGACTTTGGCTGAGACCTCTGGGGCAGGTGAGGCTGCTCCAGCTGCCTGCACATATGCTATGACTGGTGCTCTTTGTAACCTGATACCCAGGAGGGGGACTACACCCAAGTGACGCCCAGGTGACTTGCCTGGCAAGCAGGACAAAGCCAAGGAGGCGGAGCAATGGGGGGTGCCAGAGGTCGGGTTGCTGGAAGCTAGGCAGTCTGCTTGGGAGGACTGGTAGAGGGGGAGTCCAGAGCTTCTGGATGGACTTGGCTGAAAGTCACTGATTTGGAGCAAAGAATCCTGTGGCACCTTATAGACTAACAGACGTTTTCCAGCATGAGCTTTCGAAGAAGTGGGTATTCACCCACGAAAGCTCATGCTGCAAAACGTCTCTTAGTCTATAAGGTGCCACAGGAATCTTTGCTGCTTTTACAGAACCAGACTAACACGGCTACCCCTCTGATACTAGTCACTGATTTCTCTGCTAACAAGTTCAATTCTACCCGCTGCATTCGTGTCAACTAATAAACCTTCTGTTTTACTAGCTGGCTGAGAGTCACTGCTGACTGCCGAGTTGGGGTGCAGGGCCCCGTCCGGGTGGACTCGCTGCAGGAAGCGCACAGTGTGGAAGGGGATGCTCAGATCCAGGAAGATCGAAGCTGTGTAAGCATCTTGCCCTGGAGACAGTGCGCTCACAAGGCGGAGGGTCCCCCAGAGTCCTGACTGGGCTTGTATGGAGAAGTTCCAGAACATAACCTGAGGACTCCGTGATTCGGGGACTCTGTGACAGTCAGCTCCGATAATATGGTGCTGCGCACCTTCTGAGAACAAAAATAAAGTATCCCAGAGGTTATTTAGGGTGCAATTATAAGTAGGTGAGGGACATTTCCCTACTTTAAGGTGTGCGTGATTGGGGGGGACCACAGCCTCCCCCCCAAATTTGAGCCTGTAAAGTGGGCAATCCCAGGCCCAAAATTAGCAACTGAGCCCTACCTCATCCCCTCACTGGCTGTGGGGCTAACCCCTGATTAGCAGAGGTAAGAGCTCTGCTCCCCAGCTGACATGCCAAGGTAGTAGCACTAGGCTCTGCCCGCCAGGGGAGCCAGAGGAAGGGGGACAACATCCCCCTCTCGTCATCACAGCTAGCCAGAGGCCAGGAAGGCCACATGAGAGGATGATCCTAAAATGGTCATCAAGGGGTTATCCAGAATATTATGGCCTGGTGACATGCTTCACCCCATCCTGTTTAGTCAATGGGGATTTTATTCCTGCCCCCTCTTGTAACTTGTGATGCGGTTGAAGGAAGCAGCAAGCTCCCTGCCATGCCATGCTCTGCACCGGACCCAGCCTGTGGAGCTGAAGTAGGGAACTCCATACCCCAACACATCAGGCACGCCTCATTCTCAATTCCCCTTGTCCCTGCCGCCACCCCACCCCATCAGTTATAGAACGGGAGGAAACTTTACTTCTGGGAGGAAGATCCAGGGAACTACAGGCCAGACAGTCTCACCTCAGTCCCTGGAAAAATCATGGAACAGGTCCTCAAGGAATCAATTCTGAACCACTTAAAGGAGGGGAAAGTGATCAGGAACAGTCAGCATGGATTCACCAAGGGCAAGTCATGCCTGACTAACCTTAATTGCCTTCTATGATGAGATAACCGTTTCTGTGGATGAGGGGAAACCAGTGGATGTGCTATTTCTGGACTTTAGCAAAGCCTTTGATACAGTCTCCCACTGTATTCTTGCCAGCAAGTTAAAGAAGTATGGGCTGGATGAATGGACAGTAAGGTGGATAGAAAACTGGCTAGATGGTCGGGCTCAACGGGTAGTGATCAATGGGTCCATGTCTAGTTGGCGGCCGGTATCAAGTGGAGTGCCCCAAGGGTCGGTGCTGGGGCCGGTTTTGTTCAATATCTTCATTAACGATCTGGAGGATGGTGTGGACTGCACCCTTAGCAAGTTTGCAGATGACACTAAACTGGGAGGAGTGGTAGATACGCTGGAGGGTAGGGATAGGATACAGAGGGACCTAGACAAATTAGAGGATTGGGCCAAAAGAAATATGATGAGGTTCAACAAGGACAAGTGCAGAGTCCTGCACTTAGGACGGAAGAATCCCATGCACTGCTACAGACTAGGGACCGAATGGCTGGGCAGCAGTTCTGCAGAAAAGGACCTAGGGGTTACGGTGGACGAAAAGCTGAATATGAGTCAACAGTGTGCCCTCCTTGCCAAGAAGGCTAATGGCATGTTGGGTTGTATAAGTAGGGGCATTTCCAGCAGATCGTGGGATGTGATCATTCCCCTCTATTCAGCACTGGTGAGGCCTCATTTGGAGTACTGTGTCCAGTTTTGGGCCCCACACTACAAGAAGGATGTGGATAAATTGGAGAGAGTCCAGCGGAGGGCAACAAAAATGATTAGGGGGCTGGAGCACATGACTTATGAGGAGAGGCTGAGGGAACTGGGATTGTTTAGCCTGCAGAAGAGAAGAATGAGGGGGGATTTGATAGCTGCTTTCAACTACCTCAAAGGGGGTTCCAAAGAGGATGGATCTAGACTGTTCTCAGTGGTAGAAGATGACAGAACAAGGAGTAATGGTCTCAAGTTGCAGAGGGGGAGGTTTAGGTTGGACATTAGGAAAACCTTTTTCACTAGTAGGGTGGTGAAGAACTGGAATGGGTTACCTAGGGAGGTGGAATCTCCTTCCTTAGAGTTTTTTAAGGTCAGGCTTGACAAAGCCCTGGCTGGGATGATTTAGTTGGGTTTGGTCCTGCTTTGAGCAGGGGGCTGGACTAGATGACCTCCTGAGGTCCCTTCCAACCCTGAGATTCTATGATTCTATGCTCACTGTTCCTGGTTGGACTCTAATAGAGCGAGTACCAGAGCATCTTAACTTCCATTCACTGTTCCGGTTGGACTCTAACAGAAACTTAACTTCCAAATTGGGAAAGAGAGTGTTTTTCCAGTGGCGATTTACCAGCAAGTGTATGTGATGGACGCGTTACAGAGTAGGCAGCTACTTCACTGCCTCACCCTGTTTGCTTTTCTTTTTCAATAGCTTTAACCCTAAAGCAAAGCTCACAAATGCTCCAATAAGGACACACATTGCTTGTTTCATAGTAAATATATAAATATGTGGCTGAAAATCCTCATTATTCAGAATAATGTGGAAACTAACACTTTAAAGTGAAGACCCTAGGTTTGATTGTTAATTAGTCGTGCCCCCAGTAATAAAACTTCCAAGTATGCTCCAAATTATTAATAAATTGTTTATAAAATTCATTTCAAGTTGAACTTGTTTTTAAGCAATAACCAAGCTCTCTAATGTTTACAATTACACAATTTTTGGACAACCTTTTTAATGCAAAGACCTGTTTTAAGCCCCGCTTGGACACCAGTTACATGTGGGATAATTACTGTTTGAAATGTATGAAGTATTTTTGGTCTTTAGACAAGGTTAACCATTTGTATGTAGGAATATGACTGAATCTGGTCACATCTGGGCAGGTGTGCATCCCAACAGGCTTGGTCTCAAAAGCCTGCAAGAGAGGAGATGTGGGAGGAGTGCAAGAGACTCCTACTGTGGTACTGGGTGCTAGAGTGATGCGGAAATGGGTGTAACCAGCCTATTGATCCATAGGTGTTGAATCCATTTCTGTTCATTCACTGTTCATTCACTGGGGTGATGCAGAGCAGATGCGAGCGGGAAGCAGGGAGAGCAAGAGCTCACGCCTCAGTAGAGCTTTGGGAACCAAAGACTCTTTCTTGGGTTATTTCCTGTGCTTGCAGAAGACTCCTCAGGCCAGTGGAGCGGAGCAGGGCAAGAGTCTCGGCCCCAGGAAGAGGATCTGGAAGAAATGGACCTGCGCAATCTAGACATCCAACTTTCCAGAGGCATGTAACCAAAGATACTCAGTCCTCACCTCTTCAACCTCACTGGGCAAGAGTTCCTGGTCACGGCATGCTACTCTACCTTGCTTCAGCGGATGTGTGCATTCTGGTTAGGGGAGATCTCTGTGGGATAAAGGCAAGGGGAAAGGACAATAGAATGTTATCATTTTGGATGTTGGAGCAGCCTGGTGCCTCTTACATATAGCCATGACTGGCTTGGGGACTAGCAATCACCGGAGCCAACTACCTTTACATTCCCTGCCACTCGCTTGATGTTCTTGAGTTGTGTTTCCTGCAAGGGAGACCTGGTGGAGAATCACTTCAGCTCTGTCCTGAGACTGAGCGGTAGGACAGCCTGGCTTTGAGACATATGTCAGGCAAGATCAGCTGGGAGCTGAGGACTGTTACGCTCTCTGAGATGAGTGGCAGCGTTAGAGGGGGACTTGAAAGAGCTATAGCCACCCCTAAATTAGCCTCAACCTTCCTGTATCCACCCATCCCAGCGCAAAGGTAAAATGTTAGGGAGACACTTTACTGTCAATGGCCTCCAGAGCTCGGCGCCTGACCAGAAGCTGCCGTTCTCAGCCCCCCCACTCCCCCCATGTCAGAGCCACCAGCTGCATAGGGTGGCTAACTTTCTAATTTGGGAAAACTGGATGCTGAGCAGTGGAACTTCCCTGCCCCCTGCTGCACCTCGTCTACGAAAGCACAGCTCCTGCTCCTTCTCTTCCCTCAAGGGCCTCCCTCCCCACCTTCCCCACCCTGTCGCTCGCTGATCTCCTCACCTCCCTCCCCCCACCAGCTGAGCAGGCCTTGAGGGGCGTGATGGCTTGGATCACAGAAACACCACTGGGCACTGCCACCTGTTGTACCAAGACTACTCCGGCACCCTGTCTTGTTGAGCCAGACATGCCCATCTGCTCCAGCACAGACCCAGGGTCTGAACCGCATGCCCCAAAGCTGCAGACTTAACCTGAAAGCAACTTACGGAAATGTTCCTGTCTTCATCACTCAGAAGTCTCCCAATGGGTTCTAAACCCCAAATATATCCATTTTACCCTGTCTATAGCTTATACAGGGTAAACATAAATTGTTCACCTGCTATAACACTGATAGAGAGATATGCACAGCTGCTTGCCCCCGACATACTCTGGGTTAATTAATAAGTAAAAAGTGATTTTATTAAATACAGCTAGTAGGATTTAAGTGGTTCCAAGTAGGAGCAGACAGAACAAAGCAAATTACCAAGTAAAATAAAATAAAACACGCAAATCTCAGCTGTTCTCCTAAGCTCGGGATGTGTGTGTGACTGGGGCAGAACGCTGGAGGTACAGCTGTTCTCCCAGGGTTGGGGGGTGTGTGTGTGTGTGACTGGGGCGTTAAACTTCCCCGATGAGTCAAAGCCCTGAGGTTGCCTTAGCAGCTACTCTCTTGCAAAATAACGAGGCAGGCAAACTAGTGCCAGTAGCATATGAATGTAAAAAAACTTCAAGGTGCTGAGTTAAATTTTGATCCTTGTGAGCCTGAATGTTTATCAGCTGTTTGGGCAATCCAGTCTTTTGACCCGCTCACGAGCACAGCCCTGATCACAATTCAAAGTACTCATACCCCACTCAACTATAGCTTCTCTGACAAACTGATAGGAAGCAGGGTCACCAATACACCTGTGGGCTCAATGAACCCTCATTCCGATCACTATAGCGGTCGTTACCAAAACCGTATCTAAGCCCGATGTATTGACTCACACTTTAATTGAAAAAGGAACTAAGCATGAATGTCCAAGGTTACTTTAGAACAAAAACTTGCACTGGTAGAGGCACCCTCCTTAAGGACAGGAGAAACAGATCTGGTTTACTGATGGCAGCTCAGTAGTAATTAAGGGGAAACGGTATAGTAAATATGCTGCCATAAACCTATGGAGGGAAGTGAATCAAGGTCATTTGGAGCATGGCTCAGCGCAACATGCAGAGCTTCATGTCATATATCATGTTTTAAAATGATATTGACTCTTTCCCGGACCAAGCTATATCTATGCAGACAGTGATTTTTGCGTGCAAGGTAAAATTTGATTGGATATTTGACTGGCAACGAAATCGTTGGGACGGAGCAGATGGGAAGGAGCTAGCGTACCTAGGAGAATGGGAATGTATCCATTCTTCGAAGGCAAGGAACCCCGATCAGTTACAAAACCCACAGCAGGGACAGAAGTGTGTTACCGCCGAGGCGACGCTATCACCCAGCGGCAAATCAGAGCAATTGCTACTAGAAGCCAGCTATGCGCCTGAGCTCATTTCTGGTACGCTGCTGCCATCTAGCGATGTGAGTGATAATTGCAGCCAAAGCCAGGGGAAAACGGCGGGGAAGAAGCTGACTGAAGCGGCACATCGGTTCACGCATGACGGGACAGAAGGGACCTAAGAAGGCTAAGGCAGTAGCACACTGAGACGGTATGGAAGATGATGAGTACATTGGTGCAAAATTGTGTGCACTATGCAAAAGCTCGTTCCCCGCACTGGCAACCAATGAGGCACCTGGGACCATGGCATAATATACAGATAGTTTTCATTGATAAGCTGCCGAGAAGAAACGAAGGATTCCAGTAGTTGTTGGTTAGTATAGATTCATTTTCAGGATGGGTGGACGCATTCCCCACTAGGGATAATAGTGCAAGAACTGCAGCTAAAAGGCTTTTCACTGAAGTGTACAGCTATGGAACCCCTGAGCCTCAGATAATGAAAGTGCATTTGTGGGGCAAATTTTAACGATAATGTTACAAGCCCTAGAGATCAGCCAGAAATGCCACATTCCATACTGACCCCAGTCCTCTCTTCAGGTAAGAAGAATAAATAGCACTATTAAAGAGGTATTGTGAAAAGTAGTATACCATACTGGTATATGTATGGCCTGAGATCCAACCATGCCAGATTAATTTCAGTCAATCAATTAAGTTAATGATTGATCCTGCACATTTTACTATACACCGCAAGGATCATCCCACACAAGTCCAGAATGATTATTTCCAATGGTTTAAACAATTACAGGAGGCTAAAACCTTGGGGATTCCTGGCACAGTTAGTCACTTTGGGAACATTCAATGTACATTGGGGATCCGGTGGTTTTATTTCACCACTGAAAACCAGATCCAAATTATACCACTATCTATGTGTTACATGGGTCCTTTGAGTTACTTACTGGCTAAACATCACACCCTGTGACCGGTATATTGGAGTTTAGCACACCTACCCATCCTACCATAGATTACAATCGTCATTGTCTACCTGTTCCTCCTGGATACCATGGGTTTCCACCCTTTAAACCAGGAACCCTAGTGACTCAGACAATATCAATACGGGTGAATGGAACTAAATTGGTAGGAAATACAACAGTCTAGTTTTAAATGGTCCACAACCATAAATGTATCTCATCCTCATTAGCTGAAGATGAAGCCTCCCATAGAGATGCAAGTAAAACTACACCTTTCAATAAACTGGACCAGGAATAATTTGACGCTAACATGGCCTGAATGTGCACAATAGAGCGCCGTCATATTTGAAGCATGGTCCAAATTCTTCCAATCAACACATCCCGTCCCTCGTCACTGTCGAGCTATAGCAGATACTTTTGAAGAGTTATAGGAACAGGGACAGGAATTATAAATTCAGTAGACCTAGTAGGGCATTGAAAAATAAGGCAAGCATTGCATCATACTATTGTACCGGGGCAAGAGCACCAGATCACTGAATTGGTACAAACTTGGGCTGATCGTGCAATAGCATACTTGGAAATATGTTAACAGGCATTCTGGGCTCAAGAGCAAGCAAAATTATGTTAGCCTTCCGGTGTTCCAGCGGGGATCTGGCAGCCCTACTCCAGCATCGGTGCAGACCTGAGCCCGAGCAAGGGGCTGGGGTGCCAAGAGAAGACCACTGGCCATGTCTCCACACATTGGGGGGGTCACCACTCAGGGCAGGTAGAAGGTCCAAGTCTCCTCACAGCAACCCTGACTGACCCACCCTGGCTCCCCAACGTCTCTGCTGATCCCCGAGCCGGGTCCGCGGCCAGGCAGCTCCTAACGCGACGATGAGTGCTGTGGCCGACTTATTTGAGCCTTACTCCGTCAGCCTTCGAAATTCATTCCTGATCAAGGCTAGAGACAAATGTCTCACGGTATGATCGTCCGAAAGAATTTCAGATTCCTTCGTGGTGACTCTCGGCAGGAAATAAGTCACAGAGCGAATTTTGAAATCGGCTTCACTGGAGCCATGATTTCACACAGAGGGAGGGGTTAGCGCTCATTATCCCTTAGCCTCAGCGGCGTCCTTTGATCACGCTATCTTTATTACGGAAGATTTAGCCTTGGTAATGAAAGCATGAAATCAAGACAAGATGCTCAAACACATGTACTGCCATGATAAGGAAAGTGCCAGGTAACGTACAGGACTGGTTTTTAAAGGAAGTTGACTGACCGACAAAATCAGCAAATTACTTTGAGGACTGTTAACGCTCTTTCAGATAAAAAGGAGCTTTCATTTTTCCTCTGTCTCACAAAAATCTCTTAGAAGTCAATAGCACTGCATCCAAAGAGTTATAGAGAAGGTGATCCTAGTGTGACGCTTACCAATGAATTTCTCTTCTGAGCTCATCAACAGACCTAGCAGTGCATCCTCGTTGCTTTTGAATCGTGATTCCTTGAGACAGTTGTGCCTTCCTCAGATCAGGAACAAAATTCTCTTTTTCGTCTTTCTCACGAACAGATCTCTGCAAAACGTAAAGAACTAAATCCTAATGGCTTTCCGATTATAGTTCCTTGAGACATTTAGCACTAGCCGAGCTCACGAACGAATAGTCTTTTTTTCGCTTTGTCATGAACAGATCACTTCAAAATTAGCAGTAGTGCTTACTAGTGCCTAGTCAAGCATGTCCTTGAGAAATTTGTCAGTAGCACAGCTCAGTGCATCCTAACGTTTTTAAAAGGCAGATACCTAGAGAAGAGTATAATGAATTTCTCTTTTGAACAGCTCTCTTCCAAACCGTAGGGCTTTTAAAGCATGATAGCTTGAGCAATTTATCCCTAGCACAGATCAGAAATAATCTTTTGTCTTTCTCACCATCCCGTCTCTTAGTAAACACTAGCAGTGCATCTTCAAAGCTTTTGGAAGAGGTTTCCTTGAGAAATTTTTCTGTAGCACAGCTCAAGAATGCATGTCTCATTTTTTCCTCTTTCTCTTGAACCTGATCTCTTCTAAACAATTATCACTGCATAGTCGTGGCTTTTGCAGAATGATTCTATGAGGAAATTTGTCAGGAACAAATGTCTCTTTTTCGTCATTCTCACAAACCGAGCTCTTCTAAAGCAAGAGAACTACATCGTAATGGCTTATAAATGATGTTTTCCTGAGCCCTTTATTACTAACAGTGCTCACGAACGAATGCTAGCTGTGCATCCGAATAGCAATTTTAGGATGGGAGGAGGAGGAATACGTGCTTCCCAATAATCCGCAGTGTATTTCTCATGTTTCGCTGTTTTAACAACGTATAACTGCCAAATTCTCATTAGTCCATGAGAATTGCAGAAGGAGGATGATTCCATTAGACTTTCCTCGCTCGCAGAGATAAGGCTCGAAAGGGTCATGGCTTGCTATTTTCAAGGAAGGAGCTCTAACAAAAGGCTTAACAGTGCAACCGAATGCAATTTTGTGCATAGTTCAAAGAGAAATTCGTACCTATCAGTGACCTGTAATGAATGGGTCATGTTTAGCAATGTTCACGAAAGGAATCTCTACCAATTGTCCAGCAGGGGATGCTATTGGCTTGTGAAAGACGATTCTCAGAGAAAACTGTGCCTAGCAATGAAGTGGAAATAATTTCTCATATTTATCAATTTTCACACACAGAGATTAGTATTATGGCCAGCAATGCAACCAAATAGCATTTGTAAAATGGTTCCAGGAGAAAGTGTTGCCTAGCAGTGCTTTGCACTGAACGTCTCATTTTTAGCAATTTTCACGAAAGGAACTCTGCCAAATAGCCACCAGTGCTTTCGAATAGCAATTGGAGGTTGTTTCAAGGGGAAAGTCGTGTCTAGCACTGATGTGGGCTTAATAATTCTTCATTAGCTCTTTTCAAGTGCCTATTTCACGTCTTCAATGAATACCTGCTGTTTAGCTATTTTCACAAACGGACCTCTGCCAAATGGGCAGGCGAGTAATCGAATAGCATTTTTAGGGTGGTTCCAGGAGCAATTCGTGCCTACGAAAGATTTGGAATGAATTGCTCATGTGTAGCTGTTTTCACAGCGTATCTCGGTCAAGTTGCTAGCTATGCATCCGAATAGGAAGTCTAGGATGGGAACAGGAGGAATTCGTGCTTACCAATGGTGTGGAATTCTTACTCATGTTTAGCTGCTTTGAAACCTTCGTTCAAGTCGTAACTCTGACAAATTGACAGCAGTGCATCTTAATAGAAATTTTAGGATGGTACCAGGAGAAATTCATGATTACCAATAATCCGCAATGAATTTCTCACATTTCGCTCTTTTCCCAAACGGATCTCTGTCTAATTGCCAAACTGCCAGCAATGCATCGCAATAGCATTTGTAAGATGGGTCTAGGATAAAGTGTTGCCTAGGAGTGTTTTGCACTGAACGGCTCCTTTTTAGGAATTTTCACAAACGGAGCTCTTCCAAATGGCCAGCAGTGGAACATTTTAGCGTGTTTCAAGGAGAAATTAGTGCCTACAAGTCATTTGGAATGAATTGCTCAGGTATCGCTGTTTTCACAGCGTATCTTGGTGAAGTTGCTAGCTTTGCATCCGAATAGCAATTTTAGGATGGGAGCAAGAGGAATTCGTGCTTCACAATAATCTGCAGTGTATTTCTCATGTTTCGCTGTTTTAACAACGTATAACTGCCAAATTCTCAGCAGAGCATCAGAATTGCAGAAGGAGGATGATTGCATTAGACTTTCCTCGCTCGCAGAGATAAGGCTCGAAAGGGTCAAGGCTTGCTATTTTCAAGGAAGGAGCTCTAAGAAAACAGTGCAACCGAATGTTATTTTGTGCATATTTCAAAGAGAAATTCGTATCTATCTGTGACCTGTAATGAATGGCTCATGTTTAGCAATGTTCACGAAAGGAATCTCTTCCTATTGTCCAGCAGGGGATGGTATTTGCTTGTGAAAGACGATTCTCAGAGAAGACTGTGCCTAGCAATGAACCTGCATGAATTTCTCTTGTATCAATTTTCACACACAGAGATTAGTCTTATGGCCAGCAATGCAACCGAATAGCATTTGTAAAATGGTTCCAGGAGAAAGTGCTTTGCACTGAACGTCTCCTTTTAGCAATTTTCACGAAAGGAACTCTGCCAAATAGCCACCAGTGCTTTCGAATAGCAATTGGAGGTTGGTTCAAGGGGAAATTCGTGTATAGCACTGATGTAGGCTTAATAATTCTTCATTAGCTCTTTTCAAGTGCCTAGCTTACGTCTTGACTGAATACCTGATGTTTTCACAAACGGATCTCTGCCGAATGGGCAGGAGTGTAATCGAATAGCATTTTGAAGGTGGTTCCAGGAGCAATTCGTGCCTACGAGTGATTTGGAATGAATTGCTCATGTGTAGCTGTTTTCACAGCGTATCTCGGTCATGTTGTTGCTGTGCATCCGACTAGAAAGTTTAGGATGGGAACAGGAGGAATTCGTGCTTAACAATGGTGTGGAATTCTTACTCATGTTTAGCTGCTTTGAAACCTTCGTTCAAATCGTCCCTCTGTCAAATTGACAGCAGTGCATTTTAATAGTAATTTTAGGATGGTACCAGGAGGAATTCGTGCTTTCCAATAATCCGCAGTGAATTTCTCATGTTTCGCTGTTTTCACAACGTATAACTGCCAAAGTCTCAGCAGTGCATCAGAATTGCATAAGGAGGACGATTCCATTAGACTTTCCTCGCTCGCAGAGATAAGGTTCGGAAGGGTCATGTTTTGCTATTTTCACGGAAGGAGCTCTAACAAATGGCTTAACAGTGCAATCGAATGATATTTTGTGGATATTTCAAAGAGAAATTCGTAGCTATCAGTGACCTGTAATGACTGGCTCATGTTTAGCAATGTTCACGAAAGGAATCTCTACCAACTGTCCAGCAGGGGATGCTATTCGCTTGTGAAAGACGATTCTCAGAGAAAACTGCCTAGCAATGAACTGGAAAAAATTTCTCATATTTATCAATTTTCACACACGCAGAATAGTCTTATGGCCAGCAATGCAACCGAATATCATTTGTAAAATGGTTCCAGGAGACAGTGTTGCCTAGTAGTGCTTTGTACTGAACGTCTCCTTTTTAGCAATTTTCAAGAAAGGAACGCTGCTAAATAGCCACCAGTGCTTTCGAATAGCAATTGGAGGTTGGTTCAAGGGGAAAGTCGTGTCTAGCACTGATGTGGGCTTAATAATTCTCCATTATCTCTTTTCAAGTTCCTAGCTAACTTCGAGTCGAACAAATGTATTTGAAGCATAAGCTTCCGTGGGCTACAACCCACTTCATCGGAAGCATAAAATGGAACATATAGTAAAGATATCGAAACATATAGAGAACATGAAAAGGTTGGGGGCGGGTTCCTGACCACTCTAAGAGGCTAATTTATTAACACGATGCACTGCTAGTGTTTACTAAGAGACGGGATGGTGAGAAAGATAAAAGAGGAGTTAATTATTTCTGATCTGTGCTAGGGATAAATTGCTCAAGCTATCATGCTTTAAAAGCCCTACGGTTTGGAAGAGAGCTGTTCAAAAGAGAAATTCATTATACTCTTCTCTAGGTATCTGCCTTTTAAAAACGTTAGGATGCACTGAGCTGTGCTACTGACAAATTTCTCAAGGACATGCTTGAATAGGCACTAGTAAGCACTACTGCTGATTTGGAAGTGAGCTGTTCATGACAAAGCGAAAAAAAGACTATTCGTTCGTGAGCTCGGCTAGTGCTAAATGTCTCAAGGAACTATAATCGGAAACCCATTAGGATTTAGTTCTTTACGTTTTGCAGAGATCTGTTCGTGAGAAAGACGAAAAAGAGAATTTTGTTCCTGATCTGAGGAAGGCACAACTGTCTCAAGGAATCACGATTCAAAAACAACGAGGATGCACTGCTAATGGTTTGGAAGAGGTCTGTTGATGAGCTCAGAAGAGAAATTCATTGGTAAGCGTCACACTAGGATCACCTTCACTATAACTCTTTGGATGCAGTTCTATTGACTTCTAAGAGAGTTTTGTGAGACAGAGGAAATATGAAAGCTCCTTTTTATCTGAAAGAGAGTTCACAGTCCTAAAAGAAATGTGCCGATTTTGTCGGTCAGTCAACTTCCTTTAAAAACCAGTCCTGTACGTTACCTGGCACTTTCCTTATCATGGCAGTACATGTGTTTGAGCATCTTGTCTTGATTTCATGCTTTCATGAATCATAATTCCTGTCCCTGTTCCTATAACGCTTTAAAAGTATCTGCTATAGCTCGACAGTGACGAGGGACGGGATGTGTTGATTGGAAGAATTTGGACCATGCTTCAAATATGACGGCGCTCTATTGTGCACATTCAGGCCATGTTAGTTTCAAATTATTCCTGGTCCAGTTTATTGAAAGGTGTAGTTTTACTTGTATCTCTATGGGAGGCTTCATCTTCAGCTAATGAGGATGAGATACATTTATGGTTGTGGACCATTTAAAACTAGACTGATGTATTTCCTACCAATTTAGTTCCATTCACCCGGATTGATATTGTCTGAGTCACTAGGGTTCCTGGTTTAAAAGGTGGAAACCCATGGTATCCAGGAAGAACAGTTTGACAATGACGATTGTAATCTATTGTAGGCTGGGTAGGTGTGCTAAACTCCAATATACCGCCACGGTCATAGGGTGTGATGTTTAGCCAGTAAGTAACTCAAAGGACCCATGTAACACATAGATAGTGGTATAATTTGGATCTGGTTTTCAGTGGTGAAATAAAACCACCGGATCCCCAATGTACATTGAATGTTCCCAAAGTGACTAACTGTGCCAGGAATCCCCAAGGTTTTAGCCTCCTGTAATTGTTTAAACCATTGGAAATAATCATTCTGGACTTGTGTGGGATGATCCTTGCGGTGTATAGTAAAATGTGCAGGATCAATCATTAACTTAATTGATTGACTGAAATTAATCTGGCATGGTTGGATCTCAGGCAATACATATACCAGTATGGTATACTACTTTTCACAATACCTCTTTAATAGTGCTATTTATTCTTCTTACCTGAAGAGAGGACTGGGGTCAGTATGGAATGTGGCATTTCTGGCTGATCTCTAGGGCTTGTAACATTATCGTTAAAATTTGCCCCACAAATGCACTTTCATTATCTGAGTCTCAGGGGTTCCATAGCTGTACACTTCAGTGAAAAGCCTTTTAGCTGCAGTTCTTGCACTATTAGCCCTAGTGGGGAATGCGTCCACCCATCCTGAAAATGAATCTATACTAACCAACAACTACTGGAATCCTTCGTTTCTTCTCGGCAGCTTATCAATGAAAACTATCTGTATATTATGCCATGGTCCCAGGTGCCTCATTGGTTGCCAGTGCGGGGAACGAGCTTTTGCATAGTGCACACAATTTTGCACCAATGTACTCATCATCTTCCATACCGTCTCAGTGTGCTACTGCCTTAGCCTTCTTAGGTCCCTTCTGTCCCGTCATGCGTGAACCGATGTGCCGCTTCAGTCAGCTTCTTCCCCGCCGTTTTCCCCTGGCTTTGGCTGCAATTATCACTCACATCGCTAGATGGCAGCAGCGTACCAGAAATGAGCTCAGGCGCATACCTGGCTTCTAGTAGCAATTGCTCTGATTTGCCGCTGGGTGATAGCGTCGCCTCGGCGGTAACACACTTCTGTCCCTGCTGTGGGCTTTGTAATTGATCGGGGTTCCTTGCCTTCGAAGAATGGATACATTCCCATTCTCCTAGGTACGCTAGCTCCTTCCCATCTGCTCCGTCCCAATGATTTCGTTGCCAGTCAAATATCCAATCAAATTTTGCCTTTCACGCACAAATCACTGTCTGCATAGATATAGCTTGGTCCGGGAAAGAGTCAATATCATTTTAAAACATGATATATGACATGAAGCTCTGCATGTTGCGCTGAGCCATGCTCTAAATGCCCCTGATTCACTTCCTTCCATAGGTTTATGGCAGCATATTTACTATACCGTTTCCCCTTAATTACTACTGAGCTGCCATCAGTAAACCAGGTCTGTTTTTCCTGTCCTTAAGTAGGGTGCCTCTACCAGTGCAAGTTTTTGTTCTAAAGTAACCTCGGACATTCATGCTTAGTTCCTTTTTCAATTAAAGTGTGAGTCAATACATCGGGCTTAGATACGGTTTTGGTAACGACCGCTATAGTGATCGGAATGAGGGTTCATTGAGCCCACAGGTGTATTGGAGACCCTGCTTCCTATCAGTTTGTCAGAGAAGCTATAGTTGAGTGGGGTATGAGTACTTTGAATTGTGATCAGGGCTGTGCTCGTGAGCGGGTCAAAAGACTGGATTGCCTAAACAGCTGATAAACATTCAGGCTCACAAGGATCAAATTTAACTCAGCACCTTGAAGTTTTTTTACATTCATATGCTACTGGCACTAGTTTGCCTGCCTCGTTATTTTGCAAGAGAGTAGCTGCTAAGGCAACCTCAGGGCTTTGACTCATCGGGGAAGTTTAACGCCCCAGTCACACACACAGCCCCCCCCCAACCCTGGGAGAACAGCTGTACCTCCAGCGTCCTGCCCCAGTCACACACACATCCCGAGCTTAGGAGAACAGCTGAGATTTGCGTGTTTTATTTTATTTTACTTGGTAATTTGCTTTGTTCTGTCTGCTCCTACTTGGAACCACTTAAATCCTACTAGCTGTATTTAATAAAATCACTTTTTACTTATTAATTAACCCAGAGTATGTCGGGGGGCAAGCAGCTGTGCATATCTCTCTATCAGTGTTATAGCAGGTGAACAATTTATGTTTACCCTGTATAAGCTATAGACAGGGTAAAATGGATATATTTGGGGTTTAGAACCCATTGGGAGACTTCTGAGTGATGAAGACAGGAACATTTCCGTAAGTTGCTTTCAGGTTAAGTCTGCAGCTTTGGGGCATGCGGTTCAGACCCTGGGTCTGTGCTGGAGCAGATGGGCATGTCTGGCTCAACAAGACAGGGTGCCGGAGTAGTCTTGGTACAACAGGTGGCAGTGCCCAGTGGTGTTTCTGTGATCCAAGCCATCACGCCCCTCAAGGCCTGCTCAGCTGGTGGGGGGAGGGATGTGAGGAGCTCAGAGAGCGACAGGGTGGGGAAGGTGGGGAGGGAGGCCCTTGAGGGAAGAGAAGGAGCAGGAGCTGTGCTTTCATAGACGAGGTGCAGCAGGGGGCAGGGAAGTTCCACTGCTCAGCATCCAGTTTTCCCAAATTAGAAAGTTAGCCACCCTATGCAGCTGGTGGCTCTGACATGAGGGGAGCGGGGGGGCTGAGAACGGCAGCTTCTGGTCAGGCGCCGAGCTCTGGAGGCCATTGACAGCACCAGTAAAGTGTCTCCCTAACATTTTACCTTTGCGCTGGGATGGGTGGATACAGGAAGGTTGAGGCAAATTTAGGGGTGGCTATAGCTCTTTCAAGTCCCCCTCTAACGCTGCCACTCATCTCAGAGAGAGTAACAGTCCTCAGCTCCCAGCTGATCTTGCCTGACATATGTCTCAAAGGCAGGCTGTCCTACCGCTCAGTCTCAGGACAGAGCTGAAGTGATTCTCCACCAGGTCTCCCTTGCAGGAAACACAAGCCAAGAACATCAAGCGAGTGGCAGGGAATGTAAAGGTAGTTGGCTCCGGTGATTGCTAGTCCCCAAGGCAGTCATGGCTATATGTAAGAGGCACCAGGCTGCTCCCACATCCAAAATGATCACATTCTATTGTCCTTTCCCCTCCCTTTTTCCCACAGAGATCTCCCCTAACCAGAATGCACACATCCGCTGAAGCAAGGTAGAGAGCAGGGCTAGCATGCCGTGACCAGGAACTCTTGCCCAGTGAGGTGGAAGAGGTGAGGACTGAGTATCTTTGGCTACATGCCTCTGGAAAGTTGGATGTCTAGATTGCGCAGGTCCATTTCTTCCAGATCCTCTTCCTGGGGCCGAGACTCTTGCCCTGCTCCGCTCCACTGGCCTGAGGAGTCTTCTGCAAGCACAGGAAATAACCCAAGAAAGAGTCTTTGGTTCCCAAAGCTCTACTGAGGCGTGAGCTCTTGCTCTCCCTGCCTCCCGCTCGCATCTGCTCTGCATCACCCCCAGTGAATGAACAGAAATGGATTCAACACCTATGGATCAATAGGCTGGTTACACCCATTTCCGCATCACTCTAGCACCCAGTACCACAGTAGGAGTCTCTTGCACTCCTCACACATCTCCTCTCTTGCAGGCTTTTGAGACCAAGCCTGTTGGGATGCACACCTGCCCAGATGTGACCAGATTCAGTCATATTCCTACATACAAATGGTTAACCTTGTCTAAAGACCAAAAATACTTCATACATTTCAAACAGTAATTATCCCACATGTAACTGGTGTCCAAGCGGGGCTTAAAACAGGTCTTTGCATTAAAAAGGTTGTCCAAAAATTGTGTAATTGTAAACATTAGACAGCTTGGTTATTGCTTAAAAACAAGTTCAACTTGAAATGAATTTTATAAACAATTTATTAATAATTTGGAGCATCCTTGGAAGTTTTATTACTGGAGGCACGACTAATTAACAATCAAACCTAGGGTCTTCACTTTAAAGTGTTAGTTTCCACATTATTCTGAATAATGAGGATTTTCAGCCACATATTTATATATTTACTATGAAACAAGCAATGTGTGTCCTTATTGGAGCATTTGTGAGCTTTGCTTTAGGGTTAAAGCTATTGAAAAAGAAAAGCAAACAGGGTGAGGCAGTGAAGTAGCTGCCTACTCTGTAACGCGTCCATCACATACACTTGCTGGTAAATCGCCACTGGAAAAACACTCTCTTTCCCAATTTGGAAGTTAAGTTTCTGTTAGAGTCCAACCGGAACAGTGAATGGAAGTTAAGATGCTCTGGTACTCGCTCTATTAGAGTCCAACCAGGAACAGTGAACATAGAATCATAGAATCTCAGGGTTGGAAGGGACCTCAAGAGGTCATCTAGTCCAGCCCCCTGCTCAAAGCAGGACCAAACCCAACTAAATCATCCCAGCCAGGGCTTTGTCAAGCCTGACCTTAAAAACCTCTAAGGAAGGAGATTCCACCACCTCCCTAGGTAACCCATTCCAGTTCTTCACCACCCTACTAGTGAAAAAGGTTTTCCTAATGTCCAACCTAAACCTCCCCCTCTGCAACTTGAGACCATTACTCCTTGTTCTGTCATCTTCTACCACTGAGAACAGTCTAGATCCATCCTCTTTGGAACCCCCTTTGAGGTAGTTGAAAGCAGCTATCAAATCCCCCCTCATTCTTCCTTTCTGCAGGCTAAACAATCCCAGTTCCCTCAGCCTCTCCTCATAAGTCATGTGCTCCAGCCCCCTAATCATTTTTGTTGCCCTCCGCTGGACTCTCTCCAATTTATCCACATCCTTCTTGTAGTGTGGGGCCCAAAACTGGACACAGTACTCCAAATGAGGCCTCACCAGTGCTGAATAGAGGGGAATGATCACATCCCTCGATCTGCTGGAAATGCCCCTACTTATACAACCCAACATGCCATTAGCCTTCTTGGCAACGAGGGCACACTGTTGACTCATATTCAGCTTTTCGTCCACCGTAACCCCTAGGTCCTTTTCTGCAGAACTGCTGCCCAGCCATTCGGTCCCTAGTCTGTAGCAGTGCATGGGATTCTTCCGTCCTAAGTGCAGGACTCTGCACTTGTCCTTGTTGAACCTCATCATATTTCTTTTGGCCCAATCCTCTAATTTGTCTAGGTCCCTCTGTATCCTATCCCTACCCTCCAGCGTATCTACCACTCCTCCCAGTTTAGTGTCATCTGCAAACTTGCTAAGGGTGCAGTCCACACCATCCTCCAGATCATTAATGAAGATATTGAACAAAACCGGCCCCAGCACCGACCCTTGGGGCACTCCACTTGATACCGGCGGCCAACTAGACATGGACCCATTGATCACTACCCGTTGAGCCCGACCATCTAGCCAGTTTTCTATCCACCTTACTGTCCATTCATCCAGCCCATACTTCTTTAACTTGCTGGCAAGAATACAGTGGGAGACTGTATCAAAGGCTTTGCTAAAGTCCAGTAATAGCACATCCACTGGTTTCCCCTCATCCACAGAACCGGTTATCTCATCATAGAAGGCAATTAAGGTTAGTCAGGCATGACTTGCCCTTGGTGAATCCATGCTGACTGTTCCTGATCACTTTCCCCTCCTTTAAGTGGTTCAGAATTGATTCCTTGAGGACCTGTTCCATGATTTTTCCAGGGACTGAGGTGAGACTGTCTGGCCTGTAGTTCCCTGGATCTTCCTCCCAGAAGTAAAGTTTCCTCCTGTTCTATAACTGATGGGGTGGGGTGGCAGCAGGGACAAGGGGAATTGAGAATGAGGGGTGCCTGATGTGTTGGGGTATGGAGTTCCCTATTTCAGCTCCACAGGCTGGGTCCGGTGCAGACCATGGCATGGCAGGGAGATGACATCTCCCATAATGCCGGGGCCCTTTCACAGCAAGGGTGTCACCTCCCCATGGTAGCACGGGTTCCCACCTACTCCTCCTGCTTTAGCCTGACAACAGCACCACCCTTCACGGCACCACCTCATGGCAACTTCTGCTTCTGGACTCGCACCGGAAATGGGAAGTCCAGCTGGGCCTGGCAGTGGCTGACAGGAAATGGACACAGGCGCCACTGCCACTCCCATGGTGCCACAGGGCCCACCATGGCTGGTGGGAGATAGATAAATGTCTGTGTACCTCCCCAGCACTATGTCTCCTTTAGTGCTTGTGTCCCCCCCTCCCCCCGTCCTGCTTAGTCTGGGTGTTCCTTACCGGAGCACACTGTGTGTCCCAGGCATGTTCTGTCTCACCTTTGGGTCCAGCCTAACAGGGGTGTCTCTCCCCATCCTCCCACCAGTAACTTCTCCCCCAACGCACACAGGACAGGGAGCTGGCTGGTGCCCTTCTATAAAAGGACTGCTCTGTGCAACAGAAACCAGCCTAGTCCCCACCCCGCAGGCTGGGATCTTGCTGCTTCCTTCAACCGCATCACAAGTTACAAGAGGGGGCAGGAATAAAATCCCCATTGACTAAACAGGATGGGGTGAAGCATGTCACCAGGCCATAATATTCTGGATAACCCCTTGATGACCATTTTAGGATCATCCTCTCATGTGGCCTTCCTGGCCTCTGGCTAGCTGTGATGACGAGAGGGGGATGTTGTCCCCCTTCCTCTGGCTCCCCTGGCGGGCAGAGCCTAGTGCTACTACCTTGGCATGTCAGCTGGGGAGCAGAGCTCTTACCTCTGCTAATCAGGGGTTAGCCCCACAGCCAGTGAGGGGATGAGGTAGGGCTCAGTTGCTAATTTTGGGCCTGGGATTGCCCACTTTACAGGCTCAAATTTGGGGGGAGGCTGTGGTCCCCCCCAATCACGCACATCTTAAAGTAGGGAAATGTCCCTCACCTACTTATAATTGCACCCTAAATAACCTCTGGGATACTTTATTTTTGTTCTCAGAAGGTGCGCATCACCATATTATCAGAGCTGACTGTCACAGAGTCCCCGAATCACGGAGTCCTCAGGTTATGTTCTGGAACTTCTCCATACAAGGCCAGTCAGGACTCTGGGGGACCCTCCGCCTTGTGAGCGCACTGTCTCCAGGGCAAGATGCTTACACAGCTTCGATCTTCCTGGATCTGAGCATCCCCTTCCACACTGTGCGCTTCCTGCAGCGAGTCCACCCGGACGGGGCCCTGCACCCCAACTCAGCAGTCAGCAGTGACTCTCAGCCAGCTAGTAAAACAGAAGGTTTATTAGTTGACAGGAATGCAGCGGGTAGAATTGAACTTGTTAGCAGAGAAATCAGTGACTAGTATCAGAGGGGTAGCCGTGTTAGTCTGGTTCTGTAAAAGCAGCAATGAATCCTGTGCCACCTTATAGACTAAGAGACGTTTTGCAGCATGAGCTTTCGTGGGTGAATACTCACTTCTTCGAAAGCTCATGCTGGAAAACGTCTGTTAGTCTATAAGGTGCCACAGGATTCTTTGCTCCAAATCAGTGACTTTCAGCCAAGTCCATCCAGAAGCTCTGGACTCCCCCTCTACCAGTCCTCCCAAGCAGACTGCCTAGCTTCCAGCAACCTGACCTCCGGCACCCCCCATTGCTCCGCCTCCTTGGCTTTGTCCTGCTTGCCAGGCAAGTCACCTGGGCGTCACTTGGGTGTAGTCCCCCTCCTGGGTATCAGGTTACAAAGAGCACCAGTCATAGCATATGTGCAGGCAGCTGGAGCAGCCTCACCTGCCCCAGAGGTCTCAGCCAAAGTCACACACCCCTATTCCCACCACTGAGGTATTAGTGCAGCATGCAGGGAAACTGAGGCACACACAGTATTCATGCAAAACAGTAAAATTCACATAGGCTCAACAGTAAGACACACATACACCATAACAAGGGAAAATCCCCACTTTGTCACGCTGACGCTTTAGATTCCTGCTGTCTCTGTCTTGGTACATCATTTCACCCCACTTCTCTATACTAGCCTATCTTTTTTTCTTTCTCTCTAGTCTGTTCCAAGTCTGGCCGGCCTTAAAAATGACTCAGCTCTGTTATACGCTGTACTCGGCACCACAGGCTGAAGCAGCGTGAGCAGCATCTCTCTGGGAATGAGAAAGCTACAGTGAGATGGTCTCCCAAGTCCATTGCATGAGTCAGGATCCAGGGGCCGAAAGCGCTAGCTGTCCTTGTGTCCTGCCTGCAGCATCTGAGTCAGAAGCTTCTGTTCTTTTCCATCCCTCCTGGGTGGCTGCCATGACAGCAGTGCTAACCTTAACAAAAATGACTGTGGATCTGCTATTCCATATTTAACGGCCTTTCCCGTTCCTCCAGAAAAGCTATTAGGGGGCAGATCTGATGGAGCTATGGCACCAGCTGAGGGGTTGCCTCTTCTTGCTAGCAGGAGATTTGGGGCATGATTTTCCACACTTACACTGTTGAAGATCAGTATTAACTCAGTGGAGTTGCATCAGTCTGAATGAGCGGAAAGTTGACCCATGCAGATGAGCTGTTTCTTAATGAGATAGTGTGGGGGGGAGGGGGGGTGGAGAAAAGGGGAAACTGAAAGGCGAGATAGTAATATGTAAGCAGAACAGCAAGAGATGAGTGTCAATCACTGTCACGGAGTGTCGGGGAGTCAAGGCCCTGCACCCCCACCATGACTCTCAGCCAGCCGGTAAAGCAGATTTATTTAGACGAAAGGAACCAGGCCAAGACAGGTTTTGGAGGCACAGACAACAGGATCCTCCCCAATTAGATCCATCTTGGGGTCCCAGGAGCACCACTGCCCCCTTCGGGGGTCAGAGCCCTATCTGTGCTTCCCTCCATTCCCCAGCCAGCTCCTGAAAACCCCCTCACTCCCCAGCGTCTCCTCCCCCAGGCCTTTGTTCAGCTTCCCAAGCAGAGGAGTCACCTGGCCTCTAACCCCTTCCTGGGTTCTCACATTACATGCTCAGGCATCTTCCCTCAAGGCCAGTCTCCCATCTCCCAGTGCAGACCTTTCTCCCAGGCCAACACCCCCCACGCAGCATTCACAGACCACAGTGAGCAGGGGCGGCTCTAGGAATGCGGCCGCCCCAAGCAGGGCGGTGCGCCGCAGGGGGCGCGCTACCGGTCGCTGGTACCCTGACTTCGGGGGACCTCTTGCAGACGTGCCTGCGGAGGGTCCGGTGGTCCCGCGGCTCAGGTGGAGCTTCCACAGGCATACCTGCGGGAGGTCCACCCGAGCCGCGGGACCAGCGGACCCTCCGCAGTCATGCCTGCGGGAGGTCCACCGGAGCCACGAGACTAGCGCACCTCCGCAGTCATGCCTGCGGGAGGTCCGCTGGTTCCCGCGCCTCCGGTGGACCAGTGCGTCACACTCTCATTTTCTGTCTCTGAGTGACCTTGGCACCAAGCACCCTGCTCTTCGCTGACCTTGGCTCTTATCGTCCCAGGCTTGATGTCCTATTTTAAGGAGGAAATCCCTTACGCAAATAGGAGGAAGCAATTGCCCTGAATGGGGAATGAAATTTACCAGGCAACCACAGAGATAGATTCTGGTCTCATTTACACTAATGTCCCAACATTGGCATCCATCGAGTTACTCCTGTTTTACACCAAACATGAGATCAGAATCAGGCCCTTTGCCTCCCCTGACACTGTTCTTCCATGATTGGCCCTGCACCTTATCTTGGGATGGGGCAAGGTGGGTCAGTCCGAGAGAAAAACCAGAGGGCCCAATTCATTACCTCACCTGCACCCATGCAAAAGGGGTGGAAATTGCTCCCAAATCAGAGTGGTAGGTTCTTTTTTCCATTTTTAAAAAGCCCTCCCATTGGCTCTTTTGATCAGAGGCCCAACTCCCTTTCTTTTACCTATGCAGGGAGGCTTTTTTAACCCTTTACAGGTAAAACAAGCAGAGTACAGCCACCAAGAGGGACTTTATAGCTAACTGGCTGGCTGGGTGTCCACAAAAGGGAGCTACGCCCGCCCCCCCCCCATTTATCACAGCAGCCAACAGGGAAGTGGGAGGGAGGCACTCCTAGGCCTGGCCTACACTGGGGGGTGGGGGGGATCGATGTAAGATACACAACTTCAGCTAGGGGAATAGCTTGCCTGAAGTCGAAGTCTCTTATTTCGACTTACCTCCCGTCCTCGCAGCGTGGGATCGACGGCCGCGGCTTCCCCTGTCGACCCCGCTACCGCCGCTCGCCCTGGTGGAGTTCTGGGGTTGATGGGAGCGCGTTCGGGGATCGATATATCGCGTCTAGATGGAAAGCGATCTATCGATCCCTGATAAACCGATCGCTACCCGTAGACATACCCTTAGAGCCGGCATGTCCCCTCTGTTTCTCCCTTGCTGCTTGGGCAGAAGCGGAAAGGGGGCAAAAGATGCCCGGCTGAAGGGTTTTGCGCTCGGCCTTGAGGATTAAGCCCGAGCCCCCGGCATGGCTGCTGGGAGATGGATTTTCGTGTCGCAGCCAGCGCACCCTTCGGGCCACAAGCTGAACACACTGAGGCCAGCAGGGACAGCTCTGAAGCGGCAAAAGGGTTCCTTTGAGGGTCCAAGGAGGTAGTAGGGTCAGTACCATCCCTGGGTGGGCTCAAATCACCATCCTTTGGGTTAACAGCTGAATGCGCTGACCCAGTGTGCTCCACCACAGCCACTGACCCCTCCATAACCTCCAAACCCATCCCCTACAGCCCCCCATTCCCTGCCAGAGCGCTCAAACCCATCCCCCATAGCCGCAGATTCCCTGCCACAGCTCTCAAACCCATCCCCCACAGCCCCACATTCCGTGCCACAGTGCTCAAACCCATCCCCCACAGCCCCACATTCCGTGCCACAGTGCTCAAACCCATCCCCCACAGCCCCACATTCTGTGCCACAGCACTCAAACCCATCCCCCACAGCCCCCCATTCCCTGCCACAGCGCTCAAACCCATCCCCCACAGCCCCATCACAGCCGCCTCGTTCCCTGCCACAGCACTCAAACCCATCCCCCACGTCCTCCCATTCCCTACCACAGCGCTCAAACCCATCCCCCACTGCCCCAATCACTGCCCCCCATTCCCTGCCACAGCGCTCAAACCCGACCCCCACAGCCCAATCACAGCCCCCCATTCCCTACCACAGCGCTCAAACCCATCCCCCACAGCTCCCATTCCCTGCCGCAGCCCTCAAACCCATCCCCCACAGGCCCCCATTCCCTGCCACAGCCTTCAAACCCATCCCCCACTGCCCCCATTCCCTGCCACAGCGCTCAAACCCATCCTTTACAACCTCCCATTCCCTGTCACAGCGCTGAAACCCATCCACCACAGTCCCCCATTCCCTTCCACACGGCTCTAACCCATCCCCCACAGGCCCCCGTTCCCTGCCACAGTTCTCAAACCCGAGCCCCACAGCCCCATTTCCCAGCTGGGTTTCTTACCCCTGTAGCGCCCCTCTCCACCTGATTACCTCCTTTAATGGCAATCCGCTTACATGTTCTGATGGACAGGTCTGGGTTCTTTTGGATCCTGCCACCCACTCAGTAGGGTGAATCTTTTTCCTTTTTTGGCTATAAAATTAGTTGGCGGTGCCTCCACCCCCCTCGCTCCTTCCTGGCAGGGTCACCAGGGCAGCTTGGGTGGAAAATTCTAACTACAGAGGAATCCCCACATATTTGACAGATAGTTGGAGACTTCCAAGAAATAGCACAACACATAAAAATATATTCAACACAACAATTATATTAAACAGGCAACAAATACTACATAACAGGGGAAACACTATGTTTAGGGTCACCGGTGCCCACACTTAAACTACCCGTGTCTGGATGTAACAAATGTAAAACTAGTGTCCTGTTGGTACTGGTACCTTGCTGGGGCCCTTGATGACCTATACAATTCTCTGCAGAGGTGTAGCAGTGCGGCTGACTGGGTTCAGTACAGCCCAAAAGACCCACAAGTGGGAGGAGGTGGTGAATCCCTCCACAGGTGTAATAAGCGGTAGATTATAGAATCCTCAAACCCTCACTCCTTGGCTTGAGGACACAGTTCAGGGAGTAGAGGGTCCCCAAAACAAATTCCCTGACTAACTAACTAAAGACAAGGCACTCACGAATTCCACAAATGATCTTCAGGGTTGAGGATGACGCTGGACGATTCCAGGGGCTGCTGTCCGCTGGCAGGGATCCTCCTCAGGCAGGAATCAGCCTTGGACTAGCAGTGCTGACCATGTGGGGACTGGTCTCACCAGGGGAGCTGGAGGTGAACCCAGCCTGGCTGGGGAAATTTCTCAGCAAATGTAACAATTGGGAATCATCCGTGGGGAAGGAAAACCCAGCTGAGGGATCCGCGGTCAGGTCCCTAGAGGCCAGTTCTCAGGGGGAACCCTGCTTGCAGGCCTGGGACTCACCAGCCCCCCTCACAGCCAGTTCGGCCCTTGCCCTGGCTGGCTCCAGCCTCTCCTCAAAAATGGCTTCTCCCCTCTCTTCCACTCCCTGGGAGGGGCATCTCCACTCCCTATTGGTTGCTGGGCAGACTCTGAGTTTGCCTTGGCTCCTACTCCCTGAGCTGCCAGCAGACAGAGCTCCAGGACTCTAGGTAATCTGCTTGGGGGTTACACCCCTCTTCTGCATGAAGAGCCTGTGCAGCCCATAGATCTCGCCCCTGGCTTGCCGGCTGATGTTATTGGCTGGGTGAGATACATAGAGACCCAGCTGCAGCACAAAGTCACCTGCCTTGGGGAAGTCGGAGGAGCGCTGGTGGCAGGAAGCAGAGAGGGGAATCCATCAACATTCTCCCTTCAGCTCCCCTGGGCCAGAGCTTTTGTCCTCACGGCTGTTCCATCCATGCTACCAAGTCCTTTACACCTGGGGTCTGGGGTGTGTGTGTCAAGGGCGTGTGCCTTGATCCTGACATGCTGTTCATTGATCAGGCGTTTCAGAGTAAATAGACCAGCCCCAAGACTGACCATTGTCCCAGCCTGGAGAGACAATGAGCTTGTGCCCAGCAAGACGTGGGCAGTGTCATGAGTCCCCTTTTCCAATCAGCTATTCTTCCACCCTGAGCACAAAGTCTCAGCCCCATGGAGAGGGGAAGAGGCTCGTTTGTAGAGCACGTACGCCTGCCCGCTGACCCTCCCCTGCCTCCTTTTCCCACAGCACATCCATTTCAGGTTCCTCTCCAAAAAAACCCAGGAGAGAGCCAGGGCCATACAGAGCAGTGCTGCCCTGCTCGAATTTGCCACCTCCCTGCCTGGATTGGAGGTAAGTGACCTTTGACCCCAGCCTCCTGCAGTGTCAGGGCTTGAATCAAGTTCCTCATCCCTTGGCTAATTGGTCCCCCCTGGGTCCGTAAGGGACTGCATTCCATAGGGCAGTGGCTGGCAGATTTGTGCCTGGCCTCAGGGCCCTTGTTATTCTGGAGTAGCTAGGCAGCGAGTGCTCAGCCAGGGGCGAGATCTATGGGCTCCACAGGCTCTTCCTGCAGAAGAACGGTAAGAAACCCAGCTGGGCAATGGGACCCCATGGAAACGAGCCTCTCGGAGATTAGCTCCCGCTGGCCATTGGGACGCCTCTAGAACTAAGGCCTCTCTATTTAGACCCACTGTAGCGGGGCAGAGGAACCCCAATAGAAACAAGGCCCCCCCTCCTTTGAGACTCCCTCAGCTGGGCAATGGGACCCTACAGAAAGAAGCCCCTCCTCTGAGACCCACCCCACCTTAGATGATGACTCTTTCTCTGCCCCTCTCTCTGAATTAGGGAGGTGAATGTGAAAGTGCCAGGGAAATTGGCTGCTTTATCTCAGAGCTCAGCTCTGTCCCCCAGTCCAGGGAAATCAGCCCTGACGGGGCAGCTAGCTAGTCAAGGGACAGGAATGGAGCTATTGAGGCATGTGGAGGGACAGAGCCCATCATGAGGGTAGGAGCTGAAGCAGGAACCACAGGGAAAGGACACAAAGCTTGTAGGATGTCAGCAGCTGGACCTGACTTCAGTGGGTGGGGGTGGGGGGTTCTCGGTATTAGACGCCACCATTAACAGGCACCCACTCCCAGAGCACAATGGCCACAAGGGTCCCATGATTACTGCGATGACTGAAACAAATCCCCCTTCCGGTACTAAACCACCTGGTGGGGACCCTGCGAGTCCATTGGTCCATGGATGCCACGAGGACCCCGGCCAGTGTGTACCCAGCAATGGGAAGAGAAGGAAACAGGCACTGAAACCGGAATGCGAAATGGACCAAATGGGTGTGTCCTTCTCCCCCAGGGCTGAACATCAGAGAGGCAAGAGAGCTGTGGTGTCGGGACGGGCTCCAGGACACCGAGCGCCTGGGCTATAGGAACATGGCCAGGATGTGGGGAGGTAAGGACTCTCCACCGGTGCTCAGGTGTGGCGCTGTCTCCCCCCCCACCCCTGCAGTGAGCGTGTCATGGATACAGGGCAAGAGCCTTCTACTTGTTTCCAGCAGAGTATGTGAGGCTCATGGGAATGTCAGTGAGGTGAGGCATGGGAATGATCCAGATCTGAAAGACCCCTAATCTCTAACAGGTGAACTGCAGGAGTGATTGCTGCTGGGAGCAGTAGTGTCCTTTCTTGTCTGTATGAGTTGGGTTCCAGAGTGCGCAGACACATTTCCAGCATCTCATGACACCTGCGGTGAATCCTGCTCCAGAAAGAGCTATTCGAGGCCTCAGTGCCTGCAACCTCTTACTTACCAAGGGGGGGGCTACTTGGTCAATGGGTTGGCTGCACCAGGACTCTTATCCACCTTGTGAGCCACTCGAGGGATTTGGAGCCTGGTTCTGGACAATTGCAAGGGCTCTGGTGCTGTAGGTTTTAGGTCTTGGGTGATAAGTGAATGACCAGAGAGCGCCCCTGTGGGAATCCGAGACAGAGTGTTCCTGTGAGGAGCTTTTCTGTTTCTAACAAAGGGTTTCTGTTCCCCCAGATCTCAGCCGCTCAGCAGAATGTGGGAGAGCCGAGTGCTGATGGGCTAGAGGTGTCCCATGAGTCGCTGTACAGCAGGTGCAGTGTCGGCAGTCACCATGGACCAAACCCTGCGCTCCAGACAACCCAGGCTGTTTCCCTGGATTGCAAAGGGGACTTTAGCTTGGGGAATCGGTTGCTGATGCCTGTGTCCACATCTGGGCTGTTTTAATGAGGCTACATGATGGTACATGAAGAGCAATTCAAGCAAGGGAGAATGACCATTAGAGAGCAAGGCTGGGCCCTTTGCCGAGCTGCTGCAGTCAAGCATCCACAGCCAGAAGAGAGACGATGGGAAACTTGCTTAGCTGGCTGGCGACAGCAGCAGCTGTCTCATAAAGCTCTGCTCATGCTCTAGACAACAGAGACAGGACAAAGAGCCACACAGTGAGAGCCTTGGTTGCAATTAGCAATACGAAGTTTTTTTCAGTGGATTATGCTGGCCGAACAGTTTATTTCCTGTAATGTGCACATCCAGCCTCCCTGGCTGACATAAATGGAAGTTAGGTTCTCCGTGCCCACAGGACATGGCTGGCCTTAGCATGAGGCAAACTGAGGCACCTGGCTCAGGTGATAGATTCTGTGTGTGTGTGTGTGTGTATACACGCGCACGCGGGGGGGGCGCCACTAGGACTCAGGGTAGGTCCATACTTACCCGCCGGGTCAACGCAGAGAATTCGACAAAGCGAACGGCGGTGGCAGAGTCGACGGGGGAGACGGGGACTTCGATCCCGCGGCGTCAGGACGGGTAAGTCAGTCGAACTAAGGTAGTTCGACTTCAGCTACGCTATTCACGTAGCTGAAGTCGCGTACCTGAGTTTGCCCCCCCCCCAGTGTAGACCAGGCCTCATAGTGTAGAAAAATTTTTGCTGCTGGATATGTATTCTCTCTGCTCGAGATGAACAGAGCTGATGGAGTGCTGTGCTGGAGGAAGGAGAGCACATAAGAACTAATAGGCAGGAAGGAGAAAAGGTGAGAGTACTAAGAAAAAGCAACAGGAGCTGCAGGGAGAGAGAGGGAGAGGAGCACCCCCAGAAGCCTGGACTGATTAACACCAGCTTGTCAGGGAGCTTTCTATTTCCTACTGGTTCCCTGAACCGACTCGAGGCGAACAATCAGTCAGCTGAAGTAGCAGGAGCCAGTTAGGCCCTTAAACTGCTGCTATCTTCCCTCACTCAGCCCCTTGCCACCAGCCTGCTTATTCGCCCCCTTCAACTGAGTGTTGAGAGCTGGTACAGAACAGCAGTCATGAGTGAAAGAAGAAAACGCCCCTCTTGGGCAGCATTTAGAAAAAGAAAGAAAGCAAAGGACATTTTTCCATCTAAGCAGGCAGGAGCTCTCCTGAGATACGTAGACACAAATTTTCAGGGTGAGCCTTCCAGCCCCAGTGAGGCTGTGAGTCTGGCCAGAAATCTGGCATGTCATGAGAAGGCAGCAAATCACCAGTGAGCATTCCATAGCTGGAAAGAACTTGCGATGAGACAGACGGCTGGTCTGCACCATGGACCAATGGACTCGCAGGGTCCCCACCAGGTGGTTTAGTACCGGAAGGGGGATTTGTTTCAGTCATCGCAGTAATCATGGGACCCTTGGGGCCATTGTGCTCTGGGAGTGGGTGCCTGTTAATGGTGGCGTCTAATACCGAGAACCCCCCACCCCCACCCACTGAAGTCAGGTCCAGCTGCTGACATCCTACAAGCTTTGTATCCTTTCCCTGTGGTTCCTGCTTCAGCTCCTACCCTCATGATGGGCTCTGTCCCTCCACATGCCTCAATAGCTCCATTCCTGTCCCCTCACTAGCTAGCTGCCCCGTCAGGGCTGATTTCCCTGGACTGGGGGACAGAGCTGAGCTCTGAGATAAAGCAGCCAATTTCCCTGGCACTTTCACATTCACCTCCCTAATTCAGAGAGAGGGGCAGAGAAAGAGTCATCATCTAAGGTGGGGTGGGTCTCAGAGGAGGGGGCTTCTTTCTGTAGGGTCCCATTGCCCAGCTGAGGGAGTCTCAAAGGAGGGGGGGGCTTGTTTCTATTGGGGTTCCTCTGCCCCGCTACAGTGGGTCTAAATAGAGAGGCCTTAGTTCTAGAGGCGTCCCAATGGCCAGCGGGAGCTAGTCTCCGAGAGGCTCGTTTCCATGGGGTCCCATTGCCCAGCTGGGTTTCTTACCGTTCTTCTGCAGGAAGAGCCTGTGCAGCCCATAGATCTCGCCCCTGGCTGAGCACTCGCTGCCTAGCTACTCCAGAATAACAAGGGCCCTGAGGCCAGGCACAAATCTGCCAGCCACTGCCCTATGGAATGCAGTCCCTTACGGACCCAGGGGGGACCAATTAGCCAAGGGATGAGGAACTTGACTCAAGCCCTGACACTGCAGGAGGCTGGGGTCAAAGGTCACTTACCTCCAATCCAGGCAGGGAGGTGGCAAATTCGAGCAGGGCAGCACTGCTCTGTATGGCCCTGGCTCTCTCCTGGGTTTTTTTGGAGAGGAACCTGAAATGGATGTGCTGTGGGAAAAGGAGGCAGGGGAGGGTCAGCGGGCAGGCGTACGTGCTCTACAAACGAGCCTCTTCCCCTCTCCATGGGGCTGAGACTTTGTGCTCAGGGTGGAAGAATAGCTGATTGGAAAAGGGGACTCATGACACTGCCCACGTCTTGCTGGGCACGAGCTCATTGTCTCTCCAGGCTGGGACAATGGTCAGTCTTGGGGCTGGTCTATTTACTCTGAAACACCTGATCAATGAACAGCATGTCAGGATCAAGGCACACGCCCTTGACACACACACCCCAGACCCCAGGTGTAAAGGACTTGGTAGCATGGATGGAACAGCCGTGAGGACAAAAGCTCTGGCCCAGGGGAGCTGGAGAGCTGAAGGGAGAATGTTGATGGATTCCCCTCTCTGCTTCCTGCCACCAGCGCTCCTCCGACTTCCCCAAGGCAGGTGACTTTGTGCTGCAGCTGGGTCTCTATGTATCTCACCCAGCCAATAACATCAGCCGGCAAGCCAGGGGCGAGATCTATGGGATGCACAGGCTCTTCATGCAGAAGAGGGGTGTAACCCCCAAGCAGATTACCTAGAGTCCTGGAGCTCTGTCTGCTGGCAGCTCAGGGAGTAGGAGCCAAGGCAAACTCAGAGTCTGCCCAGCAACCAATAGGGAGTGGAGATGCCCCTCCCAGGGAGTGGAAGAGAGGGGAGAAGCCATTTTTGAGGAGAGGCTGGAGCCAGCCAGGGCAAGGGCCGAACTGGCTGTGAGGGGGGCTGGTGAGTCCCAGGCCTGCAAGCAGGGTTCCCCCTGAGAACTGGCCTCTAGGGACCTGACCGCAGATCCCTCAGCTGGGTTTTCCTTCCCCACGGATGATTCCCAATTGTTACATTTGCTGAGAAATTTCCCCAGCCAGGCTGGGTTCACCTCCAGCTCCCCTGGTGAGACCAGTCCCCACATGGTCAGCACTGCTAGTCCAAGGAGGATTCCTGCCTGAGGAGGATCCCTGCCAGCGGACAGCAGCCCCTGGAATCGTCCAGCGTCATCCTCAACCCTGAAGATCATTTGTGGAGTTCGTGAGTGCCTTGTCTTTAGTTAGTTAGTCAGTCAGGGAATTTGTTTTGGGGACCCTCTACTCCCTGAACTGTGTCCTCAAGCCAGGGAGTGAGGGTTTGAGGATTCTATAATCTACCGCTTATTACACCTGTGGAGGGATTCACCACCTCCTCCCACTTGTGGGTCTTTTGGGCTGTACTGAACCCAGTCAGCCGCACTGCTACACCTCTGCAGAGAATTGTATAGGTCATCAAGGGCCCCAGCAAGGTACGCGGGTTTGAGAACTGTGGCAGGGAACGGGGGCCTGTGGGGGATGGGTTAGAGCCCTGTGGAAGGGAATGGGGGGCTGTGGTGGATGGGTTTCAGCGCTGTGGCAGGGAATGGGAGGTTGTGCAGGATGGGTTTCAGCGCTGTGGCAGGGAATGGGGGAAGTGGCGGATGGGTTTGAGGGCTGCGGCAGGGAATGGGAGGTTGTGGGGGATGGGTTTGAGCGCTGTGGCAGGGAACGAGGTGGCTGTGATGGGGCTATGGGGGATGGGTTTGAGCGGTGTGGCAGGGAATGGGAGGTTGTGGGGGATGGGTTTGAGCTCTGTGTCAGGGCACAGGGGGCTGTGGTGGGGCTGAGGGGGATGGGTATTGAGCGCTGTGGTAGGGCACGGGGGTCTGTGCTGGGGTTGTGGGGTTGGGTTTGAGTGCTGGGGCAGGGAATGGGGGGCTGTGGGGGATGGGTTTCAGCGCTGTGGCAGGGAATGGGAGGTTGTGCAGGATGGGTTTGAGTGCTGTGGCAGGGAATGGGGGCCTGTGGGGGATGGGTTTCAGCGCTGTGGCAGGGAATGGGAGGTTGTGCAGGATGGGTTTGAGGGCTGCGG
This sequence comes from Mauremys mutica, assembly GCF_020497125.1. Taxonomy (NCBI): domain Eukaryota; kingdom Metazoa; phylum Chordata; order Testudines; family Geoemydidae; genus Mauremys; species Mauremys mutica. The sequence continues at coordinate 16,901,520 of NC_059096.1, read as the reverse complement.
CAGGGAATGGGAGCTGTGGGGGATGGGTTTGAGCGCTGTGGCAGGGAACAAGGCGGCTGTGATGGGGCTATGGGGGATGGGTTTGAGCGCTGTGGCAGGGAATGGGAGGTTGTGGGGGATGGGTTTGAGCTCTGTGTCAGGGCACAGGGGGCTGTGGTGGGGCTGAGGGGGATGGGTATTGAGCTCTGTGGTAGGGTACGGGGTCTGTGGTGGGGCTGTGGGGTTGGGTTTGAGTGCTGGGGCAGGGAATGGGGGTCTGTGGGGGATGGGTTTGAGAGCTCTGGCAGGGAATGGGGGGCTGTGGGGGATGGGTCTGAGGGCTGTAGCAGGGAATGAGGCGGCTATGATTGGGTTGTGGAGTTCGGGTTTCAGGGCTGAGGAAGGGAATGGGGGCAGTGGGGGATGGGTTTGAGCGCTGTGGTAGGGAACGAGGTGGCTGTGATGGGGCTGTGGGGGATGGGTTTGAGAACAGTGGCAGGGAATAGGGGGCTGGGCGGGATGGGTTTGAGGGCTGTGTGAGGTAATGAGGCAGCTGTGATGGGGCTGTGGGGATGGGGTTTGAAAGATGTGGCAGGGAACGAGGCGGCTGTGATGGGGCTGTGTGGGATGGGTTTCAGCACTCTGGCAGGAAACCGGGGGCTGTGGGAAATGGGTTTGAGCGCTGTGGCAGGGAATGTGGGACTGTGGGGGATGGGTTTGAGGTCTGTGAAAGGGAATGGGGGCTGTGGGGGATGGGCTTAAGCGTTGTGGTAGGGTACGAGGCGGCTGTGAAGGGGCTGTGGTGGATGGCTTTGAGCTCTGTGGGAGGGAATGGGGGCTGTGGGGGATGGGTTTGAGTGCTGGGGCAGGGAATGGGGGTCTGTGGGGGATGGGTTTGAGGGCTGTAGCAGGGAACGAGGCGGCTATGATGGGGTTGTGGGGTTCGGGTTTGAGGGCTGAGGAAGGGAATGGGGGGCAGTGGGGGATGGGTTTGAGTGCTGTGGTAGGGAATGGGGGCTGTGGGGGATGGGTTTGAGCGCTGTGGTAGGGAATGTGGGGCTGTGGATGATGGGTTTCAGCCCTGTGGTAGGGCACGGGGGTCTGTGGTGGGTCTGTGGGGTTGGGTTTGAGAGCTGTGCAGGGAATGGGGGGGCCTGTAGGGGATGGGTTTGAGTGCTGGGGCAGGGAATGGGGGGCTGTGAGTGTTGGGTTTGAGAGCTGTGGCAGGGAATGAGGCGGCTGTGATGGGGCTGTGTGGGATGGGTTTCAGCTCTCTGGCAGGGAACGGGGGGCTGTGGGGTGGGTTTAAGCGCTGACGCAGGGAATGGGGGCTGTTGAGATGGGTTTTAGCGCTGTTGCAGAGAATGAGGCGGCTATGATGGGGTTATGTGGCTGTGGGGGATCGGTTTATGGACTGTCGTAGAGAATGGGGGGCTGTGGGGGTTGGGTTTGAGAGCTCTGGCACGAAATGGGGGGCTGTGGGGGATGGGTTTGAGCACTGTAGCAGGGAACGAGGCGGCTATGATGGGGTTGTGGTGTTCGGGTTTGAGGGCTGAGGAAGGGAATGGGAGGCTGTGGAGGATGGGTTTGAGCGCTGTGGGAAGGAATGAGGCGGCTGTGATGAGGCAATAGGGGACGGGTTTGAGGGCTGTGGCAGGGAATGGGGGCTGTGGGGGTGGGTTTCAGCCCTGTGGCAGGGAGTGGGCGGAGGTGGGGGAAGGGTTCGAGTGCTGTGGCAGGGAATGGGAGGCAGTGGAGGATGGGTTTGAGCGCTGTGGCAGGGAATGGGGGCTGTGGGGGATGGGTGTGAGTGGTGCGGCACGGAACGAGGTGGTTGTGATGGTTCTGTGGGGGATGGGTTTGAGCACGGTGGCACGGAACAAGGCGGCTGTGATGGGGCTGTGCGGGATGGGTTTGAGCGCTGTGGCAGGGTATGGGGGGCTGTGGGTGATGGGTTTGACCGGTGTGGAAGGAAATCGGGGGCTGTGGGGGATGGGTTTGAGGGCTGTGGCAGGGAATGATGCGCTTGTTATGGGTAGTGGGGTAATCGGTTTGAGCATTGTGGAAGGGAATGGCGGGATGTGCGGGATAGGTTTGAGCGCTGTCACAGGGAATGGGGGTTGTGGGGGATGGGTTTGAGGGTTGTGGCAGGGAATGGGGTCCTGTGGGGGATAGGTTTGAGGTCTGTGGCAGGGAATGGGGGGCTGTGGGGGATGGGTTTGAGCACTGTGGCAGGGAATGGGGTCCTGTGGGGGATAGGTTTGAGGTCTGTGGCAGGGAATGGGGGGCTGTGGGGGATGGGTTTGAGCACTGTGGCAGGGAATGGGGGGGAGTGGGGGATGGGTTTGAGCGCTGTGGTAGGGAATGGGAGGCTGTGGGGGATGGGTTTGAGCGTTGTGGCATGGAATGAGGCGGCTGTGATGTGGCTGTGGGCGATGGGTTTTTGGGCTGTGGAAGGGAATGGGGGGCTGTGGGGGATGGGTTTGAGCGCTGTGGCAGGGAATGGGGGTCAGTGATTGGGGCCGTGGGGGATGGGTTTCAGTGCTGTGACAGGGAATGGGAGGCTGTGGGGGATGGGTTTTAGCGCTGTGGAAGGGATTGGGGGGCTCTGGGGAATGGATTTAGAGCTGTGGCAGGGAATGTGGGGCTCTGGCGGATTGGTTTGTGGGCTGTGGCAGGGAATAAGAGGGTATGGGGGTCGGGTTTGAGTGCTGTGGCAGGGAATGGGGGGCTGTGGGGGATGGGTTTGAGAGCTGTGCGAGGGAATGAGGTGGCTGTGATGAGGCTGTGGGGGGATGGGTTCAATGTCTGTGAAACGGAATGGGGGGCTGTGGGGGATCGGTTTTAGTTTTGCAGCAGGGAATGGGGGGCTATGGTGGTCGGGTTTGAGTGCTGTGGCAGGGAATGGAGGGCTGTGGGGGATGGGATTGAGGGCTGTGGCAGAGGATGGGGGGCTGTGGGGGCCGGGTTTGAGTGCTGTGGCAGGGAATGGTGGGCTTTGGGGGCCCGGTTTGACCTCTGTGGCAGGGAATGGTGGGCTATGGGGGCCCGGTTTGACCTCTGTGGCAGGGAATGGGTGGCTGTGGGGAATGGGTTTGAGTTTGTGGCAGGGAACGAGGCGGCTGTGATGGGGCTGTGGGTGATGGGTTTGAGCGCTGTGGCAGGGAATGGGGGGCTGTGGAGTCGGGTTTGAGCGCTGTGGCAGGGAATGGGGGCTGTGTGGAGTCGGGTTTGAGCGCTGTGGCAGGGAATGTGGGGCTGTGGGGGATGGGTTTGAGCACTGTGGCACGGAATGTGGGGCTCTGGGGGATGGGTTTGAGTGCTGTGGCAGGGAATGGGGGGCTGTAGGGTTTGGAGGTTATGGAGGGGTCAGTGGCTGTGGTGGAGCACACTGGGTCAGCGCATTCAGCTGTTAACCCAAAGGATGGTGATTTGAGCCCACCCAGGGATGGTACTGACCCTACTACCTCCTTGGACCCTCAAAGGAACCCTTTTGCCGCTTCAGAGCTGTCCCTGCTGGCCTCAGTGTGTTCAGCTTGTGGCCCGAAGGGCGCGCTGGCTGCAACACGAAAATCCATCTCCCAGCAGCTATGCCGGGGGCTCGGGCTTAATCCTCAAGGCCGAGCACAAAACCCTTCAGCCGGGCATCTTTTGCCCCCTTTCCGCTTCTGCCCAAGCAGCAAGGGAGAAACAGAGGGGACATGCCGGCTCTAAGGGTATGTCTACGGGTAGCGATCGGTTTATCAGGGATCGATAGATCGCTTTCCATCTAGACGCGATATATCGATCCCCGAACGCGCTCCCATCAACCCCAGAACTCCACCAGGGCGAGCGGCGGTAGCGGGGTCGACAGGGGGAGCCGCGGCCGTTGATCCCACGCTGCGAGGACGGGAGGTAAGTCGAAATAAGAGATTTCGATTTCAGGCAAGCTATTCCCCTAGCTGAAGTTGTGTATCTTACATCGATCCCCCCCCCCCCCCCAGTGTAGGCCAGGCCTAGGAGTGCCTCCCTCCCACTTCCCTGTTGGCTGCTGTGATAAATGGGGGGGCGGGCGTAGCTCCCTTTTGTGGACACCCAGCCAGCCAGTTAGCTATAAAGTCCCTCTTGGTGGCTGTACTCTGCTTGTTTTACCTGTAAAGGGTTAAAAAAGCCTCCCTGCATAGGTAAAAGAAAGGGAGTTGGGCCTCTGATCAAAAGAGCCAATGGGAGGGCTTTTTAAAAATGGAAAAAAGAACCTACCACTCTGATTTGGGAGCAATTTCCACCCCTTTTGCATGGGTGCAGGTGAGGTAATGAATTGGGCCCTCTGGTTTTTCTCTCGGACTGACCCACCTTGCCCCATCCCAAGATAAGGTGCAGGGCCAATCATGGAAGAACAGTGTCAGGGGAGGCAAAGGGCCTGATTCTGATCTCATGTTTGGTGTAAAACAGGAGTAACTCGATGGATGCCAATGTTGGGACATTAGTGTAAATGAGACCAGAATCTATCTCTGTGGTTGCCTGGTAAATTTCATTCCCCATTCAGGGCAATTGCTTCCTCCTCCTATTTGCGTAAGGGATTTCCTCCTTAAAATAGGACAAAAGGAAAGGGGAAAGAAATGGTGACTGACAGAATAAGAAGCAGGAAGGTCACATCAAGCCTGGGACGATAAGAGCCAAGGTCAGCGAAGAGCAGGGCGCTTGGTGCCAAGGTCACTCAGAGACAGAAAATGAGAGTGTGACGCACTGGAACTGTTGTTACTGTCAGGGCCGGCTCCAGACCCCAGTGCCCATTTTCCCGGCAGGGCGGCAGGCGGCTCCGGCGGACCTTCCGCGGTCATGCCTGCGGGAGGTCCACCGGAGGCGCGGGACCAGCGGACCTCCCGCAGGCATGACTGCGGAGGTGCGCTAGTCTCGTGGCTCCGGTGGACCTCCCGCAGGCATGACTGCGGAGGGTCCGGTGGTCCCGCGGCTCGGGTGGACCTCCCGCAGGTATGCCTGTGGAAGCTCCACCCGAGCCGCGGGACCACCGGACCCTCCGCAGGCACGTCTGCAAGAGGTCCCCCGAAGTCAGGGTACCGGCGACCGGTAGCGCGCCCCCTGCGGCGCACCGCCCTGCTTGGGGCGGCCGCATTCCTAGAGCCGCCCCTGCTCACTGTGGTCTGTGAATGCTGCGTGGAGGTGTTGGCCTGGGAGAAAGGTCTGCACTGGGAGATGGGAGACTGGCCTTGAGGGAAGATGCCTGAGCATGTAATGTGAGAACCCAGGAAGGGGTTAGAGGCCAGGTGACTCCTCTGCTTGGGAAGCTGAACAAAGGCCTGGGGGAGGTAACGCTGGGGAGTGAGGGGGTTTTCAGGAGCTGGCTGGGGAATGGAGGGAAGCACAGATAGGGCTCTGACCCCCGAAGGGGGCAGTGGTGCTCCTGGCCCCCAAGATGGATCTAATTGGGGAGGATCCTGTTGTCTGTGCCTCCAAAACCTGTCTTGGACTGTGTTCCTGTCGTCTAAATAAATCTGCTTTACCGGCTGGCTGAGAGTCATGGTGGGGGTGCAGGGCCTTGACTCCCCGACACTCCGTGACAGAGATTGACACTCATCTCTTGCTGTTCTGCTTACATATTACTATCTCGCCTTTCAGTTTCCCCTTTTCTCCACCCCCTCCCCCCCCGCACACACTATCTCATTAAGAAACAGCTCATCTGCATGGGTCAACTTTCCGCTCATTCAGATTGATGCAACTCCACTGAGTTAATACTGATCTTCAACAGTGTAAGTGTGGAAAATCATGCCCCAAATCTCCTGCTAGCAAGAAGAGGCAACCCCTCAGCTGGTGCCATAGCTCCATCAGATCTGCCCCCTAATAGCTTTTCTGGAGGAACGGGAAAGGCCGTTAAATATGGAATAGCAGATCCACAGTCATTTTTGTTAAGGTTAGCACTGCTGTCATGGCAGCCACCCAGGAGGGATGGAAAAGAACAGAAGCTTCTGTCTCAGATGCTGCAGGCAGGACACAAGGACAGCTAGCGCTTTCGGCCCCTGGATCCTGACTCATGCAATGGACTTGGGAGACCATCTCACTGTAGCTTTCTCATTCCCAGAGAGATGCTGCTCACGCTGCTTCAGCCTGTGAGTGCCGAGTACAGCGTATAACAGAGCTGAGTCATTTTTAAGGCCGGCCAGACTTGGAACAGACTAGAGAGAACGAAAAAAAGATAGGCTAGTATAGAGAAGTGGGGTGAAATGATGTACCAAGACAGAGACAGCAGGAATCTAAAGCGTCAGTGTGACAAAGTGGGGATTTTCCCTTGTTATGGTGTATGTGTGTCTTACTGTTGAGCCTATGTGAATTTTACTGTTTTGCATGAATACTGTGTGTGCCTCAGTTTCCCTGCATGCTGCACTAATACCTCGGTGGTGGGAATAGGGGTGTGTGACTTTGGCTGAGACCTCTGGGGCAGGTGAGGCTGCTCCAGCTGCCTGCACATATGCTTTGACTGGTGCTCTTTGTAACCTGATACCCAGGAGGGGGACTACACCCAAGTGACGCCCAGGTGACTTGCCTGGCAAGCAGGACAAAGCCAAGGAGGCGGAGCAATGGGGGGTGCCAGAGGTCGGGTTGCTGGAAGCTAGGCAGTCTGCTTGGGAGGACTGGTAGAGGGGGAGTCCAGAGCTTCTGGATGGACTTGGCTGAAAGTCACTGATTTGGAGCAAAGAATCCTGTGGCACCTTATAGACTAACAGACGTTTTCCAGCATGAGCTTTCGAAGAAGTGGGACTTCACGAAAGCTCATGCTGCAAAACGTCTCTTAGTCTATAAGGTGCCACAGGAATCTTTGCTGCTTTTACAGAACCAGACTAACACGGCTACCCCTCTGATACTAGTCACTGATTTCTCTGCTAACAAGTTCAATTCTACCCGCTGCATTCCTGTCAACTAATAAACCTTCTGTTTTACTAGCTGGCTGAGAGTCACTGCTGACTGCCGAGTTGGGGTGCAGGGCCCCGTCCGGGTGGACTCGCTGCAGGAAGCGCACAGTGTGGAAGGGGATGCTCAGATCCAGGAAGATCGAAGCTGTGTAAGCATCTTGCCCTGGAGACAGTGCGCTCACAAGGCGGAGGGTCCCCCAGAGTCCTGACTGGCCTTGTATGGAGAAGTTCCAGAACATAACCTGAGGACTCCGTGATTCGGGGACTCTGTGACAGTCAGCTCCGATAATATGGTGCTGCGCACCTTCTGAGAACAAAAATAAAGTATCCCAGAGGTTATTTAGGGTGCAATTATAAGTAGGTGAGGGACATTTCCCTACTTTAAGGTGTGCGTGATTGGGGGGGACCACAGCCTCCCCCCCAAATTTGAGCCTGTAAAGTGGGCAATCCCAGGCCCAAAATTAGCAACTGAGCCCTACCTCATCCCCTCACTGGCTGTGGGGCTAACCCCTGATTAGCAGAGGTAAGAGCTCTGCTCCCCAGCTGACATGCCAAGGTAGTAGCACTAGGCTCTGCCCGCCAGGGGAGCCAGAGGAAGGGGGACAACATCCCCCTCTCGTCATCACAGCTAGCCAGAGGCCAGGAAGGCCACATGAGAGGATGATCCTAAAATGGTCATCAAGGGGTTATCCAGAATATTATGGCCTGGTGACATGCTTCACCCCATCCTGTTTAGTCAATGGGGATTTTATTCCTGCCCCCTCTTGTAACTTGTGATGCGGTTGAAGGAAGCAGCAAGCTCCCTGCCATGCCATGCTCTGCACCGGACCCAGCCTGTGGAGCTGAAGTAGGGAACTCCATACCCCAACACATCAGGCACGCCTCATTCTCAATTCCCCTTGTCCCTGCCGCCACCCCACCCCATCAGTTATAGAACGGGAGGAAACTTTACTTCTGGGAGGAAGATCCAGGGAACTACAGGCCAGACAGTCTCACCTCAGTCCCTGGAAAAATCATGGAACAGGTCCTCAAGGAATCAATTCTGAACCACTTAAAGGAGGGGAAAGTGATCAGGAACAGTCAGCATGGATTCACCAAGGGCAAGTCATGCCTGACTAACCTTAATTGCCTTCTATGATGAGATAACCGTTTCTGTGGATGAGGGGAAACCAGTGGATGTGCTATTTCTGGACTTTAGCAAAGCCTTTGATACAGTCTCCCACTGTATTCTTGCCAGCAAGTTAAAGAAGTATGGGCTGGATGAATGGACAGTAAGGTGGATAGAAAACTGGCTAGATGGTCGGGCTCAACGGGTAGTGATCAATGGGTCCATGTCTAGTTGGCGGCCGGTATCAAGTGGAGTGCCCCAAGGGTCGGTGCTGGGGCCGGTTTTGTTCAATATCTTCATTAACGATCTGGAGGATGGTGTGGACTGCACCCTTAGCAAGTTTGCAGATGACACTAAACTGGGAGGAGTGGTAGATACGCTGGAGGGTAGGGATAGGATAGAGAGGGACCTAGACAAATTAGAGGATTGGGCCAAAAGAAATATGATGAGGTTCAACAAGGACAAGTGCAGAGTCCTGCACTTAGGACGGAAGAATCCCATGCACTGCTACAGACTAGGGACCGAATGGCTGGGCAGCAGTTCTGCAGAAAAGGACCTAGGGGTTACGGTGGACGAAAAGCTGAATATGAGTCAACAGTGTGCCCTCCTTGCCAAGAAGGCTAATGGCATGTTGGGTTGTATAAGTAGGGGCATTTCCAGCAGATCGTGGGATGTGATCATTCCCCTCTATTCAGCACTGGTGAGGCCTCATTTGGAGTACTGTGTCCAGTTTTGGGCCCCACACTACAAGAAGGATGTGGATAAATTGGAGAGAGTCCAGCGGAGGGCAACAAAAATGATTAGGGGGCTGGAGCACATGACTTATGAGGAGAGGCTGAGGGAACTGGGATTGTTTAGCCTGCAGAAGAGAAGAATGAGGGGGGATTTGATAGCTGCTTTCAACTACCTCAAAGGGGGTTCCAAAGAGGATGGATCTAGACTGTTCTCAGTGGTAGAAGATGACAGAACAAGGAGTAATGGTCTCAAGTTGCAGAGGGGGAGGTTTAGGTTGGACATTAGGAAAACCTTTTTCACTAGTAGGGTGGTGAAGAACTGGAATGGGTTACCTAGGGAGGTGGTGGAATCTCCTTCCTTAGAGTTTTTTAAGGTCAGGCTTGACAAAGCCCTGGCTGGGATGATTTAGTTGGGTTTGGTCCTGCTTTGAGCAGGGGGCTGGACTAGATGACCTCCTGAGGTCCCTTCCAACCCTGAGATTCTATGATTCTATGCTCACTGTTCCTGGTTGGACTCTAATAGAGCGAGTACCAGAGCATCTTAACTTCCATTCACTGTTCCGGTTGGACTCTAACAGAAACTTAACTTCCAAATTGGGAAAGAGAGTGTTTTTCCAGTGGCGATTTACCAGCAAGTGTATGTGATGGACGCGTTACAGAGTAGGCAGCTACTTCACTGCCTCACCCTGTTTGCTTTTCTTTTTCAATAGCTTTAACCCTAAAGCAAAGCTCACAAATCCTCCAATAAGGACACGCATTGCTTGTTTCATAGTAAATATATAAATATGTGGCTGAAAATCCTCATTATTCAGAATAATGTGGAAACTAACACTTTAAAGTGAAGACCCTAGGTTTGATTGTTAATTAGTCGTGCCCCCAGTAATAAAACTTCCAAGTATGCTCCAAATTATTAATAAATTGTTTATAAAATTCATTTCAAGTTGAACTTGTTTTTAAGCAATAACCAAGCTCTCTAATGTTTACAATTACACAATTTTTGGACAACCTTTTTAATGCAAAGACCTGTTTTAAGCCCCGCTTGGACACCAGTTACATGTGGGATAATTACTGTTTGAAATGTATGAAGTATTTTTGGTCTTTAGACAAGGTTAACCATTTGTATGTAGGAATATGACTGAATCTGGTCACATCTGGGCAGGTGTGCATCCCAACAGGCTTGGTCTCAAAAGCCTGCAAGAGAGGAGATGTGGGAGGAGTGCAAGAGACTCCTACTGTGGTACTGGGTGCTAGAGTGATGCGGAAATGGGTGTAACCAGCCTATTGATCCATAGGTGTTGAATCCATTTCTGTTCATTCACTGTTCATTCACTGGGGTGATGCAGAGCAGATGCGAGCGGGAAGCAGGGAGAGCAAGAGCTCACGCCTCAGTAGAGCTTTGGGAACCAAAGACTCTTTCTTGGGTTATTTCCTGTGCTTGCAGAAGACTCCTCAGGCCAGTGGAGCGGAGCAGGGCAAGAGTCTCGGCCCCAGGAAGAGGATCTGGAAGAAATGGACCTGCGCAATCTAGACATCCAACTTTCCAGAGGCATGTAACCAAAGATACTCAGTCCTCACCTCTTCAACCTCACTGGGCAAGAGTTCCTGGTCACGGCATGCTAGCCCTACTCTACCTTGCTTCAGCGGATGTGTGCATTCTGGTTAGGGGAGATCTCTGTGGGATAAAGGCAAGGGGAAAGGACAATAGAATGTTATCATTTTGGATGTTGGAGCAGCCTGGTGCCTCTTACATATAGCCATGACTGGCTTGGGGACTAGCAATCACCGGAGCCAACTACCTTTACATTCCCTGCCACTCGCTTGATGTTCTTGAGTTGTGTTTCCTGCAAGGGAGACCTGGTGGAGAATCACTTCAGCTCTGTCCTGAGACTGAGCGGTAGGACAGCCTGGCTTTGAGACATATGTCAGGCAAGATCAGCTGGGAGCTGAGGACTGTTACGCTCTCTGAGATGAGTGGCAGCGTTAGAGGGGGACTTGAAAGAGCTATAGCCACCCCTAAATTAGCCTCAACCTTCCTGTATCCACCCATCCCAGCGCAAAGGTAAAATGTTAGGGAGACACTTTACTGTCAATGGCCTCCAGAGCTCGGCGCCTGACCAGAAGCTGCCGTTCTCAGCCCCCCCACTCCCCCCATGTCAGAGCCACCAGCTGCATAGGGTGGCTAACTTTCTAATTTGGGAAAACTGGATGCTGAGCAGTGGAACTTCCCTGCCCCCTGCTGCACCTCGTCTATGAAAGCACAGCTCCTGCTCCTTCTCTTCCCTCAAGGGCCTCCCTCCCCACCTTCCCCACCCTGTCGCTCGCTGATCTCCTCACCTCCCTCCCCCCACCAGCTGAGCAGGCCTTGAGGGGCGTGATGGCTTGGATCACAGAAACACCACTGGGCACTGCCACCTGTTGTACCAAGACTACTCCGGCACCCTGTCTTGTTGAGCCAGACATGCCCATCTGCTCCAGCACAGACCCAGGGTCTGAACCGCATGCCCCAAAGCTGCAGACTTAACCTGAAAGCAACTTACGGAAATGTTCCTGTCTTCATCACTCAGAAGTCTCCCAATGGGTTCTAAACCCCAAATATATCCATTTTACCCTGTCTATAGCTTATACAGGGTAAACATAAATTGTTCACCTGCTATAACACTGATAGAGAGATATGCACAGCTGCTTGCCCCCGACATACTCTGGGTTAATTAATAAGTAAAAAGTGATTTTATTAAATACAGCTAGTAGGATTTAAGTGGTTCCAAGTAGGAGCAGACAGAACAAAGCAAATTACCAAGTAAAATAAAATAAAACACGCAAATCTCAGCTGTTCTCCTAAGCTCGGGATGTGTGTGTGACTGGGGCAGAACGCTGGAGGTACAGCTGTTCTCCCAGGGTTGGGGGGTGTGTGTGTGTGACTGGGGCGTTAAACTTCCCCGATGAGTCAAAGCCCTGAGGTTGCCTTAGCAGCTACTCTCTTGCAAAATAACGAGGCAGGCAAACTAGTGCCAGTAGCATATGAATGTAAAAAAACTTCAAGGTGCTGAGTTAAATTTTGATCCTTGTGAGCCTGAATGTTTATCAGCTGTTTGGGCAATCCAGTCTTTTGACCCGCTCACGAGCACAGCCCTGATCACAATTCAAAGTACTCATACCCCACTCAACTATAGCTTCTCTGACAAACTGATAGGAAGCAGGGTCACCAATACACCTGTGGGCTCAATGAACCCTCATTCCGATCACTATAGCGGTCGTTACCAAAACCGTATCTAAGCCCGATGTATTGACTCACACTTTAATTGAAAAAGGAACTAAGCATGAATGTCCGAGGTTACTTTAGAACAAAAACTTGCACTGGTAGAGGCACCCTCCTTAAGGACAGGAGAAACAGATCTGGTTTACTGATGGCAGCTCAGTAGTAATTAAGGGGAAACGGTATAGTAAATATGCTGCCATAAACCTATGGAGGGAAGTGAATCAAGGTCATTTGGAGCATGGCTCAGCGCAACATGCAGAGCTTCATGTCATATATCATGTTTTAAAATGATATTGACTCTTTCCCGGACCAAGCTATATCTATGCAGACAGTGATTTTTGCGTGCAAGGTAAAATTTGATTGGATATTTGACTGGCAACGAAATCGTTGGGACGGAGCAGATGGGAAGGAGCTAGCGTACCTAGGAGAATGGGAATGTATCCATTCTTCGAAGGCAAGGAACCCCGATCAGTTACAAAACCCACAGCAGGGACAGAAGTGTGTTACCGCCGAGGCGACGCTATCACCCAGCGGCAAATCAGAGCAATTGCTACTAGAAGCCAGCTATGCGCCTGAGCTCATTTCTGGTACGCTGCTGCCATCTAGCGATGTGAGTGATAATTGCAGCCAAAGCCAGGGGAAAACGGCGGGGAAGAAGCTGACTGAAGCGGCACATCGGTTCACGCATGACGGGACAGAAGGGACCTAAGAAGGCTAAGGCAGTAGCACACTGAGACGGTATGGAAGATGATGAGTACATTGGTGCAAAATTGTGTGCACTATGCAAAAGCTCGTTCCCCGCACTGGCAACCAATGAGGCACCTGGGACCATGGCATAATATACAGATAGTTTTCATTGATAAGCTGCCGAGAAGAAACGAAGGATTCCAGTAGTTGTTGGTTAGTATAGATTCATTTTCAGGATGGGTGGACGCATTCCCCACTAGGGCTAATAGTGCAAGAACTGCAGCTAAAAGGCTTTTCACTGAAGTGTACAGCTATGGAACCCCTGAGACTCAGATAATGAAAGTGCATTTGTGGGGCAAATTTTAACGATAATGTTACAAGCCCTAGAGATCAGCCAGAAATGCCACATTCCATACTGACCCCAGTCCTCTCTTCAGGTAAGAAGAATAAATAGCACTATTAAAGAGGTATTGTGAAAAGTAGTATACCATACTGGTATATGTATGGCCTGAGATCCAACCATGCCAGATTAATTTCAGTCAATCAATTAAGTTAATGATTGATCCTGCACATTTTACTATACACCCCAAGGATCATCCCACACAAGTCCAGAATGATTATTTCCAATGGTTTAAACAATTACAGGAGGCTAAAACCTTGGGGATTCCTGGCACAGTTAGTCACTTTGGGAACATTCAATGTACATTGGGGATCCGGTGGTTTTATTTCACCACTGAAAACCAGATCCAAATTATACCACTATCTATGTGTTACATGGGTCCTTTGAGTTACTTACTGGCTAAACATCACACCCTGTGACCGGTATATTGGAGTTTAGCACACCTACCCATCCTACCATAGATTACAATCGTCATTGTCTACCTGTTCCTCCTGGATACCATGGGTTTCCACCCTTTAAACCAGGAACCCTAGTGACTCAGACAATATCAATACGGGTGAATGGAACTAAATTGGTAGGAAATACAACAGTCTAGTTTTAAATGGTCCACAACCATAAATGTATCTCATCCTCATTAGCTGAAGATGAAGCCTCCCATAGAGATGCAAGTAAAACTACACCTTTCAATAAACTGGACCAGGAATAATTTGACGCTAACATGGCCTGAATGTGCACAATAGAGCGCCGTCATATTTGAAGCATGGTCCAAATTCTTCCAATCAACACATCCCGTCCCTCGTCACTGTCGAGCTATAGCAGATACTTTTAAAGAGTTATAGGAACAGGGACAGGAATTATAAATTCAGTAGACCTAGTAGGGCATTGAAAAATAAGGCAAGCATTGCATCATACTATTGTACCGGGGCAAGAGCACCAGATCACTGAATTGGTACAAACTTGGGCTGATCGTGCAATAGCATACTTGGAAATATGTTAACAGGCATTCTGGGCTCAAGAGCAAGCAAAATTATGTTAGCCTTCCGGTGTTCCAGCGGGGATCTGGCAGCCCTACTCCAGCATCGGTGCAGACCTGAGCCCGAGCAAGGGGCTGGGGTGCCAAGAGAAGACCACTGGCCATGTCTCCACACATTGGGGGGGTCACCACTCAGGGCAGGTAGAAGGTCCAAGTCTCCTCACAGCAACCCTGACTGACCCACCCTGGCTCCCCAACGTCTCTGCTGATCCCCGAGCCGGGTCCGCGGCCAGGCAGCTCCTAACGCGACGATGAGTGCTGTGGCCGACTTATTTGAGCCTTACTCCGTCAGCCTTCGAAATTCATTCCTGATCAAGGCTAGAGACAAATGTCTCACGGTATGATCGTCCGAAAGAATTTCAGATTCCTTCGTGGTGACTCTCGGCAGGAAATAAGTCACAGAGCGAATTTTGAAATCGGCTTCACTGGAGCCATGATTTCACACAGAGGGAGGGGTTAGCGCTCATTATCCCTTAGCCTCAGCGGCGTCCTTTGATCACGCTATCTTTATTACGGAAGATTTAGCCTTGGTAATGAAAGCATGAAATCAAGACAAGATGCTCAAACACATGTACTGCCATGATAAGGAAAGTGCCAGGTAACGTACAGGACTGGTTTTTAAAGGAAGTTGACTGACCGACAAAATCAGCAAATTACTTTGAGGACTGTTAACGCTCTTTCAGATAAAAAGGAGCTTTCATTTTTCCTCTGTCTCACAAAAATCTCTTAGAAGTCAATAGCACTGCATCCAAAGAGTTATAGAGAAGGTGATCCTAGTGTGACGCTTACCAATGAATTTCTCTTCTGAGCTCATCAACAGACCTAGCAGTGCATCCTCGTTGCTTTTGAATCGTGATTCCTTGAGACAGTTGTGCCTTCCTCAGATCAGGAACAAAATTCTCTTTTTCGTCTTTCTCACGAACAGATCTCTGCAAAACGTAAAGAACTAAATCCTAATGGCTTTCCGATTATAGTTCCTTGAGACATTTACCACTAGCCGAGCTCACGAACGAATAGTCTTTTTTTCGCTTTGTCATGAACAGATCACTTCAAAATTAGCAGTAGTGCTTACTAGTGCCTAGTCAAGCATGTCCTTGAGAAATTTGTCAGTAGCACAGCTCAGTGCATCCTAACGTTTTTAAAAGGCAGATACCTAGAGAAGAGTATAATGAATTTCTCTTTTGAACAGCTCTCTTCCAAACCGTAGGGCTTTTAAAGCATGATAGCTTGAGCAATTTATCCCTAGCACAGATCAGAAATAATGAACTCCTCTTTTGTCTTTCTCACCATCCCGTCTCTTAGTAAACACTAGCAGTGCATCTTCAAAGCTTTTGGAAGAGGTTTCCTTGAGAAATTTTTCTGTAGCACAGCTCAAGAATGCATGTCTCATTTTTTCCTCTTTCTCTTGAACCTGATCTCTTCTAAACAATTATCACTGCATAGTCGTGGCTTTTGCAGAATGATTCTATGAGGAAATTTGTCAGGAACAAATGTCTCTTTTTCGTCATTCTCACAAACCGAGCTCTTCTAAAGCAAGAGAACTACATCGTAATGGCTTTTAAATGATGTTTTCTTGAGCCCTTTATTACTAACAGTGCTCACGAACGAATGCTAGCTGTGCATCCGAATAGCAATTTTAGGATGGGAGGAGGAGGAATACGTGCTTCCCAATAATCCGCAGTGTATTTCTCATGTTTCGCTGTTTTAACAACGTATAACTGCCAAATTCTCATTAGTCCATGAGAATTGCAGAAGGAGGATGATTCCATTAGACTTTCCTCGCTCGCAGAGATAAGGCTCGAAAGGGTCATGGCTTGCTATTTTCAAGGAAGGAGCTCTAACAAAAGGCTTAACAGTGCAACCGAATGCAATTTTGTGCATAGTTCAAAGAGAAATTCGTACCTATCAGTGACCTGTAATGAATGGGTCATGTTTAGCAATGTTCACGAAAGGAATCTCTACCAATTGTCCAGCAGGGGATGCTATTGGCTTGTGAAAGACGATTCTCAGAGAAAACTGTGCCTAGCAATGAAGTGGAAATAATTTCTCATATTTATCAATTTTCACACACAGAGATTAGTATTATGGCCAGCAATGCAACCAAATAGCATTTGTAAAATGGTTCCAGGAGAAAGTGTTGCCTAGCAGTGCTTTGCACTGAACGTCTCATTTTTAGCAATTTTCACGAAAGGAACTCTGCCAAATAGCCACCAGTGCTTTCGAATAGCAATTGGAGGTTGTTTCAAGGGGAAAGTCGTGTCTAGCACTGATGTGGGCTTAATAATTCTTCATTAGCTCTTTTCAAGTGCCTATTTCACGTCTTCAATGAATACCTGCTGTTTAGCTATTTTCACAAACGGACCTCTGCCAAATGGGCAGGCGAGTAATCGAATAGCATTTTTAGGGTGGTTCCAGGAGCAATTCGTGCCTACGAAAGATTTGGAATGAATTGCTCATGTGTAGCTGTTTTCACAGCGTATCTCGGTCAAGTTGCTAGCTATGCATCCGAATAGGAAGTCTAGGATGGGAACAGGAGGAATTCGAGCTTACCAATGGTGTGGAATTCTTACTCATGTTTAGCTGCTTTGAAACCTTCGTTCAAGTCGTAACTCTGACAAATTGACAGCAGTGCATCTTAATAGAAATTTTAGGATGGTACCAGGAGAAATTCATGATTACCAATAATCCGCAATGAATTTCTCACATTTCGCTCTTTTCCCAAACGGATCTCTGTCTAATTGCCAAACTGCCAGCAATGCATCGCAATAGCATTTGTAAGATGGGTCTAGGATAAAGTGTTGCCTAGGAGTGTTTTGCACTGAACGGCTCCTTTTTAGGAATTTTCACAAACGGAGCTCTTCCAAATGGCCAGCAGTGGAACATTTTAGCGTGTTTCAAGGAGAAATTAGTGCCTACAAGTCATTTGGAATGAATTGCTCAGGTATCGCTGTTTTCACAGCGTATCTTGGTGAAGTTGCTAGTTTTGCATCCGAATAGCAATTTTAGGATGGGAGCAAGAGGAATTCGTGCTTCACAATAATCTGCAGTGTATTTCTTATGTTTCGCTGTTTTAACAACGTATAACTGCCAAATTCTCAGCAGAGCATCAGAATTGCAGAAGGAGGATGATTGCATTAGATTTTCCTCGCTCGCAGAGATAAGGCTCGAAAGGGTCAAGGCTTGCTATTTTCAAGGAAGGAGCTCTAAGAAAACAGTGCAACCGAATGTTATTTTGTGCATATTTCAAAGAGAAATTCGTATCTATCTGTGACCTGTAATGAATGGCTCATGTTTAGCAATGTTCACGAAAGGAATCTCTTCCTATTGTCCAGCAGGGGATGGTATTTGCTTGTGAAAGACCGCAGCGTATCTCGGTCATGTTGTTGCTGTGCATCCGACTAGAAAGTTTAGGATGGGAACAGGAGGAATTCGTGCTTAACAATGGTATGGAATTCTTACTCATGTTTAGCTGCTTTGAAACCTTCGTTCAAATCGTCCCTCTGTCAAATTGACAGCAGTGCATTTTAATAGTAATTTTAGGATGGTACCAGGAGGAATTCGTGCTTTCCAATAATCCGCAGTGAATTTCTCATGTTTCGCTGTTTTCACAACGTATAACTGCCAAAGTCTCAGCAGTGCATCAGAATTGCATAAGGAGGACGATTCCATTAGACTTTCCTCGCTCGCAGAGATAAGGTTCGGAATGGTCATGTTTTGCTATTTTCACGGAAGGAGCTCTAACAAATGGCTTAACAGTGCAACCGAATGATATTTTGTGGATATTTCAAAGAGAAATTCGTATCTATCTGTGACCTGTAATGACTGGCTCATGTTTAGCAATGTTCACGAAAGGAATCTCTTCCTATTGTCCAGCAGGGGATGGTATTTGCTTGTGAAAGACGATTCTCAGAGAAGACTGTGGCTAGCAATGAACCTGCATGAATTTCTCTTGTATCAATTTTCACACACACAGATTAGTCTTATGGCCAGCAATGCAACCGAATAGGATTTGTAAAATGGTTCCAGGAGAAAGTGCTTTGCACTGAACGTCTCCTTTTAGCAATTTTCACGAAAGGAACTCTGCCAAATAGCCACCAGTGCTTTCGAATAGCAATTGGAGGTTGGTTCAAGGGGAAATTCGTGTATAGCACTGATGTAGGCTTAATAATTCTTCATTAGCTCTTTTCAAGTGCCTAGCTTACGTCTTGACTGAATACCTGATGTTTTCACAAACGGATCTCTGCCGAATGGGCAGGAGTGTAATCGAATAGCATTTTGAAGGTGGTTCCAGGAGCAATTCGTGCCTACGAGTGATTTGGAATGAATTGCTCATGTGTAGCTGTTTTCACAGCGTATCTCGGTCATGTTGTTGCTGTGCATCCGACTAGAAAGTTTAGGATGGGAACAGGAGGAATTCGTGCTTAACAATGGTGTGGAATTCTTACTCATGTTTAGCTGCTTTGAAACCTTCGTTCAAATCGTCCCTCTGTCAAATTGACAGCAGTGCATTTTAATAGTAATTTTAGGATGGTACCAGGAGGAATTCGTGCTTTCCAATAATCCGCAGTGAATTTCTCATGTTTCGCTGTTTTCACAACGTATAACTGCCAAAGTCTCAGCAGTGCATCAGAATTGCATAAGGAGGACGATTCCATTAGACTTTCCTCGCTCGCAGAGATAAGGTTCGGAAGGGTCATGTTTTGCTATTTTCACGGAAGGAGCTCTAACAAATGGCTTAACAGTGCAATCGAATGATATTTTGTGGATATTTCAAAGAGAAATTCGTAGCTATCAGTGACCTGTAATGACTGGCTCATGTTTAGCAATGTTCACGAAAGGAATCTCTACCAACTGTCCAGCAGGGGATGCTATTCGCTTGTGAAAGACGATTCTCAGAGAAAACTGCCTAGCAATGAACTGGAAAAAATTTCTCATATTTATCAATTTTCACACACGCAGAATAGTCTTATGGCCAGCAATGCAACCGAATATCATTTGTAAAATGGTTCCAGGAGACAGTGTTGCCTAGTAGTGCTTTGTACTGAACGTCTCCTTTTTAGCAATTTTCAAGAAAGGAACGCTGCTAAATAGCCACCAGTGCTTTCGAATAGCAATTGGAGGTTGGTTCAAGGGGAAAGTCGTGTCTAGCACTGATGTGGGCTTAATAATTCTCCATTATCTCTTTTCAAGTTCCTAGCTAACTTCGAGTCGAACAAATGTATTTGAAGCATAAGCTTCCGTGGGCTACAACCCACTTCATCGGAAGCATAAAATGGAACATATAGTAAAGATATCGAAACATATAGAGAACATGAAAAGGTTGGGGGCGGGTTCCTGACCACTCTAAGAGGCTAATTTATTAACACGATGCACTGCTAGTGTTTACTAAGAGACGGGATGGTGAGAAAGATAAAAGAGGAGTTAATTATTTCTGATCTGTGCTAGGGATAAATTGCTCAAGCTATCATGCTTTAAAAGCCCTACGGTTTGGAAGAGAGCTGTTCAAAAGAGAAATTCATTATACTCTTCTCTAGGTATCTGCCTTTTAAAAACGTTAGGATGCACTGAGCTGTGCTACTGACAAATTTCTCAAGGACATGCTTGAATAGGCACTAGTAAGCACTACTGCTGATTTGGAAGTGAGCTGTTCATGACAAAGCGAAAAAAAGACTATTCGTTCGTGAGCTCGGCTAGTGCTAAATGTCTCAAGGAACTATAATCGGAAACCCATTAGGATTTAGTTCTTTACGTTTTGCAGAGATCTGTTCGTGAGAAAGACGAAAAAGAGAATTTTGTTCCTGATCTGAGGAAGGCACAACTGTCTCAAGGAATCACGATTCAAAAACAACGAGGATGCACTGCTAATGGTTTGGAAGAGGTCTGTTGATGAGCTCAGAAGAGAAATTCATTGGTAAGCGTCACACTAGGATCACCTTCACTATAACTCTTTGGATGCAGTTCTATTGACTTCTAAGAGAGTTTTGTGAGACAGAGGAAATATGAAAGCTCCTTTTTATCTGAAAGAGAGTTCACAGTCCTAAAAGAAATGTGCCGATTTTGTCGGTCAGTCAACTTCCTTTAAAAACCAGTCCTGTACGTTACCTGGCACTTTCCTTATCATGGCAGTACATGTGTTTGAGCATCTTGTCTTGATTTCATGCTTTCATGAATCATAATTCCTGTCCCTGTTCCTATAACGCTTTAAAAGTATCTGCTATAGCTCGACAGTGACGAGGGACGGGATGTGTTGATTGGAAGAATTTGGACCATGCTTCAAATATGACGGCGCTCTATTGTGCACATTCAGGCCATGTTAGTTTCAAATTATTCCTGGTCCAGTTTATTGAAAGGTGTAGTTTTACTTGTATCTCTATGGGAGGCTTCATCTTCAGCTAATGAGGATGAGATACATTTATGGTTGTGGACCATTTAAAACTAGACTGATGTATTTCCTACCAATTTAGTTCCATTCACCCGGATTGATATTGTCTGAGTCACTAGGGTTCCTGGTTTAAAAGGTGGAAACCCATGGTATCCAGGAAGAACAGTTTGACAATGACGATTGTAATCTATTGTAGGCTGGGTAGGTGTGCTAAACTCCAATATACCGCCACGGTCATAGGGTGTGATGTTTAGCCAGTAAGTAACTCAAAGGACCCATGTAACACATAGATAGTGGTATAATTTGGATCTGGTTTTCAGTGGTGAAATAAAACCACCGGATCCCCAATGTACATTGAATGTTCCCAAAGTGACTAACTGTGCCAGGAATCCCCAAGGTTTTAGCCTCCTGTAATTGTTTAAACCATTGGAAATAATCATTCTGGACTTGTGTGGGATGATCCTTGCGGTGTATAGTAAAATGTGCAGGATCAATCATTAACTTAATTGATTGACTGAAATTAATCTGGCATGGTTGGATCTCAGGCAATACATATACCAGTATGGTATACTACTTTTCACAATACCTCTTTAATAGTGCTATTTATTCTTCTTACCTGAAGAGAGGACTGGGGTCAGTATGGAATGTGGCATTTCTGGCTGATCTCTAGGGCTTGTAACATTATCGTTAAAATTTGCCCCACAAATGCACTTTCATTATCTGAGTCTCAGGGGTTCCATAGCTGTACACTTCAGTGAAAAGCCTTTTAGCTGCAGTTCTTGCACTATTAGCCCTAGTGGGGAATGCGTCCACCCATCCTGAAAATGAATCTATACTAACCAACAACTACTGGAATCCTTCGTTTCTTCTCGGCAGCTTATCAATGAAAACTATCTGTATATTATGCCATGGTCCCAGGTGCCTCATTGGTTGCCAGTGCGGGGAACGAGCTTTTGCATAGTGCACACAATTTTGCACCAATGTACTCATCATCTTCCATACCGTCTCAGTGTGCTACTGCCTTAGCCTTCTTAGGTCCCTTCTGTCCCGTCATGCGTGAACCGATGTGCCGCTTCAGTCAGCTTCTTCCCCGCCGTTTTCCCCTGGCTTTGGCTGCAATTATCACTCACATCGCTAGATGGCAGCAGCGTACCAGAAATGAGCTCAGGCGCATACCTGGCTTCTAGTAGCAATTGCTCTGTTTTGCAGCTGGGTGATAGCGTCGCCGGTAACACACTTCTGTCCCTGCTGTGGGCTTTGTAATTGATTGGGGTTCCTTGCCTTCGAAGAATGGATACATTCCCATTCTCCTAGGTACGCTAGCTCCTTCCCATCTGCTCCGTCCCAATGATTTCGTTGCCAGTCAAATATCCAATCAAATTTTGCCTTTCACGCAAAAATCACTGTCTGCATAGATATAGTTTGGTCCGGGAAAGCGTCAATATCATTTTAAAACATGATATATGACATGAAGCTCTGCATGTTGCGCTGAGCCATGCTCCAAATGACCTTGATTCACTTCCTTCCATAGGTTTATGGCAGCATATTTACTATACCGTTTCCCCTTAATAACTACTGAGCTGCCATCAGTAAACCAGGTCTGTTTTTCCTGTCCTTAAGGAGGGTGCCTCTACCAGTGCAAGTTTTTGTTCTAAAGTAACCTCGGACATTCATGCTTAGTTCCTTTTTCAATTAAAGTGTGAGTCAATAAATCGGGCTTAGATACGGTTTTGGTAACGACCGCTATAGTGATCGGAATGAGGGTTCATTGAGCCCACAGGTGTATTGGTGACCCTGCTTCCTATCAGTTTGTCAGAGAAGCTATATTTGAGTGGGGTATGAGTACTTTGAATTGTGATCAGGGCTGTGCTCGTGAGCGGGTCAAAAGACTGGATTGCCCAAACAGCTGATAAACATTCAGGCTCACAAGGATCAAAATTTAACTCAGCACCTTGAAGTTTTTTTACATTCATATGCTACTGGCACTAGTTTGCCTGCCTCGTTATTTTGCAAGAGAGTAGCTGCTAAGGCAACCTCAGGGCTTTGACTCATCGGGGAAGTTTAACGCCCCAGTCACACACACAGCCCCCCCCCAACCCTGGGAGAACAGCTGTACCTCCAGCGTCCTGCCCCAGTCACACACACATCCCGAGCTTAGGAGAACAGCTGAGATTTGCGTGTTTTATTTTATTTATTTGGTAATTTGCTTTGTTCTGTCTGCTCCTACTTGGAACCACTTAAATCCTACTAGCTGTATTTAATAAAATCACTTTTTACTTATTAATTAACCCAGAGTATGTCGGGGGGCAAGCAGCTGTGCATATCTCTCTATCAGTGTTATAGCAGGTGAACAATTTATGTTTACCCTGTATAAGCTATAGACAGGGTAAAATGGATATATTTGGGGTTTAGAACCCATTGGGAGACTTCTGAGTGATGAAGACAGGAACATTTCCGTAAGTTGCTTTCAGGTTAAGTCTGCAGCTTTGGGGCATGCGGTTCAGACCCTGGGTCTGTGCTGGAGCAGATGGGCATGTCTGGCTCAACAAGACAGGGTGCCGGAGTAGTCTTGGTACAACACGTGGCAGTGCCCAGTGGTGTTTCTGTGATCCAAGCCATCACGCCCCTCAAGGCCTGCTCAGCTGGTGGGGGGAGGGATGTGAGGAGCTCAGAGAGCGACAGGGTGGGGAAGGTGGGGAGGGAGGCCCTTGAGGGAAGAGAAGGAGCAGGAGCTGTGCTTTCATAGACGAGGTGCAGCAGGGGGCAGGGAAGTTCCACTGCTCAGCATCCAGTTTTCCCAAATTAGAAAGTTAGCCACCCTATGCAGCTGGTGGCTCTGACATGAGGGGAGCGGGGGGGCTGAGAACGGCAGCTTCTGGTCAGGCGCCGAGCTCTGGAGGCCATTGACAGCACCAGTAAAGTGTCTCCCTAACATTTTACCTTTGCGCTGGGATGGGTGGATACAGGAAGGTTGAGCCCAAGAACATCAAGCGAGTGGCAGGGAATGTAAAGGTAGTTGGCTCCGGTGATTGCTAGTCCCCAAGGCAGTCATGGCTATATGTAAAAGGCACCAGGCTGCTCCCACATCCAAAATGATCACATTCTATTGTCCTTTCCCCTTGCCTTTATCCCACAGAGATGTCCCCTAACCAGAATGCACACATCCGCTGAAGCAAGGTAGAGAGCAGGGCTAGCATGCCGTGACCAGGAACTCTTGCCCAGTGATGTGGAAGAGGTGAGGACTGAGTATCTTTGGTTACATGCCTCTGGAATGTTGGATGTCTAGATTGCGCAGGTCCATTTCTTCCAGATCCTCTTCCTGGGGCCGAGACTCTTGCCCTGCTCCGCTCCACTGGCCTGAGGAGTCTTCTGCAAGCACAGGAAATAACCCAAGGAAGAGTCTTCGGTTCCCAAAGCTCTACTGAGGCGTGAGCTCTTGCTCTCCCTGCTCCCGCTCGCATCTGCTCTGCATTACCCCCAGTGAATAAACAGTAATGGATTCAACACCTATGGCTCAATAGGCTGGTTACACCCATTTCCGCATCACTCTAGCGGAAATTTACTATGAAACAGGCAATGTGTGTCCTTATTGGAGCATTTGTGAGCTTTGCTTTAGGGTTAAAGCTATTGAAAAAGAAAAGCAAACAGGGTGAGGCAGTGAAGTAGCTGCCTACTCTGTAACGCGTCCATCACATACACTTGCTGGTAAATCGCCACTGGAAAAACACTCTCTTTCCCAATTTGGAAGTTAAGTTTCTGTTAGAGTCCAACCGGAACAGTGAATGGAAGTTAAGATGCTCTGGTACTCGCTCTATTAGAGTCCAACCAGGAACAGTGAGCATAGAATCATAGAATCTCAGGGTTGGATGGGACCTCAAGAGGTCATCTAGTCCAGCCCCCTGCTCAAAGCAGGACCAAACCCAACTAAATCATCCCAGCCAGGGCTTTGTCAAGCCTGACCTTAAAAACCTCTAAGGAAGGAGATTCCACCACCTCCCTAGGTAACCCATTCCAGTTCTTCACCACCCTACTAGTGAAAAAGGTTTTCCTAATGTCCAACCTAAACCTCCCCCTCTGCAACTTGAGACCATTACTCCTTGTTCTGTCATCTTCTACCACTGAGAACAGTCTAGATCCATCCTCTTTGGAACCCCCTTTGAGGTAGTTGAAAGCAGCTATCAAATCCCCCCTCATTCTTCTCTTCTGCAGGCTAAACAATCCCAGTTCCCTCAGCCTCTCCTCATAAGTCATGTGCTCCAGCCCCCTAATCATTTTTGTTGCCCTCCGCTGGACTCTCTCCAATTTATCCACATCCTTGTAGTGTGGGGCCCAAAACTGGACACAGTACTCCAAATGAGGCCTCACCAGTGCTGAATAGAGGGGAATGATCACATCCCTCGATCTGCTGGAAATGCCCCTACTTATACAACCCAACATGCTATTAGCCTTCTTGGCAACGAGGGCACACTGTTGACTCATATTCAGCTTTTCGTCCACCGTAACCCCTAGGTCCTTTTCTGCAGAACTGCTGCCCAGCCATTCGGTCCCTAGTCTGTAGCAGTGCATGGGATTCTTCCGTCCTAAGTGCAGGACTCTGCACTTGTCCTTGTTGAACCTCATCATATTTCTTTTGGCCCAATCCTCTAATTTGTCTAGGTCCCTCTGTATCCTATCCCTACCCTCCAGCGTATCTACCACTCCTCCCAGTTTAGTGTCATCTGCAAACTTGCTAAGGGTGCAGTCCACACCATCCTCCAGATCGTTAATGAAGATATTGAACAAAACAGGCCCCAGCACCGACCCTTGGGGCACTCCACTTGATACCGGCCGCCAACTAGACATGGACCCATTGATCACTACCCGTTGAGCCCGACCATCTAGCCAGTTTTCTATCCACCTTACTGTCCATTCATCCAGCCCATACTTCTTTTACTTGCTGGCAAGAATACAGTGGGAGACTGTATCAAAGGCTTTGCTAAAGTCCAGAAATAGCACATCCACTGGTTTCCCCTCATCCACAGAACCGGTTATCTCATCATAGAAGGCAATTAAGGTTAGTCAGGCATGACTTGCCCTTGGTGAATCCATGCTGACTGTTCCTGATCACTTTCCCCTCCTTTAAGTGGTTCAGAATTGATTCCTTGAGGACCTGTTCCATGATTTTTCCAGGGACTGAGGTGAGACTGTCTGGCCTGTAGTTCCCTGGATCTTCCTCCCAGAAGTAAAGTTTCCTCCCGTTCTATAACTGATGGGGTGGGGTGGCGGCAGGGACAAGGGGAATTGAGAATGAGGGGTGCCTGATGTGTTGGGGTATGGAGTTCCCTACTTCAGCTCCACAGGCTGGGTCCGGTGCAGAGCATGGCATGGCAGGGAGATGACATCTCCCATAATGCCGGGGCCCTTTCACAGCAAGGGTGTCACCTCCCATGGTAGCACGGATTCCTACCTACTCCTCCTGCTTTCGCCTGACAACAGCACCACCCTTCACGGCACCACCTCATGGCAACTTCTGCTTCTGGACTCGCACCGGAAATGGGAAGTCCAGCTGGGCCTGGCAGTGGCTGACAGGAAATGGACACAGGCGCCACTGCCACTCCCATGGTGCCACAGGGCCCACCATGGCTGGTGGGAGATAGATAAATGTCTGTGTAACTCCCCAGCACTATGTCTCCTTTAGTGCTTGTGTCCCTCCATCCCCCCGTCCTGCTTAGTCTGGGTGTTCCTTACCGGAGCACACTGTGTGTCCCAGGCATGTTCTGTCTCACCTTTGGGTCCAGCCTAACAGGGATGTCTCTCCCCATCCTCCCACCAGTAACTTCTCCCCCAACGCACACAGGACAGGGAGCTGGCTGGTGCCCTTCTATAAAAGGACTGCTCTGTGCAACAGAAACCAGCCTAGTCCCCGCCCCGCAGGCTGGGAGCTTGCTGCTTCCTTCAACCGCATCACAAGTTACAAGAGGGGGCAGGAATAAAATCCCCACTGACTAAACAGGATGGGGTGAAGCATGTCACCAGGCCATAATATTCTGGATAACCCCTTGATGACCATTTTAGGATCATCCTCTCATGTGGCCTTCCTGGCCTCTGGCTAGCTGTGATGACGAGAGGGGGATGTTGTCCCCCTTCCTCTGGCTCCCCTGGCGGGCAGAGCCTAGTGCTACTACCTTGGCATGTCAGCTGGGGAGCAGAGCTCTTACCTCTGCTAATCAGGGGTTAGCCCCACAGCCAGTGAGGGGATGAGGTAGGGCTCAGTTGCTAATTTTGGGCCTAGGATTGCCCACTTTACAGGCTCAAATTTGGGGGAAGGCTGTGGTCCCCCCCAATCACGCACACCTTAAAGTAGGGAAATGTCCCTCACCTACTTATAATTGCACCCTAAATAACCTCTGGGATACTTTATTTTTGTTCTCAGAAGGTGCGCATCACCATATTATCGGAGCTGACTGTCACAGAGTCCCCGAATCACGGAGTCCTCAGGTTATGTTCTGGAA
Source organism: Mauremys mutica (assembly GCF_020497125.1). NCBI lineage: Eukaryota > Metazoa > Chordata > Testudines > Geoemydidae > Mauremys > Mauremys mutica. Next base: position 16,874,545 of record NC_059096.1, on the reverse strand, counting down.
CTTCTCCATACAAGGCCAGTCAGGACTCTGGGGGACCCTCCGCCTTGTGAGCGCACTGTCTCCAGGGCAAGACAGCTTCGATCTTCCTGGATCTGAGCATCCCCTTCCACACTGTGCGCTTCCTGCAGCGAGTCCACCCGGACGGGGCCCTGCACCCCAACTCGGCAGTCAGCAGTGACTCTCAGCCAGCTAGTAAAACAGAAGGTTTATTAGTTGACAGGAATGCAGCGGGTAGAATTGAACTTGTTAGCAGAGAAATCAGTGACTAGTATCAGAGGGGTAGCCGTGTTAGTCTGGTTCTGTAAAAGCAGCAAAGAATCCTGTGGCACCTTATAGACTAAGAGACGTTTTGCAGCATGAGCTTTCGTGGGTGAATACCCACTTCTTCGAAAGCTCATGCTGGAAAACGTCTGTTAGTCTATAAGTTGCCATAGGATTCTTTGCTCCAAATCAGTGACTTTCAGCCAAGTCCATCCAGAAGCTCTGGACTCCCCCTCTACCAGTCCTCCCAAGCAGACTGCCTAGCTTCCAGCAACCCGACCTCTGGCACCCCCCCCATTGCTCCGCCTCCTTGGCTTTGTCCTGCTTGCCAGGCAAGTCACCTGGGCGTCACTTGGGTGTAGTCCCCCTCCTGGGTATCAGGTTACAAAGAGCACCAGTCATAGCATATGTGCAGGCAGCTGGAGCAGCCTCACCTGCCCCAGAGGTCTCAGCCAAAGTCACACACCCCTATTCCCACCACCGAGGTATTAGTGCAGCATGCAGGGAAACTGAGGCACACACAGTATTCATGCAAAACAGTAAAATTCACATAGGCTCAACAGTAAGACACACATACACCATAACAAGGGAAAATCCCCACTTTGTCACACTGACGCTTTAGATTCCTGCTGTCTCTGTCTTGGTACATCATTTCACCCCACTTCTCTATACTAGCCTATCTTTTTTTCGTTCTCTCTAGTCTGTTCCAAGTCTGGCCGGCCTTAAAAATGACTCAGCTCTGTTATACGCTGTACTCGGCACTCACAGGCTGAAGCAGCGTGAGCAGCATCTCTCTGGGAATGAGAAAGCTACAGTGAGATGGTCTCCCAAGTCCATTGCATGAGTCAGGATCCAGGGGCCGAAAGCGCTAGCTGTCCTTGTGTCCTGCCTGCAGCATCTGAGACAGAAGCTTCTGTTCTTTTCCATCCCTCCTGGGTTGCTGCCATGACAGCAGTGCTAACCTTAACAAAAATGACTGTGGATCTGCTATTCCATATTTAACGGCCTTTCCCGTTCCTCCAGAAAAGCTATTAGGGGGCAGATCTGATGGAGCTATGGCACCAGCTGAGGGGTTGCCTCTTCTTGCTAGCAGGAGATTTGGGGCATGATTTTCCACACTTACACTGTTGAAGATCAGTATTAACTCAGTGGAGTTGCATCAGTCTGAATGAGCGGAAAGTTGACCCATGCAGATGAGCTGTTTCTTAATGAGATAGTGTGTGGGGGGGAGAGGGGGGGAGAAAAGGGGAAACTGAAAGGCGAGATAGTAATATGTAAGCAGAACAGCAAGAGATGAGTGTCAATCTCTGTCACGGAGTGTCGGGGAGTCAAGGCCCTGCACCCCCACCATGACTCTCAGCCAGCCGGTAAAGCATGTTTATTTAGACGACAGGAACACAGTCCAAGACAGGTTTTGGAGGCACAGACAACAGGATCCTCCCCAATTAGATCCATCTTGGGGTCCCAGGAGCACCACTGCCCCCTTCGGGGGTCAGAGCCCTATCTGTGCTTCCCTCCATTCCCCAGCCAGCTCCTGAAAACCCCCTCACTCCCCAGCGTCTCCTCCCCCAGGCCTTTGTTCAGCTTCCCAAGCAGAGGAGTCACCTGGCCTCTAACCCCTTCCTGGGTTCTCACATTACATGCTCAGGCATCTTCCCTCAAGGCCAGTCTCCCATCTCCCAGTGCAGACCTTTCTCCCAGGCCAACACCCCCCACGCAGCATTCACAGACCACAGTGAGCAGGGGCGGCTCTAGGAATGCGGCCGCCCCAAGCAGGGCGGTGCGCCGCAGGGGGCGCGCTACCGGTCGCCGGTACCCTGACTTCGGGGGAACTCTTGCAGACGTGCCTGCGGAGGGTCCGGTGGTCCCGCGGCTCAGGTGGAGCTTCCACAGGCATACCTGCGGGAGGTACACCCGAGCCGCGGGACCAGCGGACCATCCGCAGTCATGCCTGCGGGAGGTCCACCGGAGCCACGAGACTAGCGCACCTCCGCAGTCATGCCTGCGGGAGGTCCGCTGGTCCCGCGCCTCCGGTGGACCTCCCACAGGCATGACCGCGGAAGGTCCGCCGGAGCCGCCTGCCGCCCTGCCGGGAAAATGGGCACTGGGGTCTGGAGCCGGCCCTGACAGTAAGAACAGTCTCAGTGCGTCACACTCTCATTTTCTGTCTCTGAGTGACCTTGGCACCAAGCGCCCTGCTCTTCGCTGACCTTGGCTCTTATCGTCCCAGGCTTGATGTGACCTTCCTGCTTCTTATTCTGTCAGTCACCATTTCTTTCCCCTTTCCTTTTGTCCTATTTTAAGGAGGAAATCCCTTACGCAAATAGGAGGAGGAAGCAATTGCCCTGAATGGGGAATGAAATTTACCAGGCAACCACAGAGATAGATTCTGGTCTCATTTACACTAATGTCCCAACATTGGCATCCATCGAGTTACTCCTGTTTTACACCAAACAGGAGATCAGAATCAGGCCCTTTGCCTCCCCTGACACTGTTCTTCCATGATTGGCCCTGCACCTTATCTTGGGATGGGGCAAGGTGGGTCAGTCCGAGAGAAAAACCAGAGGGCCCAATTCATTACCTCACCTGCACCCATGCAAAAGGGGTGGAAATTGCTCCCAAATCAGAGTGGTAGGTTCTTTTTTCCATTTTTAAAAACCCCTCCCATTGGCTCTTTTGATCAGAGGCCCAACTCCCTTTCTTTTACCTATGCAGGGAGGCTTTTTTAACCCGTTACAGGTAAAACAAGCAGAGTACAGCCACCAAGAGGGACTTTATAGCTAACTGGCTGGCTGGGTGTCCACAAAAGGGAGCTACGCCCGCCCCCCCATTTATCACAGCAGCCAACAGGGAAGTGGGAGGGAGGCACTCCTAGGCCTGGCCTACACTGGGGGGGGGGGATCGATGTAAGATACACAACTTCAGCTAGGGGAATAGCTTGCCTGAAGTCGAAGTCTCTTATTTCGACTTACCTCCCGTCCTCGCAGCGTGGGATCGACGGCCGCGGCTTCCCCTGTCGACCCCGCTACCCGCCGCTCGCCCTGGTGGAGTTCTGGGGTTGATGGGAGCGCGTTCGGGGATCGATATATCGCGTCTAGATGGAAAGCGATCTATCGATCCCTGATAAACCGATCGCTACCCGTAGACATACCCTTAGAGCCGGCATGTCCCCTCTGTTTCTCCCTTGCTGCTTGGGCAGAAGCGGAAAGGGGGCAAAAGATGCCCGGCTGAAGGGTTTTGCGCTCGGCCTTGAGGATTAAGCCCGAGCCCCCGGCATGGCTGCTGGGAGATGGATTTTCGTGTCGCAGCCAGCGCACCCTTCGGGCCACAAGCTGAACACACTGAGGCCAGCAGGGACAGCTCTGAAGCGGCAAAAGGGTTCCTTTGAGGGTCCAAGGAGGTAGTAGGGTCAGTACCATCCCTGGGTGGGCTCAAATCACCATCCTTTGGGTTAACAGCTGAATGCGCTGACCCAGTGTGCTCCACCACAGCCCCTCCATAACCTCCAAACCCATCCCCTACAGCCCCCCCATTCCCTGCCAGAGCGCTCAAACCCATCCCCCATAGCCCCAGATTGCCTGCCACAGCGCTCAAACCCATCCCCCACAGCCCCACATTCCGTGCCACAGTGCTCAAACCCATCCCCCACAGCCCCACATTCCCTGCCACAGCGCTCAAACCCATCACCCACAGCCCCATCACAGCCGCCTCGTTCCCTGCCACAGCACTCAAACCCATCCCCCACAGCCACCCATTCCCTGCCACAGAGGTCAAACCGGGCCCCCACAGCCCACCATTCCCTGCCACAGAGGCCAAACCGGGCCCCCATAGCCCACCATTCCCTGCCACAGCACTCAAACCCGGCCCCCACAGCCCCCCATCCTCTGCCACAGCCCTCAATCCCATCCCCCACACCCCTCCATTCCCTGCCACAGCACTCAAACCCGACCACCATAGCCCCCCATTCCCTGCTGCAAAACTAAAACCGATCCCCCACAGCCCCCCATTCCGTTTCACAGACATTGAACCCATCCCCCACAGCCTCATCACAGCCACCTCATTCCCTCGCACAGCTCTCAAACCCATCCCCCACAGCCCCCCATTCCCTGCCACAGCACTCAAACCCGACCCCCATACCCTCTTATTCCCTGCCACAGCCCACAAACCAATCCGCCAGAGCCCCACATTCCCTGCCACAGCTCTAAATCCATTCCCCAGAGCCCCCCAATCCCTTCCACAGCGCTAAAACCCATCCCCCACAGCCTCCCATTCCCTGTCACAGCACTGAAACCCATCCCCCACGGCCCCAATCACTGACCCCCATTCCCTGCCACAGCACTCAAACCCATCCCCCACAGCCCCCCATTCCCTTCCACAGCCCAAAACCCATCGCCCACAGCCACATCACAGCCGCCTCATTCCCTGCCACAGAGCTCAAACCCATCCCCCACAGCCCCCCATTCCCTACCACAGCGCTCAAACCCATCCCCCACTGCCCCAATCACTGCCCCCCATTCCCTGCCACAGCGCTCAAACCCGACCCCCACAGCCCAATCACAGCCCCCCATTCCCTACCACAGCGCTCAAACCCATCCCCCACAGCCCCCCATTCCCTGCCACAGTGCTCAAACCCATCCCCCACAGCCCCATCACAGCCACCAAGATTCATGCCGCAGAGAATAAATCCATCCCACATAGCCCCCCATTCCCTTCCACAGCCCAAAAACCCATCACCCGCAGCCACATCACAGCCACCTCATTCCCTGGCCACAGCTCTCAAACCCATCCCCCACAGCCCCCCATTCCCTTCTACAGCCCAGAAACCCATCCCCCTCAGCCTCATCACAGCCACCAAGATTCATGCCGCAGCGCATAAACCCATCCCACACAGCCCCCCATTCCCTTCCACAGCCCAAAAACCCATCGCCCACAGCCACATCACAGCCACCTCATTCCCTGCCAGAGCTCTCAAACCCATCCCCCACAGCCTCATCACAGCCACCAAGATTCATGCCACAGCCGAGAAACCCATCCCCCACAGCCACATCACAGCCGCCTCATTCCCTGCCACAGCGCTCAAACCCATCCCCCACAGGACCCCATTCCCTGCCACAGACCTCAAACCCATCCCCCATAGCCCCATCACAGCCGCCTCGTTCCCTGCCACAGCGCTCAAACCCATCCCCCACAGCTCCCATTCCCTGCCGCAGCCCTCAAACCCATCCCCCACAGGCCCCCATTCCCTGCCACAGCCTTCAAACCCATCCCCCACTGCCCCCATTCCCTGCCACAGCGCTCACACCCATCCTGCACAACCTCCCATTCCCTGCCAGAGCGCTGAAACCCATCCACCACAGCCCCCCATTCCCTTCCACAGGGCTCTAACCCATCCCCCACAGGCCCCCGTTCCCTGCCACAGTTCTCAAACCCGAGCCCCACAGCCCCATTTCCCAGCTGGGTTTCTTACCCCTGTAGCGCCCCTCTCCACCTGATTACCTCCTTTAATGGCAATCCGCTTACATGTTCTGATGGACAGGTCTGGGTTCTTTTGGATCCCGCCACCCACTCAGTAGGGTGAATCTTTTTCCTTTTTTGGTTATAAAATTAGTTGGCGGTGCCTCCACCCCCCTCGCTCCTTCCTGGCAGGGTCACCAGGGCAGCTTGGGCGGAAAATTCTAACTACAGAGGAATCCCCACTTATTTGACAGATAGTTGGAGACTTCCAAGAAATAGCACAACACATAAAAATATATTCAACACAACAATTATATTAAACAGGCAACAAATACTACATAACAGGGGAAACACTATGTTTAGGGTCACCGGTGCCCACACTTAAAATACCCGTGTCTGGATGTAACAAATGTAAAACTAGTGTCCTGTTGGTACGCGTACCTTGCTGGGGCCCTTGATGACCTATACAATTCTCTGCAGAGGTGTAGCAGTGCGGCTGACTGGGTTCAGTACAGCCCAAAAGACCCACAAGTGGGAGGAGGTGGTGAATCCCTCCACAGGTGTAATAAGCGGTAGATTATAGAATCCTCAAACCCTCACTCCCTGGCTTGAGGACACAGTTCAGGGAGTAGAGGGTCCCCAAAACAAATTCCCTGACTGACTAACTAAAGACAAGGCACTCACGAACTCCACAAATGATCTTCAGGGTTGAGGATGACGCTGGACGATTCCAGGGGCTGCTGTCCGCTGGCAGGGATCCTCCTCAGGCAGGAATCAGCCTTGGACTAGCAGTGCTGACCATGTGGGGACTGGTCTCACCAGGGGAGCTGGAGGTGAACCCAGCCTGGCTGGGGAAATTTCTCAGCAAATGTAACAATTGGGAATCATCCGTGGGGAAGGAAAACCCAGCTGAGGGATCTGCGGTCAGGTCCCTAGAGGCCAGTTCTCAGGGGGAACCCTGCTTGCAGGCCTGGGACTCACCAGCCCCCCTCACAGCCAGTTCGGCCCTTGCCCTGGCTGGCTCCAGCCTCTCCTCAAAAATGGCTTCTCCCCTCTCTTCCACTCCCTGGGAGGGGCATCTCCACTCCCTATTGGTTGCTGGGCAGACTCTGAGTTTGCCTTGGCTCCTACTCCCTGAGCTGCCAGCAGACAGAGCTCCAGGACTCTAGGTAATCTGCTTGGGGGTTACACCCCTCTTCTGCATGAAGAGCCTGTGCATCCCATAGATCTCGCCCCTGGCTTGCCGGCTGATGTTATTGGCTGGGTGAGATACATAGAGACCCAGCTGCAGCACAAAGTCACCTGCCTTGGGGAAGTCGGAGGAGCGCTGGTGGCAGGAAGCGGAGAGGGGAATCCATCAACATTCTCCCTTCAGCTCTCCAGCTCCCCTGGGCCAGAGCTTTTGTCCTCACGGCTGTTCCATCCATGCTACCAAGTCCTTTACACCTGGGGTCTGGGGTGTGTGTGTCAAGGGCGTGTGCCTTGATCCTGACATGCTGTTCATTGATCAGGCGTTTCAGAGTAAATAGACCAGCCCCAAGACTGACCATTGTCCCAGTCTGGAGAGACAATGAGCTTGTGCCCAGCAAGACGTGGGCAGTGTCATGAGTCCCCTTTTCCAATCAGCTATTCTTCCACCCTGAGCACAAAGTCTCAGCCCCATGGAGAGGGGAAGAGGCTCGTTTGTAGAGCACGTACGCCTGCCCGCTGACCTTCCCCTGCCTCCTTTTCCCACAGCACATTCATTTCAGGTTCCTCTCCAAAAAAACCCAGGAGAGAGCCAGGGGAGGGTCGAATTTGCCACCTCCCTGCCTGGATTGGAGGTAAGTGACCTTTGACCCCAGCATCCTGCAGTGTCAGGGCTTGAGTCAAGTTCCTCATCCCTTGGCTAATTGGTCCCCCCTGGGTCCGTAAGGGACTGCATTCCATAGGGCAGTGGCTGGCAGATTTGTGCCAGGCCTCAGGGCCCTTGTTATTCTGGAGTAGCTAGGCAGCGAGTGCTCAGCCAGGGGCGAGATCTATGGGCTGCACAGGCTCTTCCTGCAGAAGAACGGTAAGAAACCCAGCTGGGCAATGGGACCCCATGGAAACGAGCCTCTCGGAGACTAGCTCCCGCTGGCCATTGGGACGCCTCTAGAACTAAGGCCTCTCTATTTAGACCCACTGTAGCGGGGCAGAGGAACCCCAATAGAAACAAGGCCCCCCCTCCTTTGAGACTCCCTCAGCTGGGCAATGGGACCCTACAGAAAGAAGCCCCCTCCTCTGAGACCCACCCCACCTTAGATGATGACTCTTTCTCTCCCCCTCTCTCTGAATTAGGGAGGTGAATGTGAAAGTGCCAGGGAAATTGGCTGCTTTATCTCAGAGCTCAGCTCTGTCCCCCAGTCCAGGGAAATCAGCCCTGACGGGGCAGCTAGCTAGTGAGGGGACAGGAATGGAGCTATTGAGGCATGTGGAGGGACAGAGCCCATCATGAGGGTAGGAGCTGAAGCAGGAACCACAGGGAAAGGACACAAAGCTTGTAGGATGTCAGCAGCTGGACCTGACTTCCGTGGCTGGGGGTGGGGGGTTCTCGGTATTAGACGCCACCATTAACAGGCACCCACTCCCAGAGCACAATGGCCACAAGGTCCCATGATTACTGCGATGACTGAAACAAATCCCCCTTCCGGTACTAAACCACCTGGTGGGGACCCTGCGAGTCCATTGGTCCATGGATGCCACGAGGACCCCGGCCAGTGTGTACCCAGCAATGGGATCAGAAGGAAACAGGCACTGAAACCGGAATGCCAAATGGCCCAAATGGGTGTGTCCTTCTCCCCCAGGGCTGAACATCAGAGAGGCAAGAGAGCTGTGGTGTCGGGACGGGCTCCAGGACACCGAGCGCCTGGGCTATAGGAACATGACCAGGATGTGGGGAGGTAAGGACTCTCCACCGGTGCTCAGGTGTGGCGCTGTCTCCCCCCCACCCCTGCAGTGAGTGTGTCATGGATACAGGGCAAGAGCCTGCTACTTGTTTCCAGCAGAGTATGTGAGGATCATGGGAACTGCTAGTCCAAGGCTGATTCCTGCCTGAGGAGGATCCCTGCCAGCGGACAGCAGCCCCTGGAATCGTCCAGCATCATCCTCAACCCTGAAGATCAGTTGTGGAGTTCGTGAGTGCCTTGTCTTTAGTTGGTTAGTCAGGGAATTTGTTTTGGGGACCCTCTACTCCCTGAACTGTGTCCTCAAGCCAGGGAGTGAGGGTTTGAGGATGCTATAATCTACCGCTTATTATACCTGTGGAGGGATTCACCATCTCCTCCCACTTGTGGGTCTTTTGGGCTGTACTGAACCCAGTCAGCCGCACTGCTACACCTCTGCAGAGAATTGTATAGGTCATCAAGGGCCCCAGCAAGGTATGCGGGTTTGAGAACTGTGGCAGGGAACGGGGGCCTGTGGGGGGATGGGTTAGAGCCCTGTGGAAGGGAATGGGGGGCTGTGGTGGATGGGTTTGAGTGCTGGGGCAGAGAGTGGGGGGCTGAGAGTGTTGGGTTTGAGAGCTGTGGCAGGGAACGAGGTGGCTGTGATGGGGCTGTGTCGGATGGGTTTCAGCTCTCCGGCAGGGAACGGGGGGCTGTGTGGTATGGGTTTGAGCGCTGTGGTAGGGAATGTGGGGCTGTGGATGATGGGTTTCAGCCCTGTGGTAGGGCACGGGGGTCTGTGGTGGGGCTGTGGGGTTGGGTTTGAGAGCTGTGCAGGGAATGGGGGGGCCTGTAGGGGATGGGTTTGAGTGCTGGGGCAGGGAGTGGGGGGCTGTGAGTGTTGGGTTTGAGAGCTGTGGCAGGGAACGAGGCGGCTGTGATGGGGCTGTGTGGGATGGGTTTCAGCGCCTTGGCAGGGAACGGGGGGCTGTGGGGTGGGTTTTAGCGCTGTTGCAGAGAATGAGGCGGCTATGATGGGGTTATGTGGCTGTGGGGGATCGGTTTATGGACTGTCGTAGAAAATGGGGGGCTGTGGGGCTTGGGTTTGAGAGCTCTGGCACGAAATGGGGGGCTGTGGTGGATGGGTTTGAGCGCTGTAGCAGGGAACGAGGCGGCTATGATGGGGTTGTGGGGTTCGGGTTTGAGGGCTGAGGAAGGGAATGGGAGGCTTTGGAGGATGGGTTTGAGCGCTGTGAGTAGGAACGAGGCGGCTGTGATGAGGCAATAGGGGACGGGTTTGAGGGCTGTGGCAGGGAATGGGCGGCTGTGGGGGTGGGTTTCAGCCCTGTGGCAGGGAGTGGGCGGAGGTGGGGGAAGGGTTCGAGTGCTGTGGCAGGGAATGGGAGGCTGTGGAGGATGGGTTTGAGCGCTGTGGCAGTGAATGTGGGCTGTGGGGGATGGGTGTGAGTGGTGCGGCACAGAACGAGGTTGTGATGGGTCTGTGGGGGATGGGTTTGAGGACGGTGGCAGGGATCAAGGCGACTGTGATGGGGCTGTGGGGGATGGGTTTGAGCGCTGTGGCAGGGTATGGGGGGCTGTGGGTGATGGGTTTGACCGGTGTGGCAGCGAATCGGGGGCTGTGGGGGATGGGTTTGAGGGCTTTGGCAGGGAATGATGCGCTTGTTATGGGTCTGTGGGTAATCGGTTTGAGCATTGTGGAAGGGAATGGCGGGATGGGTTTGAGCCCTGTGGTAGGGAATGAGGTCCTGTGGGGGATGGGTTTGAGGTCTGTGGCAGGGAATGGGGGTTGTGGGGGATGGGTTTGACGGTTGTGGGATGGAACGAGGCGGCTGTGATGGGGCTGTGGGGGATGGGTTTGAGGGCTGTGGCAGGGAATGAGGGGCTGTGGGGGTGGGTTTCAGTGCTGTGGCAGGGAGTGGGCGGAGGTGGGGGAAGGGTTCGAGTGCTGTGGCAGGGAATGGGAGGCTGTGGGGATGGGTTTTAGCGCTGTGGAAGGGAATGGGGGCTGTGGGGGAGGGGTTTGAGTGCTATGGCAGGGAATGGTGGCTGTGGGGGATGGGTTTGTGGGCTGTGGCAGGGAATTGGGGGCTGTGTGGAATGGGTTTGAGCATCTTGGCAGGGAATGGGGGTCTGTGATGGGGATGTGTGCGATGGGTTTGAGCGGTCCGGAATGGAATGGGATGCAGTGAGCGTGTCATGGATACAGGGCAAGAGCCTGCTACTTGTTTCCAGCAGAGTATGTGAGGCTCATGGGAATGTCAGTGAGGTGAGGCATGGGAATGATCCAGATCTGAAAGACCCCTAATCTCTAGCAGGTGAGCTGCAGGAGAGATTGCTGCTGGGAGCAGTAGTGTCCTTTCTTGTCTGTATGAGTTGGGCTCCAGAGCGCGCAGACACATTTCCAGCATCTCATGACACCTGCGGTGAATCCTGCTCCAGAAAGAGCTATTCGAGGCCTCAGTGCCTGCAACCTCTTACTTAGCAAGGGGCGGGGGGCTACTTGGTCAATGGGTTGGCTGCACCAGGACTCTTATCCACCTTGTGAGCCACTCGAGGGATTTGGAGCCTGGTTCTGGACAATTGCAAGGGCTCTGGTGCTGTAGGTTTTAGGTCTTGGGTGATAAGTGAATGACCAGAGAGCGCCCCTGTGGGAATCCGAACTAAGGTAGTTCGACTTCAGCTACGCTATTCACGTAGCCTGTTAATGGTGGCTTCTAATACCGAGAACCCCCCACCCCCACCCACTGAAGTCAGGTCCAGCTGCTGACATCCTACAAGCTTTGTGTCCTTTCCCTGTGGTTCCTGCTTCAGCTCCTACCCTCATGATGGGCTCTGTCCCTCCACATGCCTCAATAGCTCCATTCCTGTCCCCTCACTAGCTAGCTGCCCCGTCAGGGCTGATTTCCCTGGACTGGGGGACAGAGCTGAGCTCTGAGATAAAGCAGCCAATTTCCCTGGCACTTTCACATTCACCTCCCTAATTCAGAGAGAGGGGCAGAGAAAGAGTCATCATCTAAGGTGGGGTGGGTCTCAGAGGAGGGGGCTTCTTTCTGTAGGGTCCCATTGCCCAGCTGAGGGAGTCTCAAAGGAGGGGGGGCCTTGTTTCTATTGGGGTTCCTCTGCCCCGCTACAGTGGGTCTAAATAGAGAGGCCTTAGTTCTAGAGGCGTCCCAATGGCCAGCGGGAGCTAATCTCCGAGAGGCTCGTTTCCATGGGGTCCCATTGCCCAGCTGGGTTTCTTACCGTTCTTCTGCAGGAAGAGCCTGTGCAGCCCATAGATCTCGCCCCTGGCTGAGCACTCGCTGCCTAGCTACTCCAGAATAACAAGGGCCCTGAGGCCAGGCACAAATCTGCCAGCCACTGCCCTATGGAATGCAGTCCCTTACGGACCCAGGGGGGACCAATTAGCCAAGGGATGAGGAACTTGACTCAAGCCCTGACACTGCAGGATGCTGGGGTCAAAGGTCACTTACCTCCAATCCAGGCAGGGAGGTGGCAAATTCGAGCAGGGCAGCACTGCTCTGTATGGCCCTGGCTCTCTCCTGGGTTTTTTTGGAGAGGAACCTGAAATGGATGTGCTGTGGGAAAAGGAGGCAGGGGAGGGTCAGCGGGCAGGCGTACGTGCTCTACAAACGAGCCTCTTCCCCTCTCCATGGGGCTGAGACTTTGTGCTCAGGGTGGAAGAATAGCTGATTGGAAAAGGGGACTCATGACACTGCCCACGTCTTGCTGGGCACAAGCTCATTGTCTCTCCAGGCTGGGACAATGGTCAGTCTTGGGGCTGGTCTATTTACTCTGAAACGCCTGATCAATGAACAGCATGTCAGGATCAAGGCACACGCCCTTGACACACACACCCCAGACCCCAGGTGTAAAGGACTTGGTAGCATGGATGGAACAGCCGTGAGGACAAAAGCTCTGGCCCAGGGGAGCTGAAGGGAGAATGTTGATGGATTCCCCTCTCTGCTTCCTGCCACCAGCGCTCCTCCGACTTCCCCAAGGCAGGTGACTTTGTGCTGCAGCTGGGTCTCTATGTATCTCACCCAGCCAATAACATCAGCCGGCAAGCCAGGGGCGAGATCTATGGGCTGCACAGGCTCTTCATGCAGAAGAGGGGTGTAACCCCCAAGCAGATTACCTAGAGTCCTGGAGCTCTGTCTGCTGGCAGCTCAGGGAGTAGGAGCCAAGGCAAACTCAGAGTCTGCCCAGCAACCAATAGGGAGTGGAGATGCCCCTCCCAGGGAGTGGAAGAGAGGGGAGAAGCCATTTTTGAGGAGAGGCTGGAGCCAGCCAGGGCAAGGGCCGAACTGGCTGTGAGGGGGGCTGGTGAGTCCCAGGCCTGCAAGCAGGGTTCCCCCTGAGAACTGGCCTCTAGGGACCTGACCGCAGATCCCTCAGCTGGGTTTTCCTTCCCCACGGATGATTCCCAATTGTTACATTTGCTGAGAAATTTCCCCAGCCAGGCTGGGTTCACCTCCAGCTCCCCTGGTGAGACCAGTCCCCACATGGTCAGCACTGCTAGTCCAAGGCTGATTCCTGCCTGAGGAGGATCCCTGCCAGCGGACAGCAGCCCCTGGAATCGTCCAGCGTCATCCTCAACCCTGAAGATCATTTGTGGAATTCGTGAGTGCCTTGTCTTTAGTTAGTCAGTCAGGGAATTTGTTTTGGGGACCCTCTACTCCCTGAACTGTGTCCTCAAGCCAGGGAGTGAGGGTTTGAGGATTCTATAATCTACCGCTTATTACACCTGTGGAGGGATTCACCACCTCCTCCCACTTGTGGGTCTTTTGGGCTGTACTGAACCCAGTCAGCCGCACTGCTACACCTCTGCAGAGAATTGTATAGGTCATCAAGGGCCCCAGCAAGGTACGCGTACCAACAGGACACTAGTTTTACATTTGTTACATCCAGACACGGGTATTTTAAGTGTGGGCACCGGTGACCCTAAACATAGTGTTTCCCCTGTTATGTAGTATTTGTTGCCTGTTTAATATAATTGTTGTGTTGAATATATTTTTATGTGTTGTGCTATTTCTTGGAAGTCTCCAACTATCTGTCAAATAAGTGGGGATTCCTCTGTAGTTAGAATTTTCCGCCCAAGCTGCCCTGGTGACCCTGCCAGGAAGGAGCGAGGGGGGTGGAGGCACCGCCAACTAATTTTATAACCAAAAAAGGAAAAAGATTCACCCTACTGAGTGGGTGGCGGGATCCAAAAGAACCCAGACCTGTCCATCAGAACATGTAAGCGGATTGCCATTAAAGGAGGTAATCAGGTGGAGAGGGGCGCTACAGGGGTAAGAAACCCAGCTGGGAAATGGGGCTGTGGGGCTCGGGTTTGAGAACTGTGGCAGGGAACGGGGGCCTGTGGGGGATGGGTTAGAGCCCTGTGGAAGGGAATGGGGGGCTCTGGGGGATGGGTTTGAGCTCTGTCGCAGGGAATGGGGGGCTGTGGAGTCGGGTTTGAGCGCTGTGGCAGGGAATGTGGGGCTGTGGGGGATGGGTTTGAGCTCTGTCGCAGGGAATGTGGGGCTGTGGGGGATGGGTTTGAGCACTGTGGCAGGGAATCTGGGGCTATGGGGGATGGGTTTGAGCGCTCTGGCAGGGAATGGGGGGGCTGTAGGGGATGGGTTTGGAGGTTATGGAGGGGTCAGTGGCTGTGGTGGAGCACACTGGGTCAGCGCATTCAGCTGTTAACCCAAAGGATGGTGATTTGAGCCCACCAGGGATGGTACTGACCCTACTACCTCCTTGGACCCTCAAAGGAACCCTTTTGCTGCTTAAGAGCTGTCCCTGCTGGCCTCAGTGTGTTCAGCTTGTGGCCCGAAGGGTGCGCTGGCTGCGACACGAAAATCCATCTCCCAGCAGCCATGCCGGGGGCTCGGGCTTAATCCTCAAGGCCGAGCGCAAAACCCTTCAGCCGGGCATCTTTTGCCCCCTTTCCGCTTCTGCCCAAGCAGCAAGGGAGAAACAGAGGGGACGTGCCGGCTCTAAGGGTATGTCTACGGGTAGCGATCGGTTTATCAGGGATCGATAGATCGCTTTCCATCTAGATGCGATATATCGATCCCCGAACGCGCTCCCATCAACCCCAGAACTCCACCAGGGCGAGCGGCGGTAGCGGGGTCGACAGGGGGAGCCGCGGCCGTCGATCCCACGCTGCGAGGACGGGAGGTAAGTCGAAATAAGAGACTTCGACTTCAGGCAAGCTATTCCCCTAGCTGAAGTTGTGTATCTTACATCGATTCCGCCCCCCCCAGTGTAGGCCAGGCCTAGGAGTGCCTCCCTCCCACTTCCCTGTTGGCTGCTGTGATAAATGGGGGGGCGGGCGTAGCTCCCTTTTGTGGACACCCAGCCAGCCAGTTAGCTATAAAGTCCCTCTTGGTGGCTGTACTCTGCTTGTTTTACCTGTAAAGGGTTAAAAAAGCCTCCCTGCATAGGTAAAAGAAAGGGAGTTGGGCCTCTGATCAAAAGAGCCAATGGGAGGGCTTTTTAAAAATGGAAAAAAGAACCTACCACTCTGATTTGGGAGCAATTTCCACCCCTTTTGCATGGGTGCAGGTGAGGTAATGAATTGGGCCCTCTGGTTTTTCTCTCGGACTGACCCACCTTGCCCCATCCCAAGATAAGGTGCAGGGCCAATCATGGAAGAACAGTGTCAGGGAAGGCAAAGGGCCTGATTCTGATCTCATGTTTGGTGTAAAACAGGAGTAACTCGATGGATGCCAATGTTGGGACATTAGTGTAAATGAGACCAGAATCTATCTCTGTGGTTGCCTGGTAAATTTCATTCCCCATTCAGGGCAATTGCTTCCTCCTCCTATTTGCGTAAGGGATTTCCTCCTTAAAATAGGACAAAAGGAAAGGGGAAAGAAATGGTGACTGACAGATTAAGAAGCAGGAAGGTCACATCAAGCCTGGGACGATAAGAGCCAAGGTCAGCGAAGAGCAGGGCGCTTGGTGCCAAGGTCACTCAGAGACAGAAAATGAGAGTGTGACGCACTGGGACTGTTCTTACTGTCAGGGCCGGCTCCAGACCCCAGTGCCCATTTTCCCGGCAGGGCGGCAGGCGGCTCCGGCGGACCTTCCGCGGTCATGCCTGCGGGAGGTCCACCGGAGGCGCGGGACCAGCGGACCTCCCGCAGGCATGACTGCGGAGGTGCGCTAGTCTCGTGGCTCCGGTGGACCTCCCGCAGGCATGACTGCGGAGGGTCCGGTGGTCCCGCGGCTCGGGTGGACCTCCCGCAGGTATGCCTGTGGAAGCTCCACCCGAGCCGCGGGACCACCGGACCCTCCGCAGGCACGTCTGCAAGAGGTCCTCCGAAGTCAGGGTACCGGCGACCGGTAGCGCGCCCCCTGCGGCGCACCGCCCTGCTTGGGGCGGCCGCATTCCTAGAGCCGCCCCTGCTCACTGTGGTCTGTGAATGCTGCGTGGGGGGTGTTGGCCTGGGAGAAAGGTCTGCACTGGGAGATGGGAGACTGGCCTTGAGGGAAGATGCCTGAGCATGTAATGTGAGAACCCAGGAAGGGGTTAGAGGCCAGGTGACTCCTCTGCTTGGGAAGCTGAACAAAGGCCTGGGGGAGGAGACGCTGGGGAGTGAGGGGGTTTTCAGGAGCTGGCTGGGGAATGGAGGGAAGCACAGATAGGGCTCTGACCCCCGAAGGGGGCAGTGGTGCTCCTGGGACCCCAAGATGGATCTAATTGGGAGGATCCTGTTGTCTGTGCCTCCAAAACCTGTCTTGGACTGTGTTCCTGTCGTCTAAATAAACCTGCTTTACCGACTGGCTGAGAGTCATGGTGGGGGTGCAGGGCCTTGACTCCCCGACACTCCGTGACAGAGATTGACACTCCTCTTGCTGTTCTGCTTACATATTACTATCTCGCCTTTCAGTTTCCCCTTTTCTCCCCCCCCTCCCCCCCCCCCACTATCTCATTAAGAAACAGCTCATCTGCATGGGTCAACTTTCCGCTCATTCAGACTGATGCAACTCCACTGAGTTAATACTGATCTTCAACAGTGTAAGTGTGGAAAATCATGCCCCAAATCTCCTGCTAGCAAGAAGAGGCAACCCCTCAGCTGGTGCCATAGCTCCATCAGATCTGCCCCCTAATAGCTTTTCTGGAGGAACGGGAAAGGCCGTTAAATATGGAATATCAGATCCACAGTCATTTTTGTTAAGGTTAGCACTGCTGTCATGGCAGCCACCCAGGAGGGATGGAAAAGAACAGAAGCTTCTGTCTCAGATGCTGCAGGCAGGACACAAGGACAGCTAGCGCTTTCGGCCCCTGGATCCTGACTCATGCAATGGACTTGGGAGACCATCTCACTGTAGCTTTCTCATTCCCAGAGAGATGCTGCTCACGCTGCTTCAGCCTGTGAGTGCCGAGTACAGCGTATAACAGAGCTGAGTCATTTTTAAGGCCGGCCAGACTTGGAACAGACTAGAGAGAACGAAAAAAAGATAGGCTAGTATAGAGAAGTGGGGTGAAATGATGTGAATTTTACTGTTTTGCATGAATACTGTGTGTGCCTCAGTTTCCCTGCATGCTGCACTAATACCTCGGTGGTGGGAATAGGGGTGTGTGACTTTGGCTGAGACCTCTGGGGCAGGTGAGGCTGCTCCAGCTGCCTGCACATATGCTATGACTGGTGCTCTTTGTAACCTGATACCCAGGAGGGGGACTACACCGAAGTGACGCCCAGGTGACTTGCCTGGCAAGCAGGACAAAGCCAAGGAGGCGGAGCAATGGGGGGTGCCAGAGGTCGGGTTGCTGGAAGCTAGGCAGTCTGCTTGGGAGGACTGGTAGAGGGGGAGTCCAGAGCTTCTCGATGGACTTGGCTGAAAGTCACTGATTTGGAGCAAAGAATCCTGTGGCACCTTATAGACTAACAGACGTTTTCCAGCATGAGCTTTCGAAGAAGTGGGTATTCACCCACGAAAGCTCATGCTGCAAAACGTCTCTTAGTCTATAAGGTGCCACAGGAATCTTTGCTGCTTTTACAGAACCAGACTAACACGGCTACCCCTCTGATACTAGTCACTGATTTCTCTGCTAACAAGTTCAATTCTACCCGCTGCATTCGTGTCAACTAATAAACCTTCTGTTTTACTAGCTGGCTGAGAGTCACTGCTGACTGCCGAGTTGGGGTGCAGGGCCCCGTCCGGGTGGACTCGCTGCAGGAAGCGCACAGTGTGGAAGGGGATGCTCAGATCCAGGAAGATCGAAGCTGTGTAAGCATCTTGCCCTGGAGACAGTGCGCTCACAAGGCGGAGGGTCCCCCAGAGTCCTGACTGGCCTTGTATGGAGAAGTTCCAGAACATAACCTGAGGACTCCGTGATTCGGGGACTCTGTGACAGTCAGCTCCGATAATATGGTGCTGCGCACCTTCTGAGAACAAAAATAAAGTATCCCAGAGGTTATTTAGGGTGCAATTATAAGTAGGTGAGGGACATTTCCCTACTTTAAGGTGTGCGTGATTGGGGGGGACCACAGCCTCCCCCCCAAATTTGAGCCTGTAAAGTGGGCAATCCCAGGCCCAAAATTAGCAACTGAGCCCTACCTCATCCCCTCACTGGCTGTGGGGCTAACCCCTGATTAGCAGAGGTAAGAGCTCTGCTCCCCAGCTGACATGCCAAGGTAGTAGCACTAGGCTCTGCCCGCCAGGGGAGCCAGAGGAAGGGGGACAACATCCCCCTCTCGTCATCACAGCTAGCCAGAGGCCAGGAAGGCCACATGAGAGGATGATCCTAAAATGGTCATCAAGGGGTTATCCAGAATATTATGGCCTGGTGACATGCTTCACCCCATCCTGTTTAGTCAATGGGGATTTTATTCCTGCCCCCTCTTGTAACTTGTGATGCGGTTGAAGGAAGCAGCAAGCTCCCTGCCATGCCATGCTCTGCAC
The DNA here is from genome assembly GCF_020497125.1 of Mauremys mutica. Lineage (NCBI taxonomy): Eukaryota > Metazoa > Chordata > Testudines > Geoemydidae > Mauremys > Mauremys mutica. The sequence continues at coordinate 16,856,000 of NC_059096.1, read as the reverse complement.
CGGACCCAGCCTGTGGAGCTGAAGTAGGGAACTCCATACCCCAACACATCAGGCACGCCTCATTCTCAATTCCCCTTGTCCCTGCCGCCACCCCACCCCATCAGTTATAGAACGGGAGGAAACTTTACTTCTGGGAGGAAGATCCAGGGAACTACAGGCCAGACAGTCTCACCTCAGTCCCTGGAAAAATCATGGAACAGGTCCTCAAGGAATCAATTCTGAACCACTTAAAGGAGGGGAAAGTGATCAGGAACAGTCAGCATGGATTCACCAAGGGCAAGTCATGCCTGACTAACCTTAATTGCCTTCTATGATGAGATAACCGTTTCTGTGGATGAGGGGAAACCAGTGGATGTGCTATTTCTGGACTTTAGCAAAGCCTTTGATACAGTCTCCCACTGTATTCTTGCCAGCAAGTTAAAGAAGTATGGGCTGGATGAATGGACAGTAAGGTGGATAGAAAACTGGCTAGATGGTCGGGCTCAACGGGTAGTGATCAATGGGTCCATGTCTAGTTGGCGGCCGGTATCAAGTGGAGTGCCCCAAGGGTCGGTGCTGGGGCCGGTTTTGTTCAATATCTTCATTAACGATCTGGAGGATGGTGTGGACTGCACCCTTAGCAAGTTTGCAGATGACACTAAACTGGGAGGAGTGGTAGATACGCTGGAGGGTAGGGATAGGATACAGAGGGACCTAGACAAATTAGAGGATTGGGCCAAAAGAAATATGATGAGGTTCAACAAGGACAAGTGCAGAGTCCTGCACTTAGGACGGAAGAATCCCATGCACTGCTACAGACTAGGGACCGAATGGCTGGGCAGCAGTTCTGCAGAAAAGGACCTAGGGGTTACGGTGGACGAAAAGCTGAATATGAGTCAACAGTGTGCCCTCCTTGCCAAGAAGGCTAATGGCATGTTGGGTTGTATAAGTAGGGGCATTTCCAGCAGATCGTGGGATGTGATCATTCCCCTCTATTCAGCACTGGTGAGGCCTCATTTGGAGTACTGTGTCCAGTTTTGGGCCCCACACTACAAGAAGGATGTGGATAAATTGGAGAGAGTCCAGCGGAGGGCAACAAAAATGATTAGGGGGCTGGAGCACATGACTTATGAGGAGAGGCTGAGGGAACTGGGATTGTTTAGCCTGCAGAAGAGAAGAATGAGGGGGGATTTGATAGCTGCTTTCAACTACCTCAAAGGGGGTTCCAAAGAGGATGGATCTAGACTGTTCTCAGTGGTAGAAGATGACAGAACAAGGAGTAATGGTCTCAAGTTGCAGAGGGGGAGGTTTAGGTTGGACATTAGGAAAACCTTTTTCACTAGTAGGGTGGTGAAGAACTGGAATGGGTTACCTAGGGAGGTGGTGGAATCTCCTTCCTTAGAGTTTTTTAAGGTCAGGCTTGACAAAGCCCTGGCTGGGATGATTTAGTTGGGTTTGGTCCTGCTTTGAGCAGGGGGCTGGACTAGATGACCTCCTGAGGTCCCTTCCAACCCTGAGATTCTATGATTCTATGCTCACTGTTCCTGGTTGGACTCTAATAGAGCGAGTACCAGAGCATCTTAACTTCCATTCACTGTTCCGGTTGGACTCTAACAGAAACTTAACTTCCAAATTGGGAAAGAGAGTGTTTTTCCAGTGGCGATTTACCAGCAAGTGTATGTGATGGACGCGTTACAGAGTAGGCAGCTACTTCACTGCCTCACCCTGTTTGCTTTTCTTTTTCAATAGCTTTAACCCTAAAGCAAAGCTCACAAATGCTCCAATAAGGACACACATTGCTTGTTTCATAGTAAATATATAAATATGTGGCTGAAAATCCTCATTATTCAGAATAATGTGGAAACTAACACTTTAAAGTGAAGACCCTAGGTTTGATTGTTAATTAGTCGTGCCCCCAGTAATAAAACTTCCAAGTATGCTCCAAATTATTAATAAATTGTTTATAAAATTCATTTCAAGTTGAACTTGTTTTTAAGCAATAACCAAGCTCTCTAATGTTTACAATTACACAATTTTTGGACAACCTTTTTAATGCAAAGACCTGTTTTAAGCCCCGCTTGGACACCAGTTACATGTGGGATAATTACTGTTTGAAATGTATGAAGTATTTTTGGTCTTTAGACAAGGTTAACCATTTGTATGTAGGAATATGACTGAATCTGGTCACATCTGGGCAGGTGTGCATCCCAACAGGCTTGGTCTCAAAAGCCTGCAAGAGAGGAGATGTGGGAGGAGTGCAAGAGACTCCTACTGTGGTACTGGGTGCTAGAGTGATGCGGAAATGGGTGTAACCAGCCTATTGATCCATAGGTGTTGAATCCATTTCTGTTCATTCACTGTTCATTCACTGGGGTGATGCAGAGCAGATGCGAGCGGGAAGCAGGGAGAGCAAGAGCTCACGCCTCAGTAGAGCTTTGGGAACCAAAGACTCTTTCTTGGGTTATTTCCTGTGCTTGCAGAAGACTCCTCAGGCCAGTGGAGCGGAGCAGGGCAAGAGTCTCGGCCCCAGGAAGAGGATCTGGAAGAAATGGACCTGCGCAATCTAGACATCCAACTTTCCAGAGGCATGTAACCAAAGATACTCAGTCCTCACCTCTTCAACCTCACTGGGCAAGAGTTCCTGGTCACGGCATGCTAGCCCTACTCTACCTTGCTTCAGCGGATGTGTGCATTCTGGTTAGGGGAGATCTCTGTGGGATAAAGGCAAGGGGAAAGGACAATAGAATGTTATCATTTTGGATGTTGGAGCAGCCTGGTGCCTCTTACATATAGCCATGACTGCCTTGGGGACTAGCAATCACCGGAGCCAACTACCTTTACATTCCCTGCCACTCGCTTGATGTTCTTGAGTTGTGTTTCCTGCAAGGGAGACCTGGTGGAGAATCACTTCAGCTCTGTCCTGAGACTGAGCGGTAGGACAGCCTGGCTTTGAGACATATGTCAGGCAAGATCAGCTGGGAGCTGAGGACTGTTACGCTCTCTGAGATGAGTGGCAGCGTTAGAGGGGGACTTGAAAGAGCTATAGCCACCCCTAAATTAGCCTCAACCTTCCTGTATCCACCCATCCCAGCGCAAAGGTAAAATGTTAGGGAGACACTTTACTGTCAATGGCCTCCAGAGCTCGGCGCCTGACCAGAAGCTGCCGTTCTCAGCCCCCCCACTCCCCCCATGTCAGAGCCACCAGCTGCATAGGGTGGCTAACTTTCTAATTTGGGAAAACTGGATGCTGAGCAGTGGAACTTCCCTGCCCCCTGCTGCACCTCGTCTATGAAAGCACAGCTCCTGCTCCTTCTCTTCCCTCAAGGGCCTCCCTCCCCACCTTCCCCACCCTGTCGCTCGCTGATCTCCTCACCTCCCTCCCCCCACCAGCTGAGCAGGCCTTGAGGGGCGTGATGGCTTGGATCACAGAAACACCACTGGGCACTGCCACCTGTTGTACCAAGACTACTCCGGCACCCTGTCTTGTTGAGCCAGACATGCCCATCTGCTCCAGCACAGACCCAGGGTCTGAACCGCATGCCCCAAAGCTGCAGACTTAACCTGAAAGCAACTTACGGAAATGTTCCTGTCTTCATCACTCAGAAGTCTCCCAATGGGTTCTAAACCCCAAATATATCCATATTACCCTGTCTATAGCTTATACAGGGTAAACATAAATTGTTCACCTGCTATAACACTGATAGAGAGATATGCACAGCTGCTTGCCCCCGACATACTCTGGGTTAATTAATAAGTAAAAAGTGATTTTATTAAATACAGCTAGTAGGATTTAAGTGGTTCCAAGTAGGAGCAGACAGAACAAAGCAAATTACCAAGTAAAATAAAATAAAACACGCAAATCTCAGCTGTTCTCCTAAGCTCGGGATGTGTGTGTGACTGGGGCAGAACGCTGGAGGTACAGCTGTTCTCCCAGGGTTGGGGTGTGTGTGTGTGTGTGACTGGGGCGTTAAACTTCCCCGATGAGTCAAAGCCCTGAGGTTGCCTTAGCAGCTACTCTCTTGCAAAATAACGAGGCAGGCAAACTAGTGCCAGTAGCATATGAATGTAAAAAAACTTCAAGGTGGTGAGTTAAATTTTGATCCTTGTGAGCCTGAATGTTTATCAGCTGTTTGGGCAATCCAGTCTTTTGACCCGCTCACGAGCACAGCCCTGATCACAATTCAAAGTACTCATACCCCACTCAACTATAGCTTCTCTGACAAACTGATAGGAAGCAGGGTCACCAATACACCTGTGGGCTCAATGAACCCTCATTCCGATCACTATAGCGGTCGTTACCAAAACCGTATCTAAGCCCGATGTATTGACTCACACTTTAATTGAAAAAGGAACTAAGCATGAATGTCCGAGGTTACTTTAGAACAAAAACTTGCACTGGTAGAGGCACCCTCCTTAAGGACAGGAGAAACAGATCTGGTTTACTGATGGCAGCTCAGTAGTAATTAAGGGGAAACGGTATAGTAAATATGCTGCCATAAACCTATGGAGGGAAGTGAATCAAGGTCATTTGGAGCATGGCTCAGCGCAACATGCAGAGCTTCATGTCATATATCATGTTTTAAAATGATATTGACTCTTTCCCGGACCAAGCTATATCTATGCAGACAGTGATTTTTGCGTGCAAGGTAAAATTTGATTGGATATTTGACTGGCAACGAAATCGTTGGGACGGAGCAGATGGGAAGGAGCTAGCGTACCTAGGAGAATGGGAATGTATCCATTCTTCGAAGGCAAGGAACCCCGATCAGTTACAAAACCCACAGCAGGGACAGAAGTGTGTTACCGCCGAGGCGACGCTATCACCCAGCGGCAAATCAGAGCAATTGCTACTAGAAGCCAGCTATGCGCCTGAGCTCATTTCTGGTACGCTGCTGCCATCTAGCGGTGTGAGTGATAATTGCAGCCAAAGCCAGGGGAAAACGGCGGGGAAGAAGCTGACTGAAGCGGCACATCGGTTCACGCATGACGGGACAGAAGGGACCTAAGAAGGCTAAGGCAGTAGCACACTGAGACGGTATGGAAGATGATGAGTACATTGGTGCAAAATTGTGTGCACTATGCAAAAGCTCGTTCCCCGCACTGGCAACCAATGAGGCACCTGGGACCATGGCATAATATACAGATAGTTTTCATTGATAAGCTGCCGAGAAGAAACGAAGGATTCCAGTAGTTGTTGGTTAGTATAGATTCATTTTCAGGATGGGTGGACGCATTCCCCACTAGGGATAATAGTGCAAGAACTGCAGCTAAAAGGCTTTTCACTGAAGTGTACAGCTATGGAACCCCTGAGACTCAGATAATGAAAGTGCATTTGTGGGGCAAATTTTAACGATAATGTTACAAGCCCTAGAGATCAGCCAGAAATGCCACATTCCATACTGACCCCAGTCCTCTCTTCAGGTAAGAAGAATAAATAGCACTATTAAAGAGGTATTGTGAAAAGTAGTATACCATACTGGTATATGTATTGCCTGAGATCCAACCATGCCAGATTAATTTCAGTCAATCAATTAAGTTAATGATTGATCCTGCACATTTTACTATACACCGCAAGGATCATCCCACACAAGTCCAGAATGATTATTTCCAATGGTTTAAACAATTACAGGAGGCTAAAACCTTGGGGATTCCTGGCACAGTTAGTCACTTTGGGAACATTCAATGTACATTGGGGATCCGGTGGTTTTATTTCACCACTGAAAACCAGATCCAAATTATACCACTATCTATGTGTTACATGGGTCCTTTGAGTTACTTACTGGCTAAACATCACACCCTATGACCGTGGCGGTATATTGGAGTTTAGCACACCTACCCAGCCTACAATAGATTACAATCGTCATTGTCAAACTGTTCTTCCTGGATACCATGGGTTTCCACCTTTTAAACCAGGAACCCTAGTGACTCAGACAATATCAATCCGGGTGAATGGAACTAAATTGGTAGGAAATACATCAGTCTAGTTTTAAATGGTCCACAACCATAAATGTATCTCATCCTCATTAGCTGAAGATGAAGCCTCCCATAGAGATACAAGTAAAACTACACCTTTCAATAAACTGGACCAGGAATAATTTGAAACTAACATGGCCTGAATGTGCACAATAGAGCGCCGTCATATTTGAAGCATGGTCCAAATTCTTCCAATCAACACATCCCGTCCCTCGTCACTGTCGAGCTATAGCAGATACTTTTAAAGCGTTATAGGAACAGGGACAGGAATTATGATTCATGAAAGCATGAAATCAAGACAAGATGCTCAAACACATGTACTGCCATGATAAGGAAAGTGCCAGGTAACGTACAGGACTGGTTTTTAAAGGAAGTTGACTGACCGACAAAATCAGCAAATTACTTTGAGGACTGTTAACGCTCTTTCAGATAAAAAGGAGCTTTCATTTTTCCTCTGTCTCACAAAAATCTCTTAGAAGTCAATAGCACTGCATCCAAAGAGTTATAGAGAAGGTGATCCTAGTGTGACGCTTACCAATGAATTTCTCTTCTGAGCTCATCAACAGACCTAGCAGTGCATCCTCGTTGCTTTTGAATCGTGATTCCTTGAGACAGTTGTGCCTTCCTCAGATCAGGAACAAAATTCTCTTTTTCGTCTTTCTCACGAACAGATCTCTGCAAAACGTAAAGAACTAAATCCTAATGGCTTTCCGATTATAGTTCCTTGAGACATTTACCACTAGCCGAGCTCACGAACGAATAGTCTTTTTTTCGCTTTGTCATGAACAGATCACTTCAAAATTAGCAGTAGTGCTTACTAGTGCCTAGTCAAGCATGTCCTTGAGAAATTTGTCAGTAGCACAGCTCAGTGCATCCTAACGTTTTTAAAAGGCAGATACCTAGAGAAGAGTATAATGAATTTCTCTTTTGAACAGCTCTCTTCCAAACCGTAGGGCTTTTAAAGCATGATAGCTTGAGCAATTTATCCCTAGCACAGATCAGAAATAATGAACTCCTCTTTTGTCTTTCTCACCATCCCGTCTCTTAGTAAACACTAGCAGTGCATCTTCAAAGCTTTTGGAAGAGGTTTCCTTGAGAAATTTTTCTGAAGCACAGCTCAAGAATGCATGTCTCATTTTTTCCTCTTTCTCTTGAACCTGATCTCTTCTAAACAATTATCACTGCATAGTCGTGGCTTTTGCAGAATGATTCTATGAGGAAATTTGTCAGGAACAAATGTCTCTTTTTCGTCATTCTCACAAACCGAGCTCTTCTAAAGCAAGAGAACTACATCGTAATGGCTTTTAAATGATGTTTTCTTGAGCCCTTTATTACTAACAGTGCTCACGAACGAATGCTAGCTGTGCATCCGAATAGCAATTTTAGGATGGGAGGAGGAGGAATACGTGCTTCCCAATAATCCGCAGTGTATTTCTCATGTTTCGCTGTTTTAACAACGTATAACTGCCAAATTCTCATTAGTCCATGAGAATTGCAGAAGGAGGATGATTCCATTAGACTTTCCTCGCTCGCAGAGATAAGGCTCGAAAGGGTCATGGCTTGCTATTTTCAAGGAAGGAGCTCTAACAAAAGGCTTAACAGTGCAACCGAATGCAATTTTGTGCATATTTCAAAGAGAAATTCGTACCTATCAGTGACCTGTAATGAATGGGTCATGTTTAGCAATGTTCACGAAAGGAATCTCTACCAATTGTCCAGCAGGGGATGCTATTGGCTTGTGAAAGACGATTCTCAGAGAAAACTGTGCCTAGCAATGAAGTGGAAATAATTTCTCATATTTATCAATTTTCACACACAGAGATTAGTATTATGGCCAGCAATGCAACCAAATAGCATTTGTAAAATGGTTCCAGGAGAAAGTGTTGCCTAGCAGTGCTTTGCACTGAACGTCTCATTTTTAGCAAGTTTCACGAAAGGAACTCTGCCAAATAGCCACCAGTGCTTTCGAATAGCAATTGGAGGTTGTTTCAAGGGGAAAGTCGTGTCTAGCACTGATGTGGGCTTAATAATTCTTCATTAGCTCTTTTCAAGTGCCTATTTCACGTCTTCAATGAATACCTGCTGTTTAGCTATTTTCACAAACGGACCTCTGCCAAATGGGCAGGCGAGTAATCGAATAGCATTTTTAGGGTGGTTCCAGGAGCAATTCGTGCCTACGAAAGATTTGGAATGAATTGCTCATGTGTAGCTGTTTTCACAGCGTATCTCGGTCAAGTTGCTAGCTATGCATCCGAATAGGAAGTCTAGGATGGGAACAGGAGGAATTCGTGCTTACCAATGGTGTGGAATTCTTACTCATGTTTAGCTGCTTTGAAACCTTCGTTCAAGTCGTAACTCTGACAAATTGACAGCAGTGCATCTTAATAGAAATTTTAGGATGGTACCAGGAGAAATTCATGATTACCAATAATCCGCAATGAATTTCTCACATTTCGCTCTTTTCCCAAACGGATCTCTGCCAAACTGCCAGCAATGCATCGCAATAGCATTTGTAAGATGGGTCTAAGATAAAGTGTTGCCTAGGAGTGTTTTGCACTGAACGGCTCCTTTTTAGGAATTTTCAAAACGGAGCTCTTCCAAATGGCCAGCAGTGGAACATTTTAGCGTGTTTCAAGGAGAAATTAGTGCCTACAAGTCATTTGGAATGAATTGCTCAGGTATCGCTGTTTTCACAGCGTATCTTGGTGAAGTTGCTAGCTTTGCATCCGAATAGCAATTTTAGGATGGGAGCAAGAGGAATTCGTGCTTCACAATAATCTGCAGTGTATTTCTCATGTTTCGCTGTTTTAACAACGTATAACTGCCAAATTCTCAGCAGAGCATCAGAATTGCAGAAGGAGGATGATTGCATTAGACTTTCCTCGCTCGCAGAGATAAGGCTCGAAAGGGTCAAGGCTTGCTATTTTCAAGGAAGGAGCTCTAAGAAAACAGTGCAACCGACTGTTATTTTGTGCATATTTCAAAGAGAAATTCGTATCTATCTGTGACCTGTAATGAATGGCTCATGTTTAGCAATGTTCACGAAAGGAATCTCTTCCTATTGTCCAGCAGGGGATGGTATTTGCTTGTGAAAGACGATTCTCAGAGAAGACTGTGCCTAGCAATGAACCTGCATGAATTTCTCTTGTATCAATTTTCACACACACAGATTAGTCTTATGGCCAGCAATGCAACCGAATAGCATTTGTAAAATGGTTCCAGGAGAAAGTGCTTTGCACTTAACGTCTCCTTTTAGCAATTTTCACGAAAGGAACTCTGCCAAATAGCCACCAGTGCTTTCGAATAGCAATTGGAGGTTGGTTCAAGGGGAAATTCGTGTATAGCACTGATGTAGGCTTAATAATTCTTCATTAGCTCTTTTCAAGTGCCTAGCTTACGTCTTGACTGAATACCTGATGTTTTCACAAACGGATCTCTGCCGAATGGGCAGGAGTGTAATCGAATAGCATTTTGAAGGTGGTTCCAGGAGCAATTCGTGCCTACGAGTGATTTGGAATGAATTGCTCATGTGTAGCTGTTTTCACAGCGTATCTCGGTCATGTTGTTGCTGTGCATCCGACTAGAAAGTTTAGGATGGGAACAGGAGGAATTCGTGCTTAACAATGGTGTGGAATTCTTACTCATGTTTAGCTGCTTTGAAACCTTCGTTCAAATCGTCCCTCTGTCAAATTGACAGCAGTGCATTTTAATAGTAATTTTAGGATGGTACCAGGAGGAATTCGTGCTTTCCAATAATCCGCAGTGAATTTCTCATGTTTCGCTGTTTTCACAACGTATAACTGCCAAAGTCTCAGCAGTGCATCAGAATTGCATAAGGAGGACGATTCCATTAGACTTTCCTCGCTCGCAGAGATAAGGTTCGGAAGGGTCATGTTTTGCTATTTTCACGGAAGGAGCGCTAACAAATGGCTTAACAGTGCAACCGAATGATATTTTGTGGATATTTCAAAGAGAAATTCGTAGCTATCAGTGACCTGTAATGACTGGCTCATGTTTAGCAATGTTCACGAAAGGAATCTCTACCAACTGTCCAGCAGGGGATGCTATTCGCTTGTGAAAGACGATTCTCAGAGAAAACTGCCTAGCAATGAACTGGAAAAAATTTCTCATATTTATCAATTTTCACACACGCAGAATAGTCTTATGGCCAGCAATGCAACCGAATATCATTTGTAAAATGGTTCCAGGAGACAGTGTTGCCTAGTAGTGCTTTGTACTGAACGTCTCCTTTTTAGCAATTTTCAAGAAAGGAACGCTGCTAAATAGCCACCAGTGCTTTCGAATAGCAATTGGAGGTTGGTTCAAGGGGAAAGTCGTGTCTAGCACTGATGTGGGCTTAATAATTCTCCATTATCTCTTTTCAAGTTCCTAGCTAACTTCGAGTCGAACAAATGTATTTGAAGCATAAGCTTCCGTGGGCTACAACCCACTTCATCGGAAGCATAAAATGGAACATATAGTAAAGATATCGAAACATATAGAGAACATGAAAAGGTTGGGGGCGGGTTCCTGACCACTCTAAGAGGCTAATTTATTAACACGATGCACTGCTAGTGTTTACTAAGAGACGGGATGGTGAGAAAGATAAAAGAGGAGTTAATTATTTCTGATCTGTGCTAGGGATAAATTGCTCAAGCTATCATGCTTTAAAAGCCCTACGGTTTGGAAGAGAGCTGTTCAAAAGAGAAATTCATTATACTCTTCTCTAGGTATCTGCCTTTTAAAAACGTTAGGATGCACTGAGCTGTGCTACTGACAAATTTCTCAAGGACATGCTTGAATAGGCACTAGTAAGCACTACTGCTGATTTGGAAGTGAGCTGTTCATGACAAAGCGAAAAAAAGACTATTCGTTCGTGAGCTCGGCTAGTGCTAAATGTCTCAAGGAACTATAATCGGAAACCCATTAGGATTTAGTTCTTTACGTTTTGCAGAGATCTGTTCGTGAGAAAGACGAAAAAGAGAATTTTGTTCCTGATCTGAGGAAGGCACAACTGTCTCAAGGAATCACGATTCAAAAACAACGAGGATGCACTGCTAATGGTTTGGAAGAGGTCTGTTGATGAGCTCAGAAGAGAAATTCATTGGTAAGCGTCACACTAGGATCACCTTCACTATAACTCTTTGGATGCAGTTCTATTGACTTCTAAGAGAGTTTTGTGAGACAGAGGAAATATGAAAGCTCCTTTTTATCTGAAAGAGAGTTCACAGTCCTAAAAGAAATGTGCCGATTTTGTCGGTCAGTCAACTTCCTTTAAAAACCAGTCCTGTACGTTACCTGGCACTTTCCTTATCATGGCAGTACATGTGTTTGAGCATCTTGTCTTGATTTCATGCTTTCATGAATCATAATTCCTGTCCCTGTTCCTATAACTCTTTAAAAGTATCTGCTATAGCTCGACAGTGACGAGGGACGGGATGTGTTGATTGGAAGAATTTGGACCAAGCTTCAAATATGACGGCGCTCTATTGTGCACATTCAGGCCATGTTAGTTTCAAATTATTCCTGGTCCAGTTTATTGAAAGGTGTAGTTTTACTTGTATCTCTATGGGAGGCTTCATCTTCAGCTAATGAGGATGAGATACATTTATGGTTGTGGACCATTTAAAACTAGACTGATGTATTTCCTACCAATTTAGTTCCATTCACCCGGATTGATATTGTCTGAGTCACTAGGGTTCCTGGTTTAAAAGGTGGAAACCCATGGTATCCAGGAAGAACAGTTTGACAATGACGATTGTAATCTATTGTAGGCTGGGTAGGTGTGCTAAACTCCAATATACCGCCACGGTAATAGGGTGTGATGTTTAGCCAGTAAGTAACTCAAAGGACCCATGTAACACATAGATAGTGGTATAATTTGGATCTGGTTTTCAGTGGTGAAATAAAACCACCGGATCCCCAATGTGCATTGAATGTTCCCAAAGTGACTAACTGTGCCAGGAATCCCCAAGGTTTTAGCCTCCTGTAATTGTTTAAACCATTGGAAATAATCATTCTGGACTTGTGTGGGATGATCCTTGCGGTGTATAGTAAAATGTGCAGGATCAATCATTATCTTAATTGATTGACTGAAATTAATCTGGCATGGTTGGATCTCAGGCCATACATATACCAGTATGGTATACTACTTTTCACAATACCTCTTTAATAGTGCTATTTATTCTTCTTACCTGAAGAGAGGACTGGGGTCAGTATGGAATGTGGCATTTCTGGCTGATCTCTAGGGCTTGTAACATTATCGTTAAAATTTGCCCCACAAATGCACTTTCATTATCTGAGTCTCAGGGGTTCCATAGCTGTACACTTCAGTGAAAAGCCTTTTAGCTGCAGTTCTTGCACTATTATCCCTAGTGGGGAATGCGTCCACCCATCCTGAAAATGAATCTATACTAACCAACAACTACTGGAATCCTTCGTTTCTTCTCGGCAGCTTATCAATGAAAACTATCTGTATATTATGCCATGGTCCCAGGTGCCTCATTGGTTGCCAGTGCGGGGAACGAGCTTTTGCATAGTGCACACAATTTTGCACCAATGTACTCATCATCTTCCATACCGTCTCAGTGTGCTACTGCCTTAGCCTTCTTAGGTCCCTTCTGTCCCGTCATGCGTGAACCGATGTGCCGCTTCAGTCAGCTTCTTCCCCGCCGTTTTCCCCTGGATTTGGCTGCAATTATCACTCACATCGCTAGATGGCAGCAGCGTACAAGAAAAGAGCTCAGGCGCATAGCTGGCTTCTAGTAGCAATTGCTCTGTTTTCCCGCTGGGTGATAGCGTCGCCGGTAACACACTTCTGTCCCTGCTGTGGGCTTTGTAATTGATTGGGGTTCCTTGCCTTCGAAGAATGGATACATTCCCATTCTCCTAGGCACGCTAGCTCCTTCCCATCTGCTCCGTCCCAATGATTTCGTTGCCAGTCAAATATCCAATCAAATTTTGCCTTTCGCGTTAAAATCACTGTCTGCATAGATATAGCTTGGTCCGGGAAAGAGTCAATATCATTTTAAAACATGATATATGACATGAAGCTCTGCATGTTGCGCTGAGCCATGCTCTAAATGCCCCTGATTCACTTCCTTCCATAGGTTTATGGCAGCATATTTACTATACCGTTTCCCCTTAATTACTACTGAGCTGCCATCAGTAAACCAGGTCTGTTTTTCCTGTCCTTAAGTAGGGTGCCTCTACCAGTGCAAGTTTTTGTTCTAAAGTAACCTCGGACATTCATGCTTAGTTCCTTTTTCAATTAAAGTGCGAGTCAATAAATCGGGCTCAGATACGGTTTTGGTAACGACCGCTATAGTGATCGGAATGAGGGTTCATTGAGCCCACAGGTGTATTGGTGACCCTGCTTCCTATCAGTTTGTCAGAGAAGCTATATTTGAGTGGGGTATGAGTACTTTGAATTGTGATCAGGGCTGTCCTCGTGAGCGGGTCAAAAGACTGGATTGCCCAAACAGCTGATAAACATTCAGGCTCACAAGGATCAAATTTAACTCAGCACCTTGAAGTTTTTTTACATTCATATGCTACTGGCACTAGTTTGCCTGCCTCGTTATTTTGCAAGAGAGTAGCTGCTAAGGCAACCTCAGGCCTTTGACTCATCGGGGAAGTTTAACGCCCCAGTCACACACACAGCCCCCCCCCCAACCCTGTGAGAACAGCTGTACCTCCAGCGTCCTGCCCCAGTCACACACACATGGTTAAAGCTAGGGTTGAGCTTAGGAGAACAGCTGAGATTTGCGTGTTTTATTTTATTTTACTTGGTAATTTGCTTTGTTCTGTCTGCTCCTACTTGGAACCACTTAAATCCTACTAGCTGTATTTAATAAAATCACTTTTTACTTATTAATTAACCCAGAATATGTCGGGGGGCAAGCAGCTGTGCATATCTCTCTATCAGTGTTATAGCAGGTGAACAATTTATGTTTACCCTGTATAAGCTATAGACAGGGTAAAATGGATATATTTGGGGTTTAGAACCCATTGGGAGACTTCTGAGTGATGAAGACAGGAACATTTCCATAAGTTGCTTTCAGGTTAAGTCTGCAGCTTTGGGGCATGCGGTTCAGACCCTGGGTCTGTGCTGGAGCAGATGGGCATGTCTGGCTCAACAAGACAGGGTGCCGGAGTAGTCTTGGTACAACACGTGGCAGTGCCCAGTGGTGTTTCTGTGATCCAAGCCATCACGCCCCTCAAGGCCTGCTCAGCTGGTGGGGGGAGGGATGTGAGGAGCTCAGAGAGCGACAGGGTGGGGAAGGTGGGGAGGGAGGCCCTTGAGGGAAGAGAAGGAGCAGGAGCTGTGCTTTCATAGACGAGGTGCAGCAGGGGGCAGGGAAGTTCCACTGCTCAGCATCCAGTTTTCCCAAATTAGAAAGTTAGCCACCCTATGCAGCTGGTGGCTCTGACATGAGGGGAGCGGGGGGGCTGAGAACGGCAGCTTCTGGTCAGGCGCCGAGCTCTGGAGGCCATTGACAGCACCAGTAAAGTGTCTCCCTAACATTTTACCTTTGCGCTGGGATGGGTGGATACAGGAAGGTTGAGCCCAAGAACATCAAGCGAGTGGCAGGGAATGTAAAGGTAGTTGGCTCCGGTGATTGCTAGTCCCCAAGGGAGTCATGGCTATATGTAAAAGGCACCAGGCTGCTCCCACATCCAAAATGATCACATTCTATTGTCCTTTCCCCTTGCCTTTATCCCACAGAGATCTCCCCTAACCAGAATGCACACATCCGCTGAAGCAAGGTAGAGAGCAGGGCTAGCATGCCGTGACCAGGAACTCTTGCCCAGTGATGTGGAAGAGGTGAGGACTGAGTATCTTTGGTTACATGCCGCTGGAAAGTTGGATGTCTAATTTCTTCAGATCCTCTTCCTGGGGCCGAGACTCTTGCCCTGCTCCGCTCCACTGGCGTGAGGAGTCTTCTGCAAGCACAGGAAATAACCCAAGAAAGAGTCTTCGGTTCCCAAAGCTCTACTGAGGCGTGAGCTCTTGCTCTCCCTGCTCCCGCTCGCATCTGCTCTGCATTACCCCCAGTGAATGAACAGAAATGGATTCAACACCTATGGCTCAATAGGCTGGTTACACCCATTTCCGCATCACTCTAGCGGAAATTTACTATGAAACAGGCAATGTGTGTCCTTATTGGAGCATTTGTGAGCTTTGCTTTAGGGTTAAAGCTATTGAAAAAGAAAAGCAAACAGGGTGAGGCAGTGAAGTAGCTGCCTACTCTGTAACGCGTCCATCACATACACTTGCTGGTAAATCGCCACTGGAAAAACACTCTCTTTCCCAATTTGGAAGTTAAGATTCTGTTAGAGTCCAACCGGAACAGTGAATGGAAGTTAAGATGCTCTGGTACTCGCTCTATTAGAGTCCAACCAGGAACAGTGAGCATAGAATCATAGAATCTCAGGGTTGGATGGGACCTCAAGAGGTCATCTAGTCCAGCCCCCTGCTCAAAGCAGGACCAAACCCAACTAAATCATCCCAGCCAGGGCTTTGTCAAGCCTGACCTTAAAAACCTCTAAGGAAGGAGATTCCACCACCTCCCTAGGTAACCCATTCCAGTTCTTCACCACCCTACTAGTGAAAAAGGTTTTCCTAATGTCCAACCTAAACCTCCCCCTCTGCAACTTGAGACCATTACTCCTTGTTCTGTCATCTTCTACCACTGAGAACAGTCTAGATCCATCCTCTTTGGAACCCCCTTTGAGGTAGTTGAAAGCAGCTATCAAATCCCCCCTCATTCTTCTCTTCTGCAGCCTAAACAATCCCAGTTCCCTCAGCCTCTCCTCATAAGTCATGTGCTCCAGCCCCCTAATCATTTTTGTTGCCCTCCGCTGGACTCTCTCCAATTTATCCACATCCTTGTAGTGTGGGGCCCAAAACTGGACACAGTACTCCAAATGAGGCCTCACCAGTGCTGAATAGAGGGGAATGATCACATCCCTCGATCTGCTGGAAATGCCCCTACTTATACAACCCAACATGCTATTAGCCTTCTTGGCAACGAGGGCACACTGTTGACTCATATTCAGCTTTTCGTCCACCGTAAGCCCTAGGTCCTTTTCTGCAGAACTGCTGCCCAGCCATTCGGTCCCTAGTCTGTAGCAGTGCATGGGATTCTTCCGTCCTAAGTGCAGGACTCTGCACTTGTCCTTGTTGAACCTCATCATATTTCTTTTGGCCCAATCCTCTAATTTGTCTAGGTCCCTCTGTATCCTATCCCTACCCTCCAGCGTATCTACCACTCCTCCCAGTTTAGTGTCATCTGCAAACTTGCTAAGGGTGCAGTCCACACCATCCTCCAGATCGTTAATGAAGATATTGAACAAAACCGGCCCCAGCACCGACCCTTGGGGCACTCCACTTGATACCGGCCGCCAACTAGACATGGACACATTGATCACTACCCGTTGAGCCCGACCATCTAGCCAGTTTTCTATCCACCTTACTGTCCATTCATCCAGCCCATACTTCTTTAACTTGCTGGCAAGAATACAGTGGGAGACTGTATCAAAGGCTTTGCTAAAGTCCAGAAATAGCACATCCACTGGTTTCCCCTCATCCACAGAACCGGTTATCTCATCATAGAAGGCAATTAAGGTTAGTCAGGCATGACTTGCCCTTGGTGAATCCATGCTGACTGTTCCTGATCACTTTCCCCTCCTTTAAGTGGTTCAGAATTGATTCCTTGAGGACCTGTTCCATGATTTTTCCAGGGACTGAGGTGAGACTGTCTGGCCTGTAGTTCCCTGGATCTTCCTCCCAGAAGTAAAGTTTCCTCCCGTTCTATAACTGATGGGGCGGGGTGGCGGCAGGGACAAGGGGAATTGAGAATGAGGGGTGCCTGATGTGTTGGGGTATGGAGTTCCCTACTTCAGCTCCACAGGCTGGGTCCGGTGCAGAGCATGGCATGGCAGGGAGATGACATCTCCCATAATGCCGGGGCCCTTTCACAGCAAGGGTGTCACCTCCCATGGTAGCACGGATTCCTACCTACTCCTCCTGCTTTCGCCTGACAACAGCACCACCCTTCACGGCACCACCTCATGGCAACTTCTGCTTCTGGACTCGCACCGGAAATGGGAAGTCCAGCTGGGCCTGGCAGTGGCTGACAGGAAATGGACACAGGCGCCACTGCCACTCCCATGGTGCCACAGGGCCCACCATGGCTGGTGGGAGATAGATAAATGTCTGTGTAACTCCCCAGCACTATGTCTCCTTTAGTGCTTGTGTCCCTCCATCCCCCCGTCCTGCTTAGTCTGGGTGTTCCTTACCGGAGCACACTGTGTGTCCCAGGCATGTTCTGTCTCACCTTTGGGTCCAGCCTAACAGGGATGTCTCTCCCCATCCTCCCACCAGTAACTTCTCCCCCAACGCACACAGGACAGGGAGCTGGCTGGTGCCCTTCTATAAAAGGACTGCTCTGTGCAACAGAAACCAGCCTAGTCCCCGCCCCGCAGGCTGGGAGCTTGCTGCTTCCTTCAACCGCATCACAAGTTACAAGAGGGGGCAGGAATAAAATCCCCACTGACTAAACAGGATGGGGTGAAGCATGTCACCAGGCCATAATATTCTGGATAACCCCTTGATGACCATTTTAGGATCATCCTCTCATGTGGCCTTCCTGGCCTCTGGCTAGCTGTGATGACGAGAGGGGGATGTTGTCCCCCTTCCTCTGGCTCCCCTGGCGGGCAGAGCCTAGTGCTACTACCTTGGCATGTCAGCTGGGGAGCAGAGCTCTTACCTCTGCTAATCAGGGGTTAGCCCCACAGCCAGTGAGGGGATGAGGTAGGGCTCAGTTGCTAATTTTGGGCCTGGGATTGCCCACTTTACAGGCTCAAATTTGGGGGAAGGCTGTGGTCCCCCCCAATCACGCACACCTTAAAGTAGGGAAATGTCCCTCACCTACTTATAATTGCACCCTAAATAACCTCTGGGATACTTTATTTTTGTTCTCAGAAGGTGCGCATCACCATATTATCGGAGCTGACTGTCACAGAGTCCCCGAATCACGGAGTCCTCAGGTTATGTTCTGGAACTTCTCCATACAAGGCCAGTCAGGACTCTGGGGGACCCTCCGCCTTGTGAGCGCACTGTCTCCAGGGCAAGACAGCTTCGATCTTCCTGGATCTGAGCATCCCCTTCCACACTGTGCGCTTCCTGCAGCGAGTCCACCCGGACGGGGCCCTGCACCCCAACTCGGCAGTCAGCAGTGACTCTCAGCCAGCTAGTAAAACAGAAGGTTTATTAGTTGACAGGAATGCAGCGGGTAGAATTGAACTTGTTAGCAGAGAAATCAGTGACTAGTATCAGAGGGGTAGCCGTGTTAGTCTGGTTCTGTAAAAGCAGCAAAGAATCCTGTGGCACCTTATAGACTAAGAGACGTTTTGCAGCATGAGCTTTCGTGGGTGAATACCCACTTCTTCGAAAGCTCATGCTGGAAAACGTCTGTTAGTCTATAAGGTGCCATAGGATTCTTTGCTCCAAATCAGTGACTTTCAGCCAAGTCCATCCAGAAGCTCTGGACTCCCCCTCTACCAGTCCTCCCAAGCAGACTGCCTAGCTTCCAGCAACCCGACCTCTGGCACCCCCCCATTGCTCCGCCTCCTTGGCTTTGTCCTGCTTGCCAGGCAAGTCACCTGGGCGTCACTTGGGTGTAGTCCCCCTCCTGGGTATCAGGTTACAAAGAGCACCAGTCATAGCATATGTGCAGGCAGCTGGAGCAGCCTCACCTGCCCCAGAGGTCTCAGCCAAAGTCACACACCCCTATTCCCACCACCGAGGTATTAGTGCAGCATGCAGGGAAACTGAGGCACACACAGTATTCATGCAAAACAGTAAAATTCACATAGGCTCAACAGTAAGACACACATACACCATAACAAGGGAAAATCCCCACTTTGTCACACTGACGCTTTAGATTCCTGCTGTCTCTGTCTTGGTACATCATTTCACCCCACTTCTCTATACTAGCCTATCTTTTTTTCGTTCTCTCTAGTCTGTTCCAAGTCTGGCCGGCCTTAAAAATGACTCAGCTCTGTTATACGCTGTACTCGGCACTCACAGGCTGAAGCAGCGTGAGCAGCATCTCTCTGGGAATGAGAAAGCTACAGTGAGATGGTCTCCCAAGTCCATTGCATGAGTCAGGATCCAGGGGCCGAAAGCGCTAGCTGTCCTTGTGTCCTGCCTGCAGCATCTGAGACAGAAGCTTCTGTTCTTTTCCATCCCTCCTGGGTGGCTGCCATGACAGCAGTGCTAACCTTAACAAAAATGACTGTGGATCTGCTATTCCATATTTAACGGCCTTTCCCGTTCCTCCAGAAAAGCTATTAGGGGGCAGATCTGATGGAGCTATGGCACCAGCTGAGGGGTTGCCTCTTCTTGCTAGCAGGAGATTTGGGGCATGATTTTCCACACTTACACTGTTGAAGATCAGTATTAACTCAGTGGAGTTGCATCAGTCTGAATGAGCGGAAAGTTGACCCATGCAGATGAGCTGTTTCTTAATGAGATAGTGTGTGGGGGGGAGAGGGGGGGAGAAAAGGGGAAACTGAAAGGCGAGATAGTAATATGTAAGCAGAACAGCAAGAGATGAGTGTCAATCTCTGTCACGGAGTGTCGGGGAGTCAAGGCCCTGCACCCCCACCATGACTCTCAGCCAGCCGGTAAAGCAGGTTTATTTAGACGACAGGAACACAGTCCAAGACAGGTTTTGGAGGCACAGACAACAGGATCCTCCCCAATTAGATCCATCTTGGGGTCCCAGGAGCACCACTGCCCCCTTCGGGGGTCAGAGCCCTATCTGTGCTTCCCTCCATTCTCCAGCCAGCTCCTGAAAACCCCCTCACTCCCCAGCGTCTCCTCCCCCAGGCCTTTGTTCAGCTTCCCAAGCAGAGGAGTCACCTGGCCTCTAACCCCTTCCTGGGTTCTCACATTACATGCTCAGGCATCTTCCCTCAAGGCCAGTCTCCCATCTCCCAGTGCAGACCTTTCTCCCAGGCCAACACCCCCCACGCAGCATTCACAGACCACAGTGAGCAGGGGCGGCTCTAGGAATGCGGCCGCCCCAAGCAGGGCGGTGCGCCGCAGGGGGCGCGCTACCGGTCGCCGGTACCCTGACTTCGGGGGACCTCTTGCAGACGTGCCTGCGGAGGGTCCGGTGGTCCCGCGGCTCAGGTGGAGCTTCCACAGGCATACCTGCGGGAGGTACACCCGAGCCGCGGGACCAGCGGACCATCCGCAGTCATGCCTGCGGGAGGTCCACCGGAGCCACGAGACTAGCGCACCTCCGCAGTCATGCCTGCGGGAGGTCCGCTGGTCCCGCGCCTCCGGTGGACCTCCCGCAGGCATGACCGCGGAAGGTCCGCCGGAGCCGCCTGCCGCCCTGCCGGGAAAATGGGCACTGGGGTCTGGAGCCGGCCCTGACAGTAAGAACAGTCTCAGTGCGTCACACT
The DNA here is from genome assembly GCF_020497125.1 of Mauremys mutica. Classification (NCBI taxonomy): domain Eukaryota; kingdom Metazoa; phylum Chordata; order Testudines; family Geoemydidae; genus Mauremys; species Mauremys mutica. The sequence goes on along the minus strand of NC_059096.1, from coordinate 16,835,564 downwards.
CTCATTTTCTGTCTCTGAGTGACCTTGGCACCAAGCGCCCTGCTCTTCGCTGACCTTGGCTCTTATCGTCCCAGGCTTGATGTGACCTTCCTGCTTCTTATTCTGTCAGTCACCATTTCTTTCCCCTTTCCTTTTGTCCTATTTTAAGGAGGAAATCCCTTACGCAAATAGGAGGAGGAAGCAATTGCCCTGAATGGGGAATGAAATTTACCAGGCAACCACAGAGATAGATTCTGGTCTCATTTACACTAATGTCCCAACATTGGCATCCATCGAGTTACTCCTGTTTTACACCAAACAGGAGATCAGAATCAGGCCCTTTGCCTCCCCTGACACTGTTCTTCCATGATTGGCCCTGCACCTAATCTTGGGATGGGGCAAGGTGGGTCAGTCCGAGAGAAAAACCAGAGGGCCCAATTCATTACCTCACCTGCACCCATGCAAAAGGGGTGGAAATTGCTCCCAAATCAGAGTGGTAGGTTCTTTTTTCCATTTTTAAAAAGCCCTCCCATTGGCTCTTTTGATCAGAGGCCCAACTCCCTTTCTTTTACCTATGCAGGGAGGCTTTTTTAACCCGTTACAGGTAAAACAAGCAGAGTACAGCCACCAAGAGGGACTTTATAGCTAACTGGCTGGCTGGGTGTCCACAAAAGGGAGCTACGCCCGCCCCCCCATTTATCACAGCAGCCAACAGGGAAGTGGGAGGGAGGCACTCCTAGGCCTGGCCTACACTGGGGGGGGGGATCGATGTAAGATACACAACTTCAGCTAGGGGAATAGCTTGCCTGAAGTCGAAGTCTCTTATTTCGACTTACCTCCCGTCCTCGCAGCGTGGGATCGACGGCCGCGGCTTCCCCTGTCGACCCCGCTACCGCCGCTCGCCCTGGTGGAGTTCTGGGGTTGATGGGAGCGCGTTCGGGGATCGATATATCGCGTCTAGATGGAAAGCGATCTATCGATCCCTGATAAACCGATCACTACCCGTAGACATACCCTTAGAGCCGGCATGTCCCCTCTGTTTCTCCCTTGCTGCTTGGGCAGAAGCGGAAAGGGGGCAAAAGATGCCCGGCTGAAGGGTTTTGCGCTCGGCCTTGAGGATTAAGCCCGAGCCCCCGGCATGGCTGCTGGGAGATGGATTTTCGTGTCGCAGCCAGCGCACCCTTCGGGCCACAAGCTGAACACACTGAGGCCAGCAGGGACAGCTCTGAAGCGGCAAAAGGGTTCCTTTGAGGGTCCAAGGAGGTAGTAGGGTCAGTACCATCCCTGGGTGGGCTCAAATCACCATCCTTTGGGTTAACAGCTGAATGCGCTGACCCAGTGTGCTCCACCACAGCCCCTCCATAACCTCCAAACCCATCCCCTACAGCCCCCCCATTCCCTGCCAGAGCGGTCAAACCCATCCCCCATAGCCCCAGATTGCCTGCCACAGCGCTCAAACCCATCCCCCACAGCCCCACATTCCGTGCCACAGTGCTCAAACCCATCCCCCACAGCCCCACATTCCCTGACACAGTGCTCAAACCCATCACCCACAGCCCCATCACAGCCGCCTCGTTCCCTGCCACAGCACTCAAACCCATCCCCCACAGCCACCCATTCCCTGCCACAGAGGTCAAACCGGGCCCCCACAGCCCACCATTCCCTGCCACAGAGGTCAAACCGGGCCCCCATAGCCCACCATTCCCTGCCACAGCACTCAAACCCGGCCCCCACAGCCCCCCATCCTCTGCCACAGCCCTCAATCCCATCCCCCACACCCCTCCATTCCCTGCCACAGCACTCAAACCCGACCACCATAGCCCCCCATTCCCTGCTGCAAAACTAAAACCGATCCCCCACAGCCCCCCATTCCGTTTCACAGACATTGAACCCATCCCCCACAGCCTCATCACAGCCACCTCATTCCCTCGCACAGCTCTCAAACCCATCCCCCACAGCCCCCCATTCCCTGCCACAGCACTCAAACCCGACCCCCATACCCTCTTATTCCCTGCCACAGCCCACAAACCAATCCGCCAGAGCCCCACATTCCCTGCCACAGCTCTAAATCCATTCCCCAGAGCCCCCCAATCCCTTCCACAGCGCTAAAACCCATCCCCCACAGCCTCCCATTCCCTGTCACAGCACTGAAACCCATCCCCCACGGCCCCAATCACTGCCCCCCATTCCCTGCCACAGCGCTCAAACCCATCCCCCACAGCCCCCCATTCCCTTCCACAGCCCAAAACCCATCGCCCACAGCCACATCACAGCCGCCTCATTCCCTGCCATAGAGCTCAAACCCATCCCCCACAGCCCCCCATTCCCTACCACAGCGCTCAAACCCATCCCCCACTCCCCCCCATTCCCTGCCACAGAGCTCAAACCCATCCCCCACAGCCCCCCATTCCCTACCACAGCGCTCAAACCCATCCCCCACTGCCCCAATCACTGCCCCCCATTCCCTGCCACAGCGCTCAAACCCGACCCCCACAGCCCAATCACAGCCCCCCATTCCCTACCACAGCGCTCAAACCCATCCCCCACAGCCCCCCATTCCCTGCCACAGTGCTCAAACCCATCCCCCACAGCCCCATCACAGCCACCAAGATTCATGCCGCAGAGAATAAATCCATCCCACATAGCCCCCCATTCCCTTCCACAGCCCAAAAACCCATCACCCGCAGCCACATCACAGCCACCTCATTCCCTGGACACAGCTCTCAAACCCATCCCCCACAGCCCCCCATTCCCTTCTACAGCCCAGAAACCCATCCCCCTCAGCCTCATCACAGCCACCAAGATTCATGCCGCAGCGCATAAACCCATCCCACACAGCCCCCCATTCCCTTCCACAGCCCAAAAACCCATCGCCCACAGCCACATCACAGCCACCTCATTCCCTGCCAGAGCTCTCAAACCCATCCCCCACAGCCTCATCACAGCCACCAAGATTCATGCCACAGCCGAGAAACCCATCCCCCACAGCCACATCACAGCCGCCTCATTCCCTGCCACAGCGCTCAAACCCATCCCCCACAGGACCCCATTCCCTGCCACAGACCTCAAACCCATCCCCCATAGCCCCATCACAGCCGCCTCGTTCCCTGCCACAGCGCTCAAACCCATCCCCCACAGCTTCCATTCCCTGCCGCAGCCCTCAAACCCATCCCCCACAGGCCCCCATTCCCTGCCACAGCCTTCAAACCCATCCCCCACTGCCCCCATTCCCTGCCACAGCGCTGAAACCCATCCTGCACAACCTCCCATTCCCTGCCAGAGCGCTGAAACCCATCCACCACAGCCCCCCATTCCCTTCCACAGGGCTCTAACCCATCCCCCACAGGCCCCCGTTCCCTGCCACAGTTCTCAAACCCGAGCCCCACAGCCCCATTTCCCAGCTGGGTTTCTTACCCCTGTAGCGCCCCTCTCCACCTGATTACCTCCTTTAATGGCAATCCGCTTACATGTTCTGATGGACAGGTCTGGGTTCTTTTGGATCCCGCCACCCACTCAGTAGGGTGAATCTTTTTCCTTTTTTGGTTATAAAATTAGTTGGCGGTGCCTCCACCCCCCCTCGCTCCTTCCTGGCAGGGTCACCAGGGCAGCTTGGGCGGAAAATTCTAACTACAGAGGAATCCCCACTTATTTGACAGATAGTTGGAGACTTCCAAGAAATAGCACAACACATAAAAATATATTCAACACAACAATTATATTAAACAGGCAACAAATACTACATAACAGGGGAAACACTATGTTTAGGGTCACCGGTGCCCACACTTAAAATACCCGTGTCTGGATGTAACAAATGTAAAACTAGTGTCCTGTTGGTACGCGTACCTTGCTGGGGCCCTTGATGACCTATACAATTCTCTGCAGAGGTGTAGCAGTGCGGCTGACTGGGTTCAGTACAGCCCAAAAGACCCACAAGTGGGAGGAGGTGGTGAATCCCTCCACAGGTGTAATAAGCGGTAGATTATAGAATCCTCAAACCCTCACTCCCTGGCTTGAGGACACAGTTCAGGGAGTAGAGGGTCCCCAAAACAAATTCCCTGACTGACTAACTAAAGACAAGGCACTCACGAACTCCACAAATGATCTTCAGGGTTGAGGATGACGCTGGACGATTCCAGGGGCTGCTGTCCGCTGGCAGGGATCCTCCTCAGGCAGGAATCAGCCTTGGACTAGCAGTGCTGACCATGTGGGGACTGGTCTCACCAGGGGAGCTGGAGGTGAACCCAGCCTGGCTGGGGAAATTTCTCAGCAAATGTAACAATTGGGAATCATCCGTGGGGAAGGAAAACCCAGCTGAGGGATCTGCGGTCAGGTCCCTAGAGGCCAGTTCTCAGGGGAACCCTGCTTGCAGGCCTGGGACTCACCAGCCCCCCTCACAGCCAGTTCGGCCCTTGCCCTGGCTGGCTCCAGCCTCTCCTCAAAAATGGCTTCTCCCCTCTCTTCCACTCCCTGGGAGGGGCATCTCCACTCCCTATTGGTTGCTGGGCAGACTCTGAGTTTGCCTTGGCTCCTACTCCCTGAGCTGCCAGCAGACAGAGCTCCAGGACTCTAGGTAATCTGCTTGGGGGTTACACCCCTCTTCTGCATGAAGAGCCTGTGCATCCCATAGATCTCGCCCCTGGCTTGCCGGCTGATGTTATTGGCTGGGTGAGATACATAGAGACCCAGCTGCAGCACAAAGTCACCTGCCTTGGGGAAGTCGGAGGAGCGCTGGTGGCAGGAAGCGGAGAGGGGAATCCATCAACATTCTCCCTTCAGCTCTCCAGCTCCCCTGGGCCAGAGCTTTTGTCCTCACGGCTGTTCCATCCATGCTACCAAGTCCTTTACACCTGGGGTCTGGGGTGTGTGTGTCAAGGGCGTGTGCCTTGATCCTGACATGCTGTTCATTGATCAGGTGTTTCAGAGTAAATAGACCAGCCCCAAGACTGACCATTGTCCCAGTCTGGAGAGACAATGAGCTTGTGCCCAGCAAGACGTGGGCAGTGTCATGAGTCCCCTTTTCCAATTAGCTATTCTTCCACCCTGAGCACAAAGTCTCAGCCCCATGGAGAGGGGAAGAGGCTCGTTTGTAGAGCACGTACGCCTGCCCGCTGACCTTCCCCTGCCTCCTTTTCCCACAGCACATCCATTTCAGGTTCCTCTCCAAAAAAACCCAGGAGAGAGCCAGGGGAGGGTCGAATTTGCCACCTCCCTGCCTGGATTGGAGGTAAGTGACCTTTGACCCCAGCATCCTGCAGTGTCAGGGCTTGAGTCAAGTTCCTCATCCCTTGGCTAATTGGTCCCCCCTGGGTCCGTAAGGGACTGCATTCCATAGGGCAGTGGCTGGCAGATTTGTGCCTGGCCTCAGGGCCCTTGTTATTCTGGAGTAGCTAGGCAGCGAGTGCTCAGCCAGGGGCGAGATCTATGGGCTGCACAGGCTCTTCCTGCAGAAGAACGGTAAGAAACCCAGCTGGGCAATGGGACCCCATGGAAACGAGCCTCTCGGAGACTAGCTCCCGCTGGCCATTGGGACGCCTCTAGAACTAAGGCCTCTCTATTTAGACCCACTGTAGCGGGGCAGAGGAACCCCAATAGAAACAAGGCCCCATCCTTTGAGACTCCCTCAGCTGGGCAATGGGACCCTACAGAAAGAAGCCCCCTCCTCTGAGACCCACCCCACCTTAGATGATGACTCTTTCTCTGCCCCTCTCTCTGAATTAGGGAGGTGAATGTGAAAGTGCCAGGGAAATTGGTTGCTTTATCTCAGAGCTCAGCTCTGTCCCCCAGTCCAGGGAAATCAGCCCTGACGGGGCAGCTAGCTAGTGAGGGGACAGGAATGGAGCTATTGAGGCATGTGGAGGGACAGAGCCCATCATGAGGGTAGGAGCTGAAGCAGGAACCACAGGGAAAGGACACAAAGCTTGTAGGATGTCAGCAGCTGGACCTGACTTCCATGGGTGGGGGTGGGGGGTTCTCGGTATTAGACGCCACCATTAACAGGCACCCACTCCCAGAGCACAATGGCCACAAGGTCCCATGATTACTGCGATGACTGAAACAAATCCCCCTTCCGGTACTAAACCACCTGGTGGGGACCCTGCGAGTCCATTGGTCCATGGATGCCACGAGGACCCCGGCCAGTGTGTACCCAGCAATGGGATCAGAAGGAAACAGGCACTGAAACCGGAATGCCAAATGGCCCAAATGGGTGTGTCCTTCTCCCCCAGGGCTGAACATCAGAGAGGCAAGAGAGCTGTGGTGTCGGGACGGGCTCCAGGACACCGAGCGCCTGGGCTATAGGAACATGACCAGGATGTGGGGAGGTAAGGACTCTCCACCGGTGCTCAGGTGTGGCGCTGTCTCCCCCCCACCCCTGCAGTGAGTGTGTCATGGATACAGGGCAAGAGCCTGCTACTTGTTTCCAGCAGAGTATGTGAGGATCATGGGAACTGCTAGTCCAAGGCTGATTCCTGCCTGAGGAGGATCCCTGCCAGCGGACAGCAGCCCCTGGAATCGTCCAGCATCATCCTCAACCCTGAAGATCAGTTGTGGAGTTCGTGAGTGCCTTGTCTTTAGTTGGTTAGTCAGGGAATTTGTTTTGGGGACCCTCTACTCCCTGAACTGTGTCCTCAAGCCAGGGAGTGAGGGTTTGAGGATGCTATAATCTACCGCTTATTATACCTGTGGAGGGATTCACCACCTCCTCCCACTTGTGGGTCTTTTGGGCTGTACTGAACCCAGTCAGCCGCACTGCTACACCTCTGCAGAGAATTGTATAGGTCATCAAGGGCCCCAGCAAGGTATGCGGGTTTGAGAACTGTGGCAGGGAACGGGGGCCTGTGGGGGATGGGTTAGAGCCCTGTGGAAGGGAATGGGGGGCTGTGGTGGATGGGTTTGAGCGCTGTGGTAGGGAATGTGGGGCTGTGGATGATGGGTTTCAGCCCTGTGGTAGGGCACGGGGGTCTGTGGTGGGGCTGTGGGGTTGGGTTTGAGAGCTGTGCAGGGAATGGGGGGGCCTGTAGGGGATGGGTTTGAGTGCTGGGGCAGGGAGTGGGGGGCTGTGAGTGTTGGGTTTGAGAGCTGTGGCAGGGAACGAGGCGGCTGTGATGGGGCTGTGTGGGATGGGTTTCAGCGCCTTGGCAGGGAACGGGGGGCTGTGGGGTGGGTTTTAGCGCTGTTGCAGAGAATGAGGCGGCTATGATGGGGTTATGTGGCTGTGGGGGATCGGTTTATGGACTGTCGTAGAAAATGGGGGGCTGTGGGGCTTGGGTTTGAGAGCTCTGGCACGAAATGGGGGGCTGTGGTGGATGGGTTTGAGCGCTGTAGCAGGGAACGAGGCGGCTATGATGGGGTTGTGGGGTTCGGGTTTGAGGGCTGAGGAAGGGAATGGGAGGCTTTGGAGGATGGGTTTGAGCGCTGTGAGAAGGAACGAGGCGGCTGTGATGAGGCAATAGGGGACGGGTTTGAGGGCTGTGGCAGGGAATGGGCGGCTGTGGGGGTGGGTTTCAGCCCTGTGGCAGGGAGTGGGCGGAGGTGGGGGAAGGGTTCGAGTGCTGTGGCAGGGAATGGGAGGCTGTGGAGGATGGGTTTGAGCGCTGTGGCAGTGAATGTGGGCTGTGGGGGATGGGTTTGAGGGCTTTGGCAGGGAATGATGCGCTTGTTATGGGTCTGTGGGTAATCGGTTTGAGCATTGTGGAAGGGAATGGCGGGATGGGTTTGAGCCCTGTGGTAGGGAATGAGGTCCTGTGGGGGATGGGTTTGAGGTCTGTGGCAGGGAATGGGGGTTGTGGGGGATGGGTTTGACGGTTGTGGGATGGAACGAGGCGGCTGTGATGGGGCTGTGGGGGATGGGTTTGAGGGCTGTGGCAGGGAATGAGGGGCTGTGGGGGTGGGTTTCAGTGCTGTGGCAGGGAGTGGGCGGAGGTGGGGGAAGGGTTCGAGTGCTGTGGCAGGGAATGGGAGGCTGTGGAGATGGGTTTTAGCGCTGTGGAAGGGAATGGGGGCTGTGGGGGAGGGGTTTGAGTGCTATGGCAGGGAATGGTGGCTGTGGGGGATGGGTTTGTGGGCTGTGGCAGGGAATTGGGGGCTGTGTGGAATGGGTTTGAGCATCTTGGCAGGGAATGGGGGTCTGTGATGGGGATGTGTGCGATGGGTTTGAGCGGTCCGGAATGGAATGGGATGCAGTGAGCGTGTCATGGATACAGGGCAAGAGCCTGCTACTTGTTTCCAGCAGAGTATGTGAGGCTCATGGGAATGTCAGTGAGGTGAGGCATGGGAATGATCCAGATCTGAAAGACCCCTAATCTCTAGCAGGTGAGCTGCAGGAGAGATTGCTGCTGGGAGCAGTAGTGTCCTTTCTTGTCTGTATGAGTTGGGCTCCAGAGCGCGCAGACACATTTCCAGCATCTCATGACACCTGCGGTGAATCCTGCTCCAGAAAGAGCTATTCGAGGCCTCAGTGCCTGCAACCTCTTACTTAGCAAGGGGCGGGGGGCTACTTGGTCAATGGGTTGGCTGCACCAGGACTCTTATCCACCTTGTGAGCCACTCGAGGGATTTGGAGCCTGGTTCTGGACAATTGCAAGGGCTCTGGTGCTGTAGGTTTTAGGTCTTGGGTGATAAGTGAATGACCAGAGAGCGCCCCTGTGGGAATCCGAACTAAGGTAGTTCGACTTCAGCTACGCTATTCACGTAGCTGAAGTCGCGTACCTGAGTTTGAACCCCCCCCCCCCCAGTGTAGACCAGGCCTCATAGTGTAGAAAATTTTTTGCTGCTGGATATGTATTCTCTCTGCTCGAGATGAACAGAGCTGATGGAGTGCTGTGCTGGAGGAAGGAGAGCACATAAGAACTAATAGGCAGGAAGGAGAAAAGGTGAGAGTACTAAGAAAAAGCAACAGGAGCTGCAGGGAGAGAGAGGGAGAGGAGCACCCCCAGAAGCCTGGACTGATTAACACCAGCTTGTCAGGGAGCTTTCTATTTCCTACTGGTTCCCTGAACCGACTCGAGGCGAACAGGCAGTCAGCTGAAGTAGCAGGAGCCAGTTAGGCCCTTAAGCTGCTGCTATCTTCCCTCACTCAGCCCCTTGCCACCTTGAGAGCTGGTACAGAACAGCAGTCATGAGTGAAAGAAGAAAACACCCCTCTTGGGCAGCATTTAGAAAAAGAAAGAAAGCAAAGGACATTTTTCCATCTAAGCAGGCAGGAGCTCTCCTGAGATACGTAGACACAAGTTTTCAGGGTGAGCCTTCCAGCCCCAGTGAGGCTGTGAGTCTGGCCAGAAATCTGGCATGTCATGAGAAGGCAGCAAATCACCAGTGAGCATTCCATAGCTGGAAAGAACTTGCGATGAGACAGACGGCTGGTCTGAACCATGGACCAATGGACTCGCAGGGTCCCCACCAGGTGGTTTAGTACCGGAAGGGGGATTTGTTTCAGTCATCGCAGTAATCATGGGACCTTGTGGCCATTGTGCTCTGGGAGTGGGTGCCTGTTAATGGTGGCGTCTAATACCGAGAACCCCCCACCCCCACCCACTGAAGTCAGGTCCAGCTGCTGACATCCTACAAGCTTTGTGTCCTTTCCCTGTGGTTCCTGCTTCAGCTCCTACCCTCATGATGGGCTCTGTCCCTCCACATGCCTCAATAGCTCCATTCCTGTCCCCTCACTAGCTAGCTGCCCCGTCAGGGCTGATTTCCCTGGACTGGGGGACAGAGCTGAGCTCTGAGATAAAGCAGCCAATTTCCCTGGCACTTTCACATTCACCTCCCTAATTCAGAGAGAGGGGCAGAGAAAGAGTCATCATCTAAGGTGGGGTGGGTCTCAGAGGAGGGGGCTTCTTTCTGTAGGGTCCCATTGCCCAGCTGAGGGAGTCTCAAAGGAGGGGGGGCCTTGTTTCTATTGGGGTTCCTCTGCCCCGCTACAGTGGGTCTAAATAGAGAGGCCTTAGTTCTAGAGGCGTCCCAATGGCCAGCGGGAGCTAATCTCCGAGAGGCTCGTTTCCATGGGGTCCCATTGCCCAGCTGGGTTTCTTACCGTTCTTCTGCAGGAAGAGCCTGTGCAGCCCATAGATCTCGCCCCTGGCTGAGCACTCACTGCCTAGCTACTCCAGAATAACAAGGGCCCTGAGGCCAGGCACAAATCTGCCAGCCACTGCCCTATGGAATGCAGTCCCTTACGGACCCAGGGGGGACCAATTAGCCAAGGGATGAGGAACTTGACTCAAGCCCTGACACTGCAGGATGCTGGGGTCAAAGGTCACTTACCTCCAATCCAGGCAGGGAGGTGGCAAATTCGAGCAGGGCAGCACTGCTCTGTATGGCCCTGGCTCTCTCCTGGGTTTTTTTGGAGAGGAACCTGAAATGGATGTGCTGTGGGAAAAGGAGGCAGGGGAGGGTCAGCGGGCAGGCGTACGTGCTCTACAAACGAGCCTCTTCCCCTCTCCATGGGGCTGAGGGTGGAAGAATAGCTGATTGGAAAAGGGGACTCATGACACTGCCCACGTCTTGCTGGGCACAAGCTCATTGTCTCTCCAGGCTGGGACAATGGTCAGTCTTGGGGCTGGTCTATTTACTCTGAAACGCCTGATCAATGAACAGCATGTCAGGATCAAGGTACACGCCCTTGACACACACACCCCAGACCCCAGGTGTAAAGGACTTGGTAGCATGGATGGAACAGCCGTGAGGACAAAAGCTCTGGCCCAGGGGAGCTGAAGGGAGAATGTTGATGGATTCCCCTCTCTGCTTCCTGCCACCAGCGCTCCTCCGACTTCCCCAAGGCAGGTGACTTTGTGCTGCAGCTGGGTCTCTATGTATCTCACCCAGCCAATAACATCAGCCGGCAAGCCAGGGGCGAGATCTATGGGATGCACAGGCTCTTCATGCAGAAGAGGGGTGTAACCCCCAAGCAGATTACCTAGAGTCCTGGAGCTCTGTCTGCTGGCAGCTCAGGGAGTAGGAGCCAAGGCAAACTCAGAGTCTGCCCAGCAACCAATAGGGAGTGGAGATGCCCCTCCCAGGGAGTGGAAGAGAGGGGAGAAGCCATTTTTGAGGAGAGGCTGGAGCCAGCCAGGGCAAGGGCCGAACTGGCTGTGAGGGGGGCTGGTGAGTCCCAGGCCTGCAAGCAGGGTTCCCCCTGAGAACTGGCCTCTAGGGACCTGACCGCAGATCCCTCAGCTGGGTTTTCCTTCCCCACGGATGATTCCCAATTGTTACATTTGCTGAGAAATTTCCCCAGCCAGGCTGGGTTCACCTCCAGCTCCCCTGGTGAGACCAGTCCCCACATGGTCAGCACTGCTAGTCCAAGGCTGATTCCTGCCTGAGGAGGATCCCTGCCAGCGGACAGCAGCCCCTGGAATCGTCCAGCGTCATCCTCAACCCTGAAGATCATTTGTGGAGTTCGTGAGTGCCTTGTCTTTAGTTAGTCAGTCAGGGAATTTGTTTTGGGGACCCTCTACTCCCTGAACTGTGTCCTCAAGCCAGTGTCGTGGAAAAATTGACCACGCCTTTGATTTTGGGTCAGACACAGCCTTGAGGCACCTTTATTATTACAAGCATGCATGCAGGGAGAGGGTTAAGCTTCCCTCTGCCTGTTACAAATTTTACCAAGCTTATAAAGGTTAAAACCGCAAATTAACACGTACTTAGATTTCCTTATTTGGTTTTTCCTGTTATTGTTCTTTGACAGTTTTCGTTGGTAGTCTGTCTGCCTGTAAGACCCCTCCTTTGCGGTTGCATTGGATAAGGCTCAGCATTCTAGCTGAGCTTCCCTCAGTTCCCCTTTCTCTGGTTTCTTCATCACCCCCCCCCCCCCTCGTGCCCCTGATATAGACAGACAAGAATTGCAGAAGTTAACCTTTGTTCTATATAGCAATTGGGTTTTGCTAACAGGCCTGGGCCTGAAAGGCAGGGGTTAGGATGCAGTTTGCTTCTGACCCTATGGGTGGGGGTCTGGATCTTAATTGTTAATAACGCCTTATTGTTTACCAAATTGCCCAATACAACTGCTTCCAATAGAGTTGCACAGCAAGCCCCCTCCCAACTACATGGGCCCCCTCCCAACTGCGCCCACCTACGTGCGGCTACATTGTACAAGACCCTTTATTAATTTTCCATTGCTAATATGCTGTTATACTAGGCCATGTTTCACAATTATCTGTAGGCGTTGGTTCCCCTTTCTCCTGTTGGCCTTTCGATTATGCCATACCAGCTATCCTATGTCTTAATATCAAGCTGACCTATAATGGCCTAATGTTAATTATGCTCAGCTAATTCAACATGGGGCAAGCGGGACACAGTCTGGGGCAAGTGGGACCCCTTAAAATCCCTAACATTTCCCTCCTTTTGATGCCAATGGCATCAACTTCCTCAATGTGAATATTTATTAAGTTCCGGACTCCAGAATTTATAGGCTAATTTTATAGGGGTGCTTCCAGGATTTCAGACAGACAGGGATTTAATTTCCTCAAGGGAACAAGGGCCACTTAGTAAAGTGGCATAAACAAAGCAAATATAGGGCAGGGACAACAAGCTCTACAGCAACAATAATAAAAAACAAATATATAATGAGAACCCTCCTTTGGAAAGGCCCCAGTATATGTACCTAGAGGTATGGAGGGCTAGAGGGTTTTGATAATGTCCTGTAAAACAATTGAGTTAACAAGAACGCAGCTATCATTGGCCTGGATAAGAGGTTGGGAAGCAAGGGTTGTTATGTGGCCGTTACCTTCCTAACAAACATGATCATGATCAGTAACAATTTCTCCAGGGTTAAGCTTTCAGATGGACTGGAGATGAGGGGGTTCTAAGGGTCATAATGTCCATAGGTTACCTAGTCCTATCCAGAGATCCGGTCTTATTTTCATGGTACCGATTAAGAACTAGTTAGGGCCGTGGGGTGGTTTAACTGGTTCACCACCTTTTCTGTAGTTCCAAAAGCAAGCTCAGCTGTCATAATATAACAGATATTCTGGTTTCCCTTTATCCAATTCTAGTTCCTCTTTTTGGGGCCCTGACCACATCTGTCTGCCCCCACATGCCCTTTGTACAGAAAAGCCACTGTTCCATTTTGGGAACTTTCCACTGAGACTCCTTTTACCTTTTGACACACAGAAGCAACTTTCTATCACTCTTACATCACTCTGTCCCCCTCCTCTCCTCCCCTTATACACAGAGACAAGCTGAACCAAAACAGCCTGAAAACAGACTTATCCAAAGTTTAGGCCTAAAAGCCTAGTCAAAGTTCTAAGCCCACCGTAATTTCCTTCTTGTCCTGCTTATCCTTATACACATTCATCACCGCTTCTGGCTTTCCTTCTTTCCAACTGTTGCCATAAAGTTCATTAACAATCATTAGCTTCACATGCTCTTATGCATTAAATCAAGCAGTTAATACTGGGCAAGCAATGATAAATGCATCCATTACAAAAGCAACAATAACATAACCCCATACCAAACAATAATAATAAAAGCAATAACAGTTCTATGGCAATAAAACAATGGGGTTGGGATTACTAAATAGTTTTAGTTACAAAACACAAAACATCATATTTAATACACAAAATAGAAACCCTATAGGCTATATAAAAGCATTATTTTCATTTTGATATATATTCTGGAATATGTGACTTTGCCATTGAAGCTCAGAAATTTTTGTACTACTGGTAAGACTGCAAACAAATTCTGGAACCAGTCAGGTACTAGGGTAGTCCAATTAAAGGGTATCTAAGCCTAAAGGGCTGGTTACAAAATGTCTCTTTCTAGGCCAATTCAATATGACTGCAGTGGTGAGATTAAATATGCAGCAGTGGTGAGATTAAATGTATGTCTTGTAAATAGTGGTCTCTACAAGCACACAACTATCATTAGCTTAAAGAAGCAGGTGTCCTGTCAGGATAGTTTCTTGTTCTATATTCTTCTAACAAAACTGAATATGATCACTTCTCCTGGCTTCAGTTTACATACACACTGAAGCTGTGGGGGTTCTAATGGCGAGAGCATCCATTGGTTTCCTATCCCAATCCAAATATTGTTGTAGGAGCACTAACTATGAATTGGCTAGGCATATCAGGTGGCTTGATTTCCAAAAGGTCTTGGTGAATCACCCAATCTCATATACAACCTTCCCACGGGCCTGGAAGGATTCGGTATGTGGAAGCTCACACTTCCTTTAACTGGTCCATATGCTTGGAAGGAGCACTGTGAATGCACACACTTTTGCCCAGAGAATTCCAATTATGCCTCCATGACCACAGGTCAGATGGTACTCCTGAGATGTCTGTAAGGGCCGTGGGCCAAGCCTGGTTCTCAAGATCACCCTGAATGGCCATTAGCTGGTCACCCAGAAAATCCCAAACATGCCAGATCCCACTGCAATGCCTTCCCAGCATCAGTGATATTTAATACCACCTCTTTTAATACCTTCTGGGTCATAGAACTAAGGGCTGAAATAACGTGCAATTCACCCATTTCCACCTACGCCTGAGTTAACCACGCCCCAGTAATAAGACTGGGTATACTTTTCCAGTTGGTCCAATCTATCATTATGTTGTTAGGTTTTACAAATACTCCAAGCGGAGACAGCACTGTGGGCCCTTTTCCACAATGTGTCAGTGATATTCCTTCTTTTCCTGGACCTGTGACTCCAAAGGTGTTGCAACATTAGTTAAATGGCCCTTTTAGGAACAATTTGGATAGATAGCGGCAATTTGAGAGTGAGTTAACCGTAAAGTAAACCTGATAGTCCCTAACGTGGCATTAAGTATAGTTCATTTGAATCCCTCTGGGTCTCTTTTCTATAGGGGCTATACCACAACTGTTGGTTATATACGTGGATATTTTCCTGCGATGCCTCTGGGTTTGTAGTATGAGAGGGAGAATACTGTAAAAAGGTACAGGTGATGTTATTTGCTACAGGGGTGGCCTCTAGGCAGGAAAACAGACAAGTTCTGTGGATATACGTTTGGTTATTTACCAAATAGGTAACCAAATAGCAAAGGGGACCTTTTCATGAGTATCATGGCAGATTCCAGAAACTAGCATTTAATCTACCTATCATAAACGCATCTATTTCAAAGATTGTTTCCTTACACAAGTTGGCTAGTTTGTCTGTATGTTCCCCTTTTCCCATTCCACTGCCCACGCACTCTGAGGGTGGTGAGCACAATGTAAATGCTGCTCAATGTGGAGAGCCTTGTGGACTTGTTGCATGACCTGACCCATAAAGTGGATACCTTGGTCACTGTTTATAGAAACAGGGAGACCGAATTATGAATAAAAATCCCTAAACAATTTCTTTGCTACTGTGATGGAGGCAGCCTCTGCACAAGGTAAGGCTCCAATCCATCCAGAGACTATACAGACACATATTCATATGACCAACCGTTTGGCATGTTGATAAAGTCAATCCAGATATTCACAGACAGGCCCCACAGAGTGGGGTGAGCTGCCGGTTAGTCCGGACTGGCTTACCACTATTGTGTACTACTAGTGTCGTGACACCAGTGCAATTATCCCTCTTTTGCTCACATGGGCCAAACCATGAGGCACATGAGCAAAGCAAGGCAACAAAGTTTTGGGCGCTACCGAGCGACCATCCAGCTGCTCCATCAGCCCCATCCCACCCTAAGTTCATTAAGGAGGAGAGTTTGAGGAACACTACAAGTTTCATTTTCAGGTAGCTTTGGCTAGCTTCCGCAAGCTATTCTTCGAGATTTCGTAGTCTTAATTCACTTAGCTGTCCGGCAGTGAGGCAGCAAGGGAGAGGTTTCTAGTACAATCACCTTGCTTGCTTGGAGGCTTTATTATGTCCTCAGGTGGAAAGGTTGTGTTCTTAGTAAGATTCAAAGGCTCAGTGGGTCTGTCAGCAGACAAAGGAAAAGTTGCCACATTTTTACCCTGTCCTTTACTCCTGTTGTCTAGAAGGAGCAACAACGCCAGAAGGAAAGATAGACTGTTCATCAGTTGGAGAGTCATTACAGTGAGAAACATGGGCAGATAGTCAGTTCTCGGCACTTCACAGCGGTGTTGGTAATTAACAGGATTTGATAAGGGTCTTTCAGAATGAGGCCAGAGTAGTGTCTCACCGGTGGACCTCCATGTAGATCCAGCCTTCTGGTTTCAGCAAGCAGCAGAACTACTGTATATAAAAAGACCTAACACATTTCATTAGTTTCTTACAATAATTAAGCATTGTATTATTTATCAAATGAATGTCCATCTGAGCCAAAGCCAGCAGGGCACTGTTGATAGTTGCATTGGGTGCCCTGGTATAAATTTTATAAAAGCTTAATCAGGCCTTTCAATTGGGAGTGGCCTTCAAAAGGCATGTGACCATACTAGATCTGTGAAGCTGCACATAACTTATTACACTTTGTCCAGTATATTAAGTTCACAATCACTGTTGCTACTCACAGGTATGCCAAAGTTATACAGCAGTTTTGGCATTTGCCTTTTTACAAGAAAATACTTTACTAAAACGAACACATACTTACAATTACAACATTCAAACATAAAATTAATCTAAATAATTTTTCTTTATAAATACCCTTACTGATTGCAGGCAAAAGTGAGGAATTACTCAAATTACTCCCCATATTTTCCTGTATTTGTTTTATAGACAGGTCAGGTTTTAATGGTTTTTATCTTTTAACTCCTGTTCTTAAATACATGTTGATTTTTAAATGGAAAACACAATCCATTTTGGCTTTCCTTTGACAACGTAACCGTTGATTGCATGGAGCCACCTTAAGGTTCAGTGTGGGGGTTCTTACTACAGCTTCTATTTGCTATTTGTTACCAAAACAGATTCAAAATCTCTTACCAAAATTTTATAACACATTACATTACCTTAAGGATTAAATATTAAATTCCAAAATTAACACTAGTTTCTTTTTGTTTGTGTTTACAACCCCAAAACAACACCAATTTATTATAAAACAAAGATTGTACCCACCATACGTGTTCTTAACAGACTTGACTATCTTTTTATAGTCAAATGATTTTACTTAAATAACCTCTTGCCTGGATTATTCACAGACACTCCTAAAGGAATGACTGCAAAGAAACCAAGATATTTCTTTTCATAACCCCTTCTTTTAATATTTGTATATAGTTTTACTGCTTAATTTCCTCCAATAACTACAGAGTTAATTTTTAACTTTCCTTCTTTAACTTCCTCAAACTGCGGTTGCCTGCTTGTATGGGCCCAATCCTTTTTTCTTGCTACATTTTTTTTTCTTTTCTCTTTTCTCTTCTCTCCATGGGTATAGGCATTGTTTCACTACCAATTTAGCAAGGAGGGCGGGCTTTTGACTTAACCTCCATTCATCCCTTTATATACACACATTACATCTTGATACATTTTATTTAATAATAACATTTTTCTCTATGTCCGGACTTAATACAATCCTCCTCTGAGGCGGTGACAACCCCTCAGTACCGAAAACAACAGCATGAACAGCACAGTAAAATTCCTCTCTTGGTCTACTTTGAGAGAGGGTTTCACTACACTTTGGGAAATGGTCTTGCTGGGTTTAGACAAATTTCAGCCAGTTGGGCAGCCCCAATGTGCCCAACCCGGTTGGCATGATCGGCTCACAATGCCCACAGGGAGGGAGAGACCTTAACCAGCTGTTCCTGTTGCAACGAGGAAGGGCTGGGGTCGGTCTGCTCCTTCAGAGTGTCCCTCTGAAAACCTGCCAGGACCTCATTGTGAGCGGGATCAGACACATCCAGATACACACCAATTGGGGTACAACAGATTGCACAATTTAATCCACAAAGCAAATCTTTTGATATTTCTTCCCCTCAGGACCAGTGGAGGCTGGGCAACAGCTCCCTGCCTACTTCCTAGGACCATAATTTGGATATATATACGTGACTGGAGTGCCCTTCTCTGGCATGGGAATCTACCTAGATTCCCCCTTGCCCCCATTATGGATACCAGGCAGACAATTACAACCTAGCTGACAGGCATCCCTAAAGGGCTAAATATAAAACACTTAACCGACAGGCTAGCACAGTGGACAAAACATACAACAAAACACACCACATTTACCGTGTGCCCCTTCACCCCCTGTCACCATCAGTCAGGGTGTAACTCTTAATTATTTCAGCATTCACTGGCACATCTATGGGCTGTTAGCTTCAATTACTGGCAGCTAGTTGTACGGCCCCTCCACTGTCTGCCTATTGCTGACGGGAGCCTTGGCCAACCTTATCTCTAGGGCCACCCTGGGGTTACTCACTTCCCCAGGGTTCATAGTGGCTTCTACCTCGGGGGTTCTAACCCCAAACCTAGAACCGACACAAAACAACCTTCACAATACAGGCATGGCGTTGACAAGGAGTGCACCCCTGAGGTGTACAATCCTGTCAAGGTCAAAACTTCCCTTCAGGGGAAACTGCAGTTTTGGATCATCTCAGGTATACCAATTCCATTTTTCTAAATATTTACACGTCGACGACCCATAATGTACGTACATGTAAGCAGCAGGCGTGCCTTTGGGCGGAGCCGGCAGGACTTTTGATCCCTTGGCCCCCATTTCTACCACAGCACACTTCACTCAAGCCAATCACACCAGGATGCTAACTCGGGGGTCACCACAGTTCTACACTAATGGCCCAACCAGGCCTGCCCTTGTTTCATGGCAGGAACACAAGGGAGCAGGTTCCCAGGCATTTTCCCTCTGGTGAACCTACAGGAAAGCGGACAAGGGGGGCAGGCTGACTGGACAACCCGTGGTCCCCGTACGTCCCTCTCCAGCCCTGGGCACCAGCCTTCAAGCCAACGGTGCTGCAGTAGCTTTAGAGCCGACAGTACGGTTTCCTGGGGCCTCCCTCCTCTCCGAGGAAGGGAAGGGAGCTTATGGCTCCGGGGGGAACAAAAAGGGACTCTGCGGCCTTTTACAAGGCAGTGCTCAAAGAGCGGTCACAGGGCCATGGGGATATGGAGGGGTAAAGGATAACAGGATGGGGAACACACAAGCACCTCGACTGGTTAACCACTTACCAAAGCCTGCCAGTCAGGGAAGCTTTTCAATCTCTCTTCAAGCGGGTTGTGGAGCTTGCTTTCCACAACCAACAACACTCCGGCCGCTCGGCCTTATACACACACACACAGGCCGCACGGCCTCACACACACAGGCACGTTTCCTGGCACAGCTGCCAGGGCGAAAACTGCCCCTTGTCCCTCCCAACCTAGTGGCTCCGGGACCCCGAACGCCCTGCTTTAATAGGCGATCAGTCTCCTCCGGACCAAAAGAGCGCGGTCCGAGGCCTGGGGCGGCCGGCACACCGTGAGACGCCGGGCTGAGACGGAACTCAGCCCGGGGTTGAGACGGAACTCAACCTGATTCCTGAGACACCGGGCTGAGACGGAACTCAGCCCGGGGTTGAGACGGAACTCAACCTGATTCCTGAGACACCGGGCTGAGACGGAACTCAGCCCGGGGTTGAGACGGAACTCAACCTGATTCCTGAGACACCGGGCTGAGACAGAACTCAGCCCGGGGTTGAGACGGAACTCAACCTGATTCCTGAATCTATCCCTGAAACGTGAAACTACCTCGGGGTACTAAGGCCGAGATAAGGGCGTCAAGTGAGTCTGACTTTGTCCCAAGGTAGGATCCAGCTTGTGACTTACCCCAGCCAGAGCCTACGGACCAGTCCTCTCCCAAGCCCCTCCTTCAGAGATTTCAAAAGGTCTCTTACCTCTCAGATGGGCCCTGGGGTTGGAAGGGTCCTCCGGTCCAGGGATGTCATCTGTGGATCCCGGACGAGCCCCCAAATTGTCGTGGAAAAATTGACCACGCCTTTGATTTTGGGTCAGACACAGCCTTGAGGCACCTTTATTATTACAAGCATGCATGCAGGGAGAGGGTTAAGCTTCCCTCTGCCTGTTACAAATTTTACCAAGCTTATAAAGGTTAAAACCGCAAATTAACACGTACTTAGATTTCCTTATTTGGTTTTTCCTGTTATTGTTCTTTGACAGTTTTCGTTGGTAGTCTGTCTGCCTGTAAGACCCCTCCTTTGCGGTTGCATTGGATAAGGCTCAGCATTCTAGCTGAGCTTCCCTCAGTTCCCCTTTCTCTGGTTTCTTCATCACCCCCCCCCCTCGTGCCCCTGATATAGACAGACAAGAATTGCAGAAGTTAACCTTTGTTCTATATAGCAATTGGGTTTTGCTAACAGGCCTGGGCCTGAAAGGCAGGGGTTAGGATGCAGTTTGCTTCTGACCCTATGGGTGGGGGTCTGGATCTTAATTGTTAATAATGCCTTATTGTTTACCAAATTGCCCAATACAACTGCTTCCAATAGAGTTGCACAGCAAGCCCCCTCCCAACTACATGGGCCCCCTCCCAACTGCGCCCACCTACGTGCGGCTACATTGTACAAGACCCTTTATTAATTTTCCATTGCTAATATGCTGTTATACTAGGCCATGTTTCACAATTATCTGTAGGCGTTGGTTCCCCTTTCTCCTGTTGGCCTTTCGATTATGCCATACCAGCTATCCTATGTCTTAATATCAAGCTGACCTATAATGGCCTAATGTTAATTATGCTCAGCTAATTCAACATGGGGCAAGCGGGACACAGTCTGGGGCAAGTGGGACCCCTTAAAATCCCTAACACCAGGGAGTGAGGGTTTGAGGATTCTATAATCTACCGCTTATTACACCTGTGGAGGGATTCACCACCTCCTCCCACTTGTGGGTCTTTTGGGCTGTACTGAACCCAGTCAGCCGCACTGCTACACCTCTGCAGAGAATTGTATAGGTCATCAAGGGCCCCAGCAAGGTACGCGTACCAACAGGACACTAGTTTTACATTTGTTACATCCAGACACGGGTATTTTAAGTGTGGGCACCGGTGACCCTAAACATAGTGTTTCCCCTGTTATGTAGTATTTGTTGCCTGTTTAATATAATTGTTGTGTTGAATATATTTTTATGTGTTGTGCTATTTCTTGGAAGTCTCCAAGTATCTGTCAAATAAGTGGGGATTCCTCTGTAGTTAGAATTTTCCGCCCAAGCTGCCCTGGTGACCCTGCCAGGAAGGAGCGAGGGGGGTGGAGGCACCGCCAACTAATTTTATAACCAAAAAAGGAAAAAGATTCACCCTACTGAGTGGGTGGCGGGATCCAAAAGAACCCAGACCTGTCCATCAGAACATGTAAGCGGATTGCCATTAAAGGAGGTAATCAGGTGGAGAGGGGCGCTACAGGGGTAAGAAACCCAGCTGGGAAATGGGGCTGTGGGGCTCGGGTTTGAGAACTGTGGCAGGGAACGGGGGCCTGTGGGGGATGGGTTAGAGCCCTGTGGAAGGGAATGGGGGGCTCTGGGGGATGGGTTTGAGCTCTGTCGCAGGGAATGGGGGGCTGTGGAGTCGGGTTTGAGCGCTGTGGCAGGGAATGTGGGGCTGTGGGGGATGGGTTTGAGCTCTGTCGCAGGGAATGTGGGGCTGTGGGGGATGGGTTTGAGCACTGTGGCAGGGAATCTGGGGCTATGGGGGATGGGTTTGAGCGCTCTGGCAGGGAATGGGGGGGCTGTAGGGGATGGGTTTGGAGGTTATGGAGGGGTCAGTGGCTGTGGTGGAGCACACTGGGTCAGCGCATTCAGCTGTTAACCCAAAGGATGGTGATTTGAGCCCACCCAGGGATGGTACTGACCCTACTACCTCCTTGGACCCTCAAAGGAACCCTTTTGCCGCTTCAGAGCTGTCCCTGCTGGCCTCAGTGTGTTCAGCTTGTGGCCCGAAGGGTGCGCTGGCTGCGACACGAAAATCCATCTCCCAGGAGCCATGCCGGGGGCTCGGGCTTAATCCTCAAGGCCGAGCGCAAAACCCTTCAGCCGGGCATCTTTTGCCCCCTTTCCGCTTCTGCCCAAGCAGCAAGGGAGAAACAGAGGGGACATGCCGGCTCTAAGGGTATGTCTACGGGTAGCGATCGGTTTATCAGGGATCGATAGATCGCTTTCCATCTAGACACGATCTATCGATCCCCGAACGCGCTCCCATCAACCCCAGAACTCCACCAGGGCGAGCGGCGGTAGCGGGGTCGACAGGGGGAGCCGCGGCCGTCGATCCCACGCTGCGAGGACGGGAGGTAAGTCGAAATAAGAGACTTCGACTTCAGGCAAGCTATTCCCCTAGCTGAAGTTGTGTATCTTACATCGATCCCCCCCCCCAGTGTAGGCCAGGCCTAGGAGTGCCTCCCTCCCACTTCCCTGTTGGCTGCTGTGATAAATGGGGGGGCGGGCGTAGCTCCCTTTTGTGGACACCCAGCCAGCCAGTTAGCTATAAAGTCCCTCTTGGTGGCTGTACTCTGCTTGTTTTACCTGTAAAGGGTTAAAAAAGCCTACCTGCATAGGTAAAAGAAAGGGAGTTGGGCCTCTGATCAAAAGAGCCAATGGGAGGGCTTTTTAAAAATGGAAAAAAGAACCTACCACTCTGATTTGGGAGCAATTTCCACCCCTTTTGCATGGGTGCAGGTGAGGTAATGAATTGGGCCCTCTGGTTTTTCTCTCGGACTGACCCACCTTGCCCCATCCCAAGATAAGGTGCAGGGCCAATCATGGAAGAACAGTGTCAGGGAAGGCAAAGGGCCTGATTCTGATCTCATGTTTGGTGTAAAACAGGAGTAACTCGATGGATGCCAATGTTGGGACATTAGTGTAAATGAGACCAGAATCTATCTCTGTGGTTGCCTGGTAAATTTCATTCCCCATTCAGGGCAATTGCTTCCTCCTCCTATTTGCGTAAGGGATTTCCTCCTTAAAATAGGACAAAAGGAAAGGGGAAAGAAATGGTGACTGACAGATTAAGAAGCAGGAAGGTCACATCAAGCCTGGGACGATAAGAGCCAAGGTCAGCGAAGAGCAGGGCGCTTGGTGCCAAGGTCACTCAGAGACAGAAAATGAGAGTGTGACGCACTGGGACTGTTCTTACTGTCAGGGCCGGCTCCAGACCCCAGTGCCCATTTTCCCGGCAGGGCGGCAGGCGGCTCCGGCGGACCTTCCGCGGTCATGCCTGCGGGAGGTCCACCGGAGGCGCGGGACCAGCGGACCTCCCGCAGGCATGACTGCGGAGGTGCGCTAGTCTCGTGGCTCCGGTGGACCTCCCGCAGGCATGACTGCGGAGGGTCCGGTGGTCCCGCGGCTCGGGTGGACCTCCCGCAGGTATGCCTGTGGAAGCTCCACCCGAGCCGCGGGACCACCGGACCCTCCGCAGGCACGTCTGCAAGAGGTCCCCCGAAGTCAGGGTACCGGCGACCGGTAGCGCGCCCCCTGCGGCGCACCGCCCTGCTTGGGGCGGCCGCATTCCTAGAGCCGCCCCTGCTCACTGTGGTCTGTGAATGCTGCGTGGGGGGTGTTGGCCTGGGAGAAAGGTCTGCACTGGGAGATGGGAGACTGGCCTTGAGGGAAGATGCCTGAGCATGTAATGTGAGAACCCAGGAAGGGGTTAGAGGCCAGGTGACTCCTCTGCTTGGGAAGCTGAACAAAGGCCTGGGGGAGGAGACGCTGGGGAGTGAGGGGGTTTTCAGGAGCTGGCTGGGGAATGGAGGGAAGCACAGATAGGGCTCTGACCCCCAAAGGGGGCAGTGGTGCTCCTGGGACCCCAAGATGGATCTAATTGGGGAGGATCCTGTTGTCTGTGCCTCCAAAACCTGTCTTGGACTGTGTTCCTGTCGTCTAAATAAACCTGCTTTACCGGCTGGCTGAGAGTCATGGTGGGGGTGCAGGGCCTTGACTCCCCGACACTCCGTGACAGAGATTGACACTCCTCTTGCTGTTCTGCTTACATATTACTATCTCGCCTTTCAGTTTCCCCTTTTCTCCACCCCCTCCCCCCCCACACACACTATCTCATTAAGAAACAGCTCATCTGCATGGGTCAACTTTCCGCTCATTCAGACTGATGCAACTCCACTGAGTTAATACTGATCTTCAACAGTGTAAGTGTGGAAAATCATGCCCCAAATCTCCTGCTAGCAAGAAGAGGCAACCCCTCAGCTGGTGCCATAGCTCCATCAGATCTGCCCCCTAATAGCTTTTCTGGAGGAACGGGAAAGGCCGTTAAATATGGAATAGCAGATCCACAGTCATTTTTTTTAAGGTTAGCACTGCTGTCATGGCAGCCACCCAGGAGGGATGGAAAAGAACAGAAGCTTCTGTCTCAGATGCTGCAGGCAGGACACAAGGACAGCTAGCGCTTTCGGCCCCTGGATCCTGACTCATGCAATGGACTTGGGAGACCATCTCACTGTAGCTTTCTCATTCCCAGAGAGATGCTGCTCATGCTGCTTCAGCCTGTGAGTGCCGAGTACAGCGTATAACAGAGCTGAGTCATTTTTAAGGCCGGCCAGACTTGGAACAGACTAGAGAGAAAGAGAAAAAGATAGGCTAGTATAGAGAAGTGGGGTGAAATGATGTACCAAGACAGAGACAGCAGGAATCTAAAGCGTCAGTGTGACAAAGTGGGGATTTTCCCTTGTTATGGTGTATGTGTGTCTTACTGCTGAGCCTATGTGAATTTTACTGTTTTGCATGAATACTGTGTGTGCCTCAGTTTCCCTGCATGCTGCACTAATACCTCGGTGGTGGGAATAGGGGTGTGTGACTTTGGCTGAGACCTCTGGGGCAGGTGAGGCTGCTCCAGCTGCCTGCACATATGCTATGACTGGTGCTCTTTGTAACCTGATACCCAGGAGGGGGACTACACCCAAGTGACGCCCAGGTGACTTGCCTGGCAAGCAGGACAAAGCCAAGGAGGCGGAGCAATGGGGGGTGCCGGAGGTCAGGTTGCTGGAAGCTAGGCAGTCTGCTTGGGAGGACTGGTAGAGGGGGAGTCCAGAGCTTCTGGATGGACTTGGTTGAAAGTCACTGATTTGGAGCAAAGAATCCTGTGGCACCTTATAGACTAACAGACCTTTTGCAGCATGAGCTTTCGAAGAAGTGGGTATTCACCCACGAAAGCTCATGCTGCAAAACGTCTCTTAGTCTATAAGGTGCCACAGGATTCTTTGCTGCTTTTACAGAACCAGACTAACACGGCTACCCCTCTGATACTAGTCACTGATTTCTCTGCTAACAAGTTCAATTCTACCCGCTGCATTCCTGTCAACTAATAAACCTTCTGTTTTACTAGCTGGCTGAGAGTCACTGCTGACTGCTGAGTTGGGGTGCAGGGCCCCGTCCGGGTCGACTCGGTGCAGGAAGCGCACAGTGTGGAAGGGGATGCTCAGATCCAGGAAGATCGAAGCTGTGTAAGCATCTTGCCCTGGAGACAGTGCACTCACAAGGCGGAGGGTCCTCCAGAGTCCTGACTGGCCTTGTATGGAGAAGTTCCAGAACATAACCTGAGGACTCCGTGATTCGGGGACTCTGTGACAGTCAGCTCCGATAATATGGTGCTGCGCACCTTCTGAGAACAAAAATAAAGTATCCCAGAGGTTATTTAGGGTGCAATTATAAGTAGGTGAGGGACATTTCCCTACTTTAAGGTGTGCGTGATTGGGGGGGACCACAGCCTCCCCCCCAAATTTGAGCCTGTAAAGTGGGCAATCCCAGGCCCAAAATTAGCAACTGAGCCCTACCTCATCCCCTCACTGGCTGTGGGGCTAACCCCTGATTAGCAGAGGTAAGAGCTCTGCTCCCCAGCTGACATGCCAAGGTAGTAGCACTAGGCTCTGCCCGCCAGGGGAGCCAGAGGAAGGGGGACAACATCCCCCTCTCGTCATCACAGCTAGCCAGAGGCCAGGAAGGCCACATGAGAGGATGATCCTAAAATGGTCATCAAGGGGTTATCCAGAATATTATGGCCTGGTGACATGCTTCACCCCATCCTGTTTAGTCAGTGGGGATTTTATTCCTGCCCCCTCTTGTAACTTGTGATGCGGTTGAAGGAAGCAGCAAGCTCCCAGCCTGCGGGGCGGGGACTAGGCTGGTTTCTGTTGCACAGAGCAGTCCTTTTATAGAAGGGCACCAGCCAGCTCCCTGTCCTGTGTGCGTTGGGGGAGAAGTTACTGGTGGGAGGATGGGGAGAGACATCCCTGTTAGGCTGGACCCAAAGGTGAGACAGAACATGCCTGGGACACACAGTGTGCTCCGGTAAGGAACACCCAGACTAAGCAGGACGGGGGGATGGAGGGACACAAGCACTAAAGGAGACATAGTGCTGGGGAGTTACACAGACATTTATCTATCTCCCACCAGCCATGGTGGGCCCTGTGGCACCATGGGAGTGGCAGTGGCGCCTGTGTCCATTTCCTGTCAGCCACTGCCAGGCCCAGCTGGACTTCCCATTTCCGGTGCGAGTCCAGAAGCAGAAGTTGCCATGAGGTGGTGCCGTGAAGGGTGGTGCTGTTGTCAGGCGAAAGCAGGAGGAGTAGGTAGGAATCCGTGCTACCATGGGAGGTGACACCCTTGCTGTGAAAGGGCCCCGGCATTATGGGAGATGTCATCTCCCTGCCATGCCATGCTCTGCACCGGACCCAGCCTGTGGAGCTGAAGTAGGGAACTCCATACCCCAACACATCAGGCACCCCTCATTCTCAATTCCCCTTGTCCCTGCCGCCACCCCGCCCCATCAGTTATAGAACGGGAGGAAACTTTACTTCTGGGAGGAAGATCCAGGGAACTACAGGCCAGACAGTCTCACCTCAGTCCCTGGAAAAATCATGGAACAGGTCCTCAAGGAATCAATTCTGAACCACTTAAAGGAGGGGAAAGTGATCAGGAACAGTCAGCATGGATTCACCAAGGGCAAGTCATGCCTGACTAACCTTAATTGCCTTCTATGATGAGATAACCGGTTCTGTGGATGAGGGGAAACCAGTGGATGTGCTATTTCTGGACTTTAGCAAAGCCTTTGATACAGTCTCCCACTGTATTCTTGCCAGCAAGTTAAAGAAGTATGGGCTGGATGAATGGACAGTAAGGTGGATAGAAAACTGGCTAGATGGTCGGGCTCAACGGGTAGTGATCAATGTGTCCATGTCTAGTTGGCGGCCGGTATCAAGTGGAGTGCCCCAAGGGTCGGTGCTGGGGCCGGTTTTGTTCAATATCTTCATTAACGATCTGGAGGATGGTGTGGACTGCACCCTTAGCAAGTTTGCAGATGACACTAAACTGGGAGGAGTGGTAGATACGCTGGAGGGTAGGGATAGGATACAGAGGGACCTAGACAAATTAGAGGATTGGGCCAAAAGAAATATTATGAGGTTCAACAAGGACAAGTGCAGAGTCCTGCACTTAGGACGGAAGAATCCCATGCACTGCTACAGACTAGGGACCGAATGGCTGGGCAGCAGTTCTGCAGAAAAGGACCTAGGGCTTACGGTGGACGAAAAGCTGAATATGAGTCAACAGTGTGCCCTCGTTGCCAAGAAGGCTAATGGCATGTTGGGTTGTATAAGTAGGGGCATTTCCAGCAGATCGAGGGATGTGATCATTCCCCTCTATTCAGCACTGGTGAGGCCTCATTTGGAGTACTGTGTCCAGTTTTGGGCCCCACACTACAAGAAGGATGTGGATAAATTGGAGAGAGTCCAGCGGAGGGCAACAAAAATGATTAGGGGGCTGGAGCCCATGATTTATGAGGAGAGGCTGAGGGAACTGGGATTGTTTAGCCTGCAGAAGAGAAGAATGAGGGGGGATTTGATAGCTGCTTTCAACTACCTCAAAGGGGGTTCCAAAGAGGATGGATCTAGACTGTTCTCAATGGTAGAAGATGACAGAACAAGGAGTAATGGTCTCAAGTTGCAGAGGGGGAGGTTTAGGTTGGACATTAGGAAAACCTTTTTCACTAGTAGGGTGGTGAAGAACTGGAATGGGTTACCTAGGGAGGTGGTGGAATCTCCTTCCTTAGAGGTTTTTAAGGTCAGGCATGACAAAGCCCTGGCTGGGATGATTTAGTTGGGTTTGGTCCTGCTTTGAGCAGGGGGCTGGACTAGATGACCTCCTGAGGTCCCTGCCAACCCTGAGATTCTATGATTCTATGCTCACTGTTCCTGGCTGGACTATAATAGAGCGAGTACCAGAACATCTTAACTTCCATTCACTGTTCCGGTTGGACTCTAACAGAATCTTAACTTCCAAATTGGGAAAGAGAGTGTTTTTCCAGTGGCGATTTACCAGCAAGTGTATGTGATGGACGCGTTACAGAGTAGGCAGCTACTTCACTGCCTCACCCTGTTTGCTTTTCTTTTTCAATAGCTTTAACCCTAAAGCAAAGCTCACAAATGCTCCAATAAGGACACACATTGCTTGTTTCATAGTAAATATATAAATCTGTGGCTGAAAATCCTCATTATTCAGAATAATGTGGAAACTAACACTTTAAAGTGAAGACCCTAGGTTTGATTGTTAATTAGTCGTGCCCCCAGTAATAAAACTTCCAAGGATGCTCCAAATTATTAATAAATTGTTTATAAAATTCATTTCAAGTTTAACTTGTTTTTAAGCAATAACCAAGCTCTCTAATGTTTATAATTACACAATTTTTGGACAACCTTTTTAATGCAAAGACCTGTTTTAAGCCCCGCTTGGACACCAGTTACATGTGGGATAATTACTGTTTGAAATGTATGAAGTATTTTTGGTCTTTAGACAAGGTTAACCATTTGTATGTAGGAATATGACTGAATCTGGTCACATCTGGGCAGGTGTGCATCCCAACAGGCTTGGTCTCAAAAGCCTGCAAGAGAGGAGATGTGGGAGGAGTGCAAGAGACTCCTACTGTGGTACTGGGTGCTAGAGTGATGCAGAAATGGGTGTAACCAGCCTATTGATCCATAGGTGTTGAATCCATTTCTGTTCATTCACTGGGGGTGATGCAGAGCAGATGCGAGCGGGAGGCAGGGAGAGCAAGAGCTCACGCCTCAGTAGAGCTTTGGGAACCGAAGACTCTTTCTTGGGTTATTTGCTGTGCTTGCAGAAGACTCCTCAGGCCAGTGGAGCGGAGCAGGGCAAGAGTCTCGGCTACAGGAAGAGGATCTGGAAGAAATGGACCTGCGCAATCTAGACATCCAACGTTCCAGAGGCATGTAACCAAAGATACTCAGTCCTCACCTCTTCCACATCACTGGGCAAGAGTTCCTGGACACTTTACTGGTGCTGTCAATGGCCTCCAGAGCTCAGCGCCTGACCAGAAGCTGCCGTTCTCAGCCCCCCCACTCCCCACATGTCAGAGCCACCAGCTGCATAGGGTGGCTAATTTTCTAATTTGGGAAAACTGGATGCTGAGCAGTGGAACTTCCCTGCCCCCTGCTGCACCTCGTCTATGAAAGCACAGCTCCTGCTCCTTCTCTTCCCTCAAGGGCCTCCCTCCCCACCTTCCCCACCCTGTCTCTCGCTGATCTCCTCACCTCCCTCCCCCCACCAGCTGAGCAGGCCTTGAGGGGCGTGATGGCTTGGATCACAGAAACAGCACTGGGCACTGCCACCTATTGTACCAAGACTACTCCGGCACCCTGTCTTGTTGAGCCAGACATGCCCGTCTGCTCCAGCACAGACCCAGGGTCTGAACCGCATGCCCCAAAGCTGCAGACTTAACCTGAAAGCAACTTACGGAAATGTTCCTGTCTTCATCACTCAGAAGTCTCCCAATGGGTTCTAAACCCCAAATATATCCATTTTACCCTGTCTATAGCTTATACAGGGTAAACATAAATTGTTCACCTGCTATAACACTGATAGAGAGATATGCACAGCTGCTTGCCCCCCGACATACTCTGGGTTAATTAATAAGTAAAAAGTGATTTTATTAAATACAGCTAGAAGGATTTAAGAGGTTCCAAGTAGGAGCAGACAGAACAAAGCAAATTACCAAGTAAAATAAAATAAAACACGCAAATCTCAGCTGTTCTCCTAAGCTCGGGATGTGTGTGTGACTGGGGCAGGACGCTGGAGGTACAGCTGTTCTCCCAGGGTTGGGGTGTGTGTGTGTGTGTGACTGGGGCGTTAAACTTCCCCGATGAGTCAAAGCCCTGAGGTTGCCTTAGCAGCTACTCTCTTGCAAAATAACGAGGCAGGCAAACTAGTGCCAGTAGCATATGAATGTAAAAAAACTTCAAGGTGCTGAGTTAAATTTTGATCCTTGTGAGCCTGAATGTTTATCAGCTGTTTGGGCAATCCAGTCTTTTGACCCGCTCACGAGCACAGCCCTGATCACAATTCAAAGTACTCATACCCCACTCAACTATAGCTTCTCTGACAAACTGATAGGAAGCAGGGTCACCAATACACCTGTGGGGCTCAATGAACCCTCATTCCGATCACTATAGCGGTCGTTACCAAAACCGTATCTAAGCCCGATTTATTGACTCACACTTTAATTGAAAAAGGAACTAAGCATGAATGTCCGAGGTTACTTTAGAACAATAACTTGCACTGGTAGAAGCACCCTCCTTAACGATAGGAAAAACAGACCTTGTTTACTGATGGCAGCTCAGTAGTCATTAAGGGGAAACGGTATAGTAAATATGCTGCCATAAACCTATGGAGGGAAGTGAATCAAGGTCATTTGGAGCATGGCTCAGCGCAACATGCAGAGCTTCATGTCATATATCATGTTTTAAAATGATATTGACGCTTTCCCTGACCAAGCTATATCTATGCAGACAGTGATTTATGCGTGAAAGGCAAAATTTGATTCGACATTTGACTGGCAACGAAATCTTTGGGACGGAGCAGATGGGAAGGAGCTAGCGTACCTAGGAGAATGGGAATGTATCCATTCTTCGAAGGCAAGGAACCCCGATCAGTTACAAAGCCCACAGCAGGGACAGAAGTGTGTTACCGCCGAGGCTACGCTATCACCCAGCGGCAAAACAGAGCAATTGCTACTAGAAGCCAGCTATGCGCCTGAGCTCTTTTCTTGTACGCTGCTGCCATCTAGCGATGTGAGTGATAATTGCAGCCAAATCCAGGGGAAAACGGCGAGGAAGAAACTGACTGAAGCGGCACATCGGTTCACGCATGACGGGACAGAAGGGACCTAAGAAGCCTAAGGCAGTAGCAGACTGAGACGGTATGGAAGATGATGAGTACATTGGTGCAAAATTGTGTGCACTATGCAAAAGCTCGTTCCCCGCACTGGCAACCAATGAGGCACCTGGGACCATGGCATAATATACAGATAGTTTTCATTGATAAGCTGCCGAGAAGAAACGAAGGATTCCAGTAGTTGTTGGTTAGTATAGATTCATTTTCAGGATGGGTGGACGCATTCCCCACTAGGGCTAATAGTGCAAGAACTGCAGCTAAAAGGCTTTTCACTGAAGTGTACAGCTATGGAACCCCTGAGACTCAGATAATGAAAGTGCATTTGTGGGGCAAATTTTAACGATAATGTTACAAGCCCTAGAGATCAGCCAGAAATGCCACATTCCATACTGACCCCAGTCCTCTCTTCAGGTAAGAAGTATAAATAGCACTATTAAAGAGGTATTGTGAAAAGTAGTATACCATACTGGTATATGTATGGCCTGAGATCCAACCATGCCAGATTAATTTCAGTCAATCAATTAAGTTAATGATTGATCCTGCACATTTTACTATAAACCCCAAGGATCATCCCACATAAGTCCAGAATGATTATTTCCAATGGTTTAAACAATTACAGGAGGCTAAAACCTTGGGGATTCCTGGCACAGTTAGTCACTTTGGGAACATTCAATGCACATTGGGGATCCGGTGGTTTTATTTCACCACTGAAAACCAGATCCAAATTATACCACTATCTATGTGTTACATGGGTCCTTTGAGTTACTTACTGGCTAAACATCACACCCTATGACCGTGACGGAATATTGGAGTTTAGCACACCTACCCAGCCTACCATAGATTACAATCGTCATTGTCTACCTGTTCTTCCTGGATACCATGGGTTTCCACCTTTTAAACCAGGAGCCGTAGTGACTCAGACAATATCAATCCGGGTGAATGGTACTAAATTGGTAGGAAATACAACAGTCTAGTTTTAAATGGTCCACAACCATAAATGTAACTCATCCTCATTAGCTGAAGATGAAGCCTCCCATAGAGATGCAAGTAAAACTACACCTTTCAATAAACTGGACCAGGAATAATTTGACGCTAACATGGCCTGAATGTGCACAATAGAGCGCCGTCATATTTGAAGCATGGTCTAAATTCTTCCAATCAACACATCCCGTCCCTCGTCACTGTCGAGCTATAGCAGATACTTTTAAAGAGTTATAGGAACAGGGACAGGAATTATAAATTCAGTAGACCTAGAAGGGCATTGAAAAATAAGGCAAGCATTGCATCATACTATTGTACAGGGGCAAGAGCACCAGATCACTGAATTGGTACAAACTTGGGATGATACAAAGAACGTGCAATAGCATACTTGGAGCCCGAGCAAGGGGCTGGGGTGCCAAGAGAAGACCACTGGCCATATCTCCACACATTGGGGGGTCACCACTCAGGGCAGGTAGAAGGTCCAAGTCTCCTCACAGAAACCCCGACTGACCCACCCTGGCTCCCCAACGGCTCTGCTGATCCCCGAGCCTGGCCCGCGGCCAGGCAGCTCCTAAGGGCTGCAAGGGCGGACGCACGCTGAGGAGACCACAGCGCTGCAGCCACCCGCCCCGTGGCACCAGCTGCCGCCCACTGCCCGGCTCCGCTCGCCCACCTCTGACGTAGTCCCCCAAATTTTCCTTCTAGCCCACCTCAGCCCCACCACCGGGTTAGTGACAGACGTCTCACGGAATGTTACTCTAACAGTCGTTAGAATTAGCTGCTGCTGGTTTGGTAGAGATCAGGTGTGATAAAATTACCAAATAGCAATCCATTCCTCGTCAGCGCCAGAGACTAATTACTCATGGAGTCTTCGTGTAAAAGCCATGAGAAATCTCTCCTGGTGGTTTGGTAGCGAGCGCTTTGTGAAAATGACCAAACTGAGAAACGCGACGATGAGTGCTGTGGCCGACTTATTGGAGACTTAATCCGTCAGCCTTCGAAATTCATTCCTGATCAAGGGTAGAGACAAATTTCTCACGGTATGATCGTCCGAAGGAATTTCAGATTCCTTCGTGGTGACTCTCGGCAGGAAATAAGTCAAAGAGCGAATTTTGAAATCGGCTTCACTGGAGCCATGATTTCACACAAAGGGAGGGGTTAGCGCTCATTGTCCCTTAGCCTCAGCGGCGTCCTTCGATTACGCTATCTTTATTACGGAAGATTTAGCCTTGGTAATGATAGCCTGAAAACAAGACAAGATGCTCAAACACATGTACTGCCATGATAAGGAAAGTGCCAGGTAACGTACAGGACTGGTTTTTAAAGGAAGTTGACTGACCGACAAAATCAGCAAATTACTTTTAGGACTGTTAACGCTCTTTCAGATAAAAAGGAGCTTTCATTTTTCCTCTGTCTCACAAAAATCTCTTAGCCGTCAATAACACTGCATCCAAAGAGTTATAGAGAAGGTGATCCTAGTGTGAAGCGTACCAATGAATTTCTCTTCTGAGCTCATCAACAGACCTCTTCCAAACCATTAGCAGTGCATCCTCGTTGCTTTTGAATCCTGATTCCTTGAGACAGTTGTGCCTTCCTCAGATCAGGAACAAAATTCTCTTTTTCGTCTTTCCCACGAACAGATCTCTGCAAAACGTAAAGAACTAAATCCTAATGGCTTTCCGATTATAGTTCCTTGAGACATTTAGCATTAGGCAAGCTCACGAACGAATAGTCTTTTTTCGCTTTGTCATGAACAGCTCACTTCCAAATCAGCAGTAGTGCTTACTAGTGCCTATTCAAGCATGTCCTTGAGAAATTTGTCAGTAGCTCAGCTCAGTGCATCCTAACGTTTTTAAAAGGCAGATACCTAGAGAAGAGTATAATGAATTTCTCTTTTGAACAGCTCTCTTCCAAACCGTAGGGCTTTTAAAGCATGATAGCTTGAGCAATTTATCCCTAGCACAGATCAGTAATAATGAACTCCTCTTTTGTCTTTGTCACCATCCCGTCTCTTAGTAAACACTAGCAGTGCATCGTGTTAATAATTTAGCCTCTTAGAGTGGTCAGGAACCCGCCCCCAACCTTTTCATGTTCTCTATATGTTTCGATATCTTTACTATATGTTCCATTTTATGCTTCCAATGAAGTGGGTTGTAGCCCACGGAAGCTTAGCATTGCTAGGCACAGTCTTCTCTGAGAATCGTCTTTCACAAGCAAATACCATCCCCTGCTGGACAATAGGAAGAGATTCCTTTCGTGAACATTGCTAAACATGAGCCATTCATTACAGGTCACAGATAGGTACGAATTTCTCTTTGAAATATGCACAAAATAGCATTCGGTTGCACTGTTTTGTTAGAGCTCCTTCCTTGAAAATAGCAAGCCTTGACCCTTTCGAGCCTTATCTCTGCGAGCGAGGAAAGTCTAATGCAATCATCCTCCTTCTGCAATTCTGATGCTCTGCTGAGAATTTGGCAGTTATACGTTGTGAAAACAGCGAAAATGAAAAATACACTGCGGATTATTGGGAAGCACGAATTCCTCCTGCTCCCATATTTACTTTGCAGGAGGAATTCGTGCTTCCCAATAATCCGCAGTGTATTTCTCATGTTTCGCTGTTTTCACAACATATAACTGCCATGAGAAATTCACTGCGGATTATTGGAAAGCACGAATTCTTCCTGCTCCCATCCTAACTTTGCTATTCGGATGCACAGGTAGCTACTTGACCGAGATACGCTGTGAATACAGCTAAACATGAGCAATTCATTCGAAATCACTCGTAGGCACGAATGTCTCCTGGAAACACGCTAATAATGTTATTAGGTTAAACTGCTGGATATTTGTAAGAGCTCCGTTTGTGAAAATTCCTAAAAAGGAGAAGTTCAGTGCAAACCACTGCTAGGCAAAACTTTCTCCTAGACCCATCTGTGAAAACAGCTACACATGAGCAATTCATTCCAAATCTTTCGTAGGCACGAATTGCTCCTGGAACCACCCTAAAAATGCTATTCGATTACACTCCTCCCCATTTGGCACAGATCCGTTTGTGAAAATAGCTAAACATCAGGTATTCATTCAAGACGTAAACAAGGCACTTTAAAAGAGCTAATGAAGACTTATTAAGCCCACTTCAGTGCTAGACACGACTTTCCCCTTGAACCAACCTCCAGTTGCTATTCGAAAGCACTGGTGGCTATTTGGCAGAGTTCCTTTCGTGAAAATTGCTAAAAAGGACACGTTCAGTGTAAAGCACTACTAGGCAACACTTTCTCCTAGAACCATTTCACAAATGCTATTCGGTTGCATTGTTGGCCATAAGACTAATCTGCGTGTGTGAAAATTGATACATGAGAAATTCATGCAGGTTTATTGCTAGGCACAGTTTTCTCTGAGAATCGTCTTTCACAAGCCAATAGCATCCCCTGCTGGACAATTGGTAGAGATTCCTTTGGTGAACATTGCTAAACAGAACCCATTCATTGTCACGGATAGGTACGAATTTCTCTTTGAATAATCACAAAATAGCATTCGATTGCACTGTTAAGCCTTTTGTTAGAGCTCCTTCCGTGAAAATAGCAAGCCATGACTCTTTCGAGCCTTATCTCTGCGAGCGAGGAAAGTCTAACGAAATCATCCTTCTTCTGCAATTCTCATGGACTGATGAGTATTTGGCACTTCTACGTTGTGAAAACAGCGAAACATAAGAAATACACTGCGGATTATTGGGAATCACGAATTCCTTCTGCTCACATCCTAACTTTGCAATTCGGATGCAAAGCTAGCAACTTGACCGAGATACGCTGTTAAAGAGCTATAACTGAGCAATTCATTCGAACTCTCTCGTAGGGACGAAGTTCTCCTAGAAACACGCTAAAAAGGCAATTAGTTTCCACTTCTGGCCTTTTGGCAGCGATCCGTTTGTGAAAATAGCTAAACATCATGTATTCATTCAAGACGTGAAACAGGCACTTGAAAAGAGCTAATGAAGAATTATTAAGCATTTTTAGGTTGGTTCCAGGAGCAATTCGTGCCTACGAAAGATTTGGAATGAATTGCTCATGTATAGCTGTTTTCAAAGCGTATCTCGGTCATGTCGTTGCTGTGCATCCGAATAGAAAGTTTAGGATGGGAGCAGGAGGAATTCGTGCTTAACAATGGTGTGGAATTTTTTCTCATGTTTCGCTGGTTTGAATCCTTCGCTCAAATTGACAGCAGTGCATCTTAATAGCAATTTTAGGATGGTACCAGGAGAAATTTTAGGATGGTACCAGGAGAAATTCATGACAATAATCCGCAATGAATTTCTCGCATTTCGCTGTTTTCCCAAACGGATCTCTGCCAAATTGCCAGCAATGCATCGGAATAGAATTTGTAAGATGGGCCTAGGAGAAAGTGTTGCCTAGCAGTGGTTTGCACTGAACTTCTCCTTTTTAGGAATTTTCACAAACGGAGCTCTTCCAAATGGCCAGCAGTGGAACCTTGTTGCCTTTTTAGCGTGTTTCTAGGAGAAATTCGTCCCTACGAATGATTTCGAATGAATTGCTCAGTTATAGCTGTTTTAACAGCGTATCTCAGTCACGTTGCTAGCTATGCATCCGAATAGCAAAGTTAGGATGGGAGCAGGAGGAATTCGTGCTTCCCAATAATCCGCAGTGTATTTCTCATGTTTCGCTGTTTTCACAACGTTTAACTGCCAAATTCTCATTAGTGCCTGAGAATTGCAGAAGGAGGACGATTCCATTAGACATTCCTCGCTCGAAGAGATAAGGCTCGAAAGGGTCATGTTTTGCTATTTTCACGGAAGGAGCTCTAACAAAAGGCTTAACAGTGCAATCGAATGCTATTTTGTGCATATTTCAAACAGAAATTCGTACCTATCTGTGACCTGTAATGAATGGGTCATGTTTAGCAATGTTCACGAACGGAATCTCTACCAATTGTCCAGCAGGGGATGCTATTGGTTTGTGAAAGACGATTCTCAGAGAAAACTGGGCCTAGCAATGAACCTGCATGAATTTCTCATGTATCAATTTTCACACACGCAGATTAGTCTTTTGGCCAGCAATGCAACCGAATAGCATTTGTGAAATGGTTCCAGGAGAAAGTGTTGCCTAGCAGTGGTTTGCACTGAACGGCTCCTTTTTAGGAATTTTCACAAACGGAGCTCTTCCAAATGGCCAGCAGTGGAACCTAATAGCATTTTTAGCGTGTGTCAAGGAGAAATTGGTGCCTACATGTGATTTGGAATTAATTGCTCAGGTATAGCTGTTTTCACAGCGTATCTTGGTCAACTTGCTATCTGTGCATCCGAATAGCAATTTTAGCATGGGAGCAGGAGTAATTCGTGCTTCCCAATAATCCGCAGTGTATTTCTCATGTTTCGCTGTTTTAACAACGTATAACTGCCAAATTCTCAGCAGAGCATCAGAATTGCAGAAGGAAGATGATTGCATTAGACTTTCCTCGCTCGCAGAGATAAAGCTCGAAAGTGTCAGCGAAAAGAATATCCCCGTAGTTATTGCTGCTTGCTGTGTGCTCCACAATCTCTGTGAGAGCAAGAGCGAGACCTTTTTGGCCGCTTGGGAGGTTGAGGCAAATCGCCTGGCTGCTGTTTACGATCACCCAGACACCCGTGCCGAGAGAATATCCCAGCGGGAAGCGATGTGCATCCGGGAGGCTTTGAAAGCTAGTTTCCTCGCAGAGCAGGGTAACCTGTGACTGTCCACTTGATTTTAAGAGAGCCTGATCATGGGCCTGTGTCTGTATGTGTCGAGTTAGATCTGAGCTCACAAACCCGGTTCTCCAAGATTCCCCCACTTCAAAAGCACGTTTTAAAACTAATGTAATGTTACAGTAATTAATAATAAATCTTTCGTTGACTTTGCATTTCTGTTTCTTGGTTGAAACATGGAAGCATACTGTGCTGGGTTCGGTGTGCACTGATGTACAAACCGCTTGTCCAAAACAGGACGGACAGCCTCCTGCTCCTACATAGGTCTGTGGGGTGGGGGACGGTTTACGGTGGTTGTGCATGTGGGGGGGGGGGGTTTGCAGGAATGGGTGGGTTTGCAGGAAGGGGCGAGGGGTGCCATCTTTGGATAGGGGTTTGCATGACGGCTGTGGGCTGTGGGTTTGGGCGTTGGAAGGGGTGAGGGGTGTGGGGGAAGGGTGAGTATCTGTCCCTGGATGAGGGCTCTTTTTGGGGCTCAGGGCACCGGGGAGGATCGTGGCTACGGTCGGCACTTCCCTGTTAAGGGAAGCCTGCCTTTACATTCGGGGATGGCAGGCACCAGGACCCTGGACAAGCATACACATCAACGAAAGACCCGGGGCAGCATACACCACACAGACTGACCCTGGTGCCTAGTGACTGCAGGCTGTGTGTGCCCTGCAGTTGACCCTGCACCCAAGTCTGTACCATGGTACTGTGGGCTATGCACTGCAATTACAATTCCCCCCCCCCCCCCAGAAAGTCTTCTGACAAGAGAAACGTGACGGAAACAGTGAGTAACACCAAACCGCTTTTAATAATGTAGTACACAGTGGGGGGTTGAAACTTGGAGTTGGGACTGGGTGATGCTGTAAGGAAAGAACTTGTACAAATTTACAGCGCGAGAGATGTCTTGAACATTAGCGCTCTGCTGCGGTGCAGTGACAGTTCTCACGGCCCCTACCGCCCCTCCTTCTTGTAACTTTGGGTGAGGGGGGGACAGGACTTCTTGGCGTTGGAGGGCGGTTGCAGATGCAGTGCAGGTGGGCTCTCTCCTCCTGCCTGCGGTCTTGCAGAACATCTACAAGGCGCCGGAGCGTGTCCGTTTGCTCCCTCATTAGACCAAGCAGCATTTGAGTCGCCTGCTGGTCTTCCTGCCGCCACCTATCCTCCCGTTCCATGTGTGTGCGATGCTGCTGACACAGGGTCTCCCTCCACTGTCTCTGCTCTGCCGCCTCCGCTCTGGAGCAGGCCATCAGTTCCTGGAACATGTCGTCCCTAGTCTTTTTCTTTCGGCGTCTAATCTGAGCCAGCCTCTGCGAGGGGGATGCCGGGGCAGTCGGGGAAAGAGCCGAAGCTGTGTGATGCGAAAAAGTAGGTGATTTCCTTGAACACATACATGTTTGCCAACAGTGAACACAGTCTAGTCAGTTTCAGTTAACAAGACCATACAGGGCACCAAGTCTCAGGAGATCTCAGAACTAGTCCGAGATTTCGGAATACGCTCTCATTGGCGGCGCCATTGCACTGGAGAGCGCACAAGCGAGGAAAGACAGCTGCATCCCTCTTGCACAAAGTCCTGCTAAGCCTTACAGTACATACTGCTTATCAGTTAGTGGATAGCTGTGCTCTCCTGCTAAAGGCAATGTGCAAAGCAGAAAGGATGAGCCTTTTGCAGCCCCTCCCGCCAGTGCACGGGAACGATAAATGGATGCTTGTTCTCTGTGGCCTCTAGCACGTGGCTGTTAGGAGAGGGTCATTGTTATGCAACCTAATTTTAAACCATTAACAATAGTAACACTACACTAATTGCCCTACTTAGATGCAGTATTTGCAGAACGAGATCAGCCTGAGGCGGGTCACTCGTGCCCAGAAAGACAGGATGTTACGGGACGCACTGCACAGACCAGGACCATATGCAGCAATGCTAGTAGAAGCGATGATTCCTCTGTATATTCGGATGTCCTGGCGTGGAAGAGACTGCTTCCACGGAGCGCCCAACAAGGCACCTCTTCCGACGAACCTCATGCGGAGGCTTTGCGAGGAACTGAATGACACCTTCGTGGAATTGTCGATAGAGGATTATTATTCTATCCCCATTTGTGTGGACCTTCTTTTCATATAGTTTAATATTTAGAGTTTTGTAAATACTGTTTCTATTTTTTCTATAACAATGTTATAAAAAATAAATTTTATACATGTGTAGCACTTACCGCCTGATCCTTCCCCTGATTCCGAGTCCGGGTTAACGGCAGGGGAGGGTTGGTAGGGGATCTCTGTGAGGGTGATGAAGAGATCCTGGCTGTCAGGGAAAGCGGCAGTGTGTTCGCTGTCGCCTGCGCCGTCCTCAAAAGACCCTTCCTCATCTTCCCCATCGGCGAACATCGAGGAGGAACTGTCCAGGTACACTATTCCGTCCTCGGAGTCCACCGTCACTGGTGGGGCAGTTGTGGCAGACCCACCTAGAATGGCATGCAGTGCCTCGTAGAAGCGGCATGTCTGGGGCTGTGCTCCGGAGCGTCCGTTTGCCGCTCTGACTTTTTGATACCCTTGTCTTAGGTCCTTCACTTTCACATGGCACTGCATCGCATCCCGGCTGTATCCTTTGTCTTTCATGGCTTTAGAGACCTTCTCAAAGGTCTTCGCGTTCCGCTTGCTGGAGCGCAGCTCCGAGAGCACAGACTCCTCGCCCCACACAGCGATCAGATCCATGACTTCCCTGTCAGTCCATGCTGGGGACCTCTTTCTATTCTGGGATTGCCCGGACTCCTCTGCTGGAGAGCTCTGCATCGTTGCAGGTGCTGAGGAGCTCGCCCCGATGTGCAACCAGGACGTCAGATTCAAAGTGCCCAGACAGGAAAATGAATTCAAATTTTCGCGGGTCATTTCCTGTGTGGCTGGCCAGAGAATCCAAGCTTGGACTGCTGTCCAGAGCGTCAACAGAGTGGTGCAGTGTGGGATAGCTCCCGGAGCTAGTAAGTTCTATTAGCATCCACACCAAGCCTAATTCGAGCTAGCCATGTCGAATTTAGCGTTACTCCACCTGCCGGGGTGGAGTACCAAATTCGAACTAAAGAGCCCTCTAGTTCGAATTAAATGGCTTCCTGGTGTGGACGGTTGAGCGGTTAGTTCGAATTAACGCTGCTAAATTCGAATTAAAGTCCTAGTGTAGACCAGGCCAGAGAAATTCGTACCTATCAGTGACCTGTAATGAATGAACTAAAGCCTCTCTATTTAGACCCACTGTAGCTGGGCAGAGGAACCATAGAAACAAGCCCCCCCCCTCATTTGAGACTCCCTCAGCTGGGCAATGGGACCCTACAGAAAGAAGCCCCCTCCTCTGAGACCCACCCCACCTTAGATGGTGAATCTTTCTCTGCCCCTCTCTCTGAATTAGGGAGGTGAATGTGAAAGTGCCAGGGAAATTTGTTTCTTTATCTCAGAGCCCAGCTCTGTCCCCCAGTCCAGGGAAATCAGCCCTGACGGGGCAGCTAGCTAGTGAGGGGACAGGAATGGAGCTATTGAGGCATATGGAGGGACAGAGCCCATCATGAGGGTAGGAGCTGAAGCAGGAACCACAGGGAAAGGACACAAAGCTTGTAGGATGTCAGAAGCTGGGCCTGACTTCAGTGGGTGGGGGTGGGGTGGTTCTCGGTATTAGACGCCACCATTAACAGGCACCCACTCCCAGAGCACAATGGCCATAAGGGTCCCATGATTACTGCGATGACTGAAACAAATCCCCCTTCCGGTACTAAACCACCTGGTGGGGACCCTGCGAGTCCATTGGTCCATGGATGCCACGAGGACCCCGGCCAGTGTGTACCCAGCAATGGGAAGAGAAGGAAACAGGCACTGAAACCGGAATGCGAAATGGACCAAGTGGGTGTGTCCTTCTCCCCCAGGGCTGAACATCAGAGAGGCAAGAGAGCTGTGGTGTCGGGACGGGCTCCAGGACACCGAGCGCCTGGGCTATAGGAACATGGCCAGGATGTGGGGAGGTAAGGACTCTCCACCGGTGCTCAGGTGTGGCGCTGTCTCCCCCCCACCCCTGCAGTGAGCGTGTCATGGATACAGGGCAAGAGCCTGCTACTTGTTTCCAGCAGAGTATGTGAGGCTCATGGGAATGTCAGTGAGGTGAGGCATGGGAATGATCCAGATCTGAAAGACCCCTAATCTCTAGCAGGTGAGCTGCAGGAGAGATTGCTGCTGGGAGCAGTAGTGTCCTTTCTTGTCTGTATGAGTTGGGCTCCTGAGTGCGCAGACACATTTCCAGCATCTCATGACACCTGTGGTGAATCCTGCTCCAGAAAAAGCTATTCGAGGCCTCAGTTCCTGCAACCTCTTACTGAAGAGGGCTCCTTGGTCCATGGGACCACCCCAAAGGTTGGGTGCCCCAGGACTCTTATCCACCTCGTGAGCCACTAGAGGGATTTGAAGCCTGGTTCTGGACAATTGCAAGGGCTCTGGTGCTGTAAGTTTAGGTCTTTGGAAGACGAAGGAAGAACTTTCCTCCAAGCGGCGCAAGTGGCCATACACGACCCCCAGCTCCATGTCAGCCAGGCTGGGCTGGTGCTCACAAATTCCATCTGGGGGGGAAGTCAGTCTGCTGATAGGGCATGAAGTACCCAAAGGGGGATCAACTGGGGAGGGACAGTCCCCCAGGGCCTTTCACCTCCAGGCCATTGGAAACCACTCTCATCTCATCCCCATGCGCTGACCAGGGAGCAAGGGGAGGATGAAGCCATTGGTAGGTGCCAGCTTGTTCCGTGAGCAGCTCAAAGCAGGGTAGACCCAGCTCTCCAGTAAGGCTAGTTCCTAACAGGGATCACATCAACACGACATGCTGCCATTGCTCATGCTAGGGGCGGCAAACTCCCCTAGCCATCTCTGTGAGCCTTTCATACCCCTCAGGGCCTCAGGCCGGTTCCTAGTGCTCTGGTATCATGTTATCCCAGCCACCACCTGCTCTGGGAGAACTGGAGAAGTTAGTCAGCAGAGGCTGCTTAAGTGCCTCATTCACCAGAACTACTGTTCATGGCCTCATGTGGGGAAAGGTGTCCACTTCCTCTCACCCCACGGCACTATTGCCCAAAGCCTCCCAGCCCCTCAGCTGGACGGGGAGATGGCGGCTGAGGGGATTTGGGAGGAGCTGAGCTGAATCCCCAGCTGGGTTGGGAGGTAGAACAGCTCTCACGGGAGGCCTGAGAGGAGTGGGGGCAGAAGTTCATTTCACATTGGTGGGAGAGGGGTTGGAAGTCACTAGAGAGGAGACAAGATTTCATCTTGGGGAGGGGGGGGTTGGATGGGGGAATCCGTCCCTCAGAGATGGGGAGGGGTGGGGTGGAAATTTTGCTGGCTCCTGGTGCCATTAATACCCTTTGTTCTCGTGGGTGTCTTACAGCGAAGGTCATGGCCCATCTATTTACGATCAGGTGCTTGCGCCAGGTGGCCAAAGCACTGCAGTAGCTTTGTTCCATGGGACAGCCTTGAAGGGCACCCTCTTCCCATGACCACAAGCTCCCACACCCTGCCACAGGTACTGCTCTGTTTCACTGTGCCGACAGGAGGGCGGGGAAGAGCGGACACAGAGACCACAGCACTGAGAGAAACCAATGCCGAGCACCTCACTGTCTCAACGTCATGCCCTACCCCAACCCTGGAGCTGGGGCCAGGCCTGATACTGCCCCTGCCCCCATGCCCAGAGGCCAGGTTTGGAAAATCAGGCTGTCAGGGCCATGGGGCTTGCCCAGAAATGAGAGCATCCGCAGAACCAGGGGTTATGCTCAATAGCCATTGCAGTCTGGGAGGGGTGGCCTGACATGGAGCCCCTCCCCTGTCGTCACTGCTCAGACCCTCCCATGGCCCCTGCCACCCCTGATGCAGTGAATGTCCGACCATCCCCCACCTGGGGCCCAATCCACTGACCTGTTATCTGAACCCTTCCCAGCCAGGAATGAAACTCCTCCCTTACGCCCTGGGGCAGGGAAGGATTCTCCCCCTCTGGCAGGTCGGAACTGAGACCCAAAGGGCTGTGGCCCTGGTCACACAATCTTGGATGTATAGAACTGGGAAATGGACTGGATCCCAGCCTAGAGGTTTTCTCCCAGGGGCACCTTTCGTTACTGCCCCTTAGTATCCCCTCCGGCTAGGGGGGGTCTGTAAGTGTAAACTCAACAGGGGGGTGATGGGACCTCCCCTTGGCTTGGACCCCAGGGTCAGAGACATCTGTCCTTTTATTCTTAGGAAGGGAGTTCCAGTAAGTCATCCTCATTGAGCTTTTGGGGTACATCCTCTCCCCAGAAGGTGCTATGATTGAGCCAAATAAGGTGGAAGCCATTCATAAATGGGACAAAGCTTGAAGTCCTCAAGTAGTGCAGCGCTTCTTAGACTTCACTCATCCTGTATTTGAGCTTGGCAGGGATCAAGAGAAGGGACAGGGCTATTAGAGGGCAATGCGAGGTGCGACCGGGGGGTCAGAGATGGGGGAAAGGCCTGAAAAGTTCAGCTACATTAGATCAACTGTGCCAAAGAATCACTGGTTGAAGGGACTGAAAGCGCTGAACTGGGGGTGTCACGGAGTGTGGGGGAGTCAGGGCCCTGCAACCCCGGGCTCCCTGCGATTCACCTCCCCCCCCTTCGAGACCGAACTGAGCGGGGAAGTTCGAACCCACCTACATTCCCATGGCTGCCCCAGAGTCCCCCCAGTTATGGGGGAAGAGTTACTCCTGGCCATTCCAGTTTCCTGCCCCCCTGTAGTTCGAGGGTACTTGAGGGCACTTGCAGGTTGCAGGGGGGAAGGCTTATGCCGCCCGTGCCCTTTCCCCACCCCAATACCCCTGGGGTGCGCGCTGGGCTGGGGCCTTCTCCCCGCGTTCCAGGCTGGGGGGCTGTGATTCGGGCTCTCTCGGTTCAGAGCCCCCCTTTTGACCCTGGCCTCCCTCTGGACAGGCTCCTCGGTGCTGGGCAAGGGTCCTACAGCCATTATTCCCTTGTCCCGGGCCTTCCCCACCCTCTGGCAGGGGACACAAGAGCGGCAGTGCTGTCGGACATGAGCAAAGACCCCGGCC
Source organism: Mauremys mutica (assembly GCF_020497125.1). Classification (NCBI taxonomy): domain Eukaryota; kingdom Metazoa; phylum Chordata; order Testudines; family Geoemydidae; genus Mauremys; species Mauremys mutica. Next base: position 16,790,818 of record NC_059096.1, on the reverse strand, counting down.
AGTAATAGTTCTGTAGCAGCCTCTGCTGGGTACGCCAGGCTCCCTGGTGGCCTGAGGGGGGAATGTCATGGGCCTGGAGCAGCAGCTGGTGGCGATACTTTTGGGGAACCACCAGCTGCCTCCTGATCCCCCCTGACTCCATTTTCCCTGGGGGAGCCCATTCTCGGTACAGGAACCCCTTCTCCCACAGGAACCTTTTCTGGCTACCTCCCCCCATGGTCTGTCCCCCACCGGGGTCGGCCAGGTCCCCTATCTTCCGCAAGGAGGGGTCTTCCCGCACCATGGCCTGGAACTCAGCCTCTGGGGCAGGGACGGGGATCTGCTCTCTCTCACCGCCTGGGTCTACGGCCGCAGCATTTCTGGGCCGTGTACCTGGGCGATCCCTAACCACCAGGTCAGGGTCCGGCGCCTCGGGCAGAGTACCTTCCCCGGTGTCCGGCAGGGGCGGCTCTAGAAAGTAGGCTGCCCCAAGCAGCGCGGTGCACTGCGCCGCCCTTCCCCGGTCCCGCGGCAGGTCCCCTCTTCCCGTGGCTCCGGTTGAGCTCCCGCCGGCATGCCTGCGGCAGGTCCACCGGAGCCCGGGACGAGCGGACCTGCCGCAGGCATGACTGCAGCGGGTGCCGTGGTCCCGTGGCTCCGGTGGACCTGCTGGAGGCATGCCTGCGGGAGCTCAACCGGAGCCACGGGAAGAGGGGACCCGCCGCAGTCATGCCTGCGGCAGGTCCACTCGTCCCGGGCTCCAGTGGACCTGCCGCAGGCATGCCGGCGGGAGCTCAATTGGAGCCGCGGGAAGAGGGGACCCGCCGCAGTCATGCCTGCGGCAGGTCCACCGGAGCCAAATGCCGCCCCCCCGGGAAAGGGCCGCCCCACGCGCCTGCTTGGCGCGCTGGGGTCTAGAGACGCCCCTGGTGTCCGGGCACAGTGCCCTGCGCCGACTCTGACTAGGGTTCATGACCAGGGCACCCCGGGCGCTGCTTGGCCAGTCCTCGAGGTCCCCCCCATTAACACCTCCGTGGGCAAATGTGGGTGTACCCCAACGTCCTTGGGGCCCTCCTTGGCCCCCCACTTTAGGTGCACCCTCGCCATGGGCACCTTGAATGGGGTCCCGATCACACCCCTCAGGGTCAGGTAGGTGTTGGGCACCATCCGATCTGGGTCCACCACATCGGGCCGGGCCAGCGTCACCTCTGTGCCTGTGTCCCAGTGCCCAGTGACCTTCCTCCCATCTTCCTCCAGGGGAACAAGGCACTCTTTCTGGAGGGGTAGCCCCGTGCCCACCCTGTAAACCCAAAACTCAGGGTTGGGAGCATCCAGCCCCTCGGAGGGGCCGACCCGGGGCCCCCCTCCCTCCTTCGCAGGTGGTACGCGGCCAGCCCCCCTTTCCTGCGAACGCTGCCCCTCATCCAACTGGGTCTCTACCAAGTTAACCCGGTGGGGGGTTGGTCTGCTCGGTTTGTCCGGGGGTCTGGGGCACTGGGACCGCAGGTGGCCCCTCTGGCCACAGTGATAGCAGCGCATGTCCCATTGGTCCCCTCGAACCGGTCGGTTGTCCCTGGCGCTGGCTGTTCCCTTCGGGAGGGGGTTCTCCCGATTCCCCTTTTGGGTGGTCTCAGGATGACTCTCTCTCTGCATCGCGATGGGCCGGTTCCTTTGGGGCTCCTCCCTGCCACCCCCCAACCGGCTCTTCACATAGTCATTGGCCAGCCGCCCTGCATGTCGCGGGTTCTCTGGCTTTTGGTCCCTTAACCACAGCTTCAGGTCGGATGGGCACCGCTCATACAGCTGCTCCAGCACCAGCAGTTTAACCAGGTCCCCCGGCGTCTGGGCCCCATCTGCCCACTTGCTGGCGTACCCCTCCATGCGGACGGCTAGCTGCAGATAGGAGACCTCAGGGGTTTTATACTGACTCCGGAACCTCTCCCGGTACATCTCAGGGGTCAGCCCAAACTCGCGCAGCAGGGCCTGCTTGAATGGTTCGTAGATCCCTTTCTTCTCCTCTCCCAGCTGGCCGTACAATGCAACGGCTTTGGGGTCCATTAAGGGGGTGAGAACCCGGAGCCTGTCCGCAGGATCTACCTGGTGCAGCTCGCAGGCCGTCTCAAAGGCACCCAGGAAGTCATCCATGTCCTCCCCCTCCTTCCGCCGGGCCAGGATGGACTTATCAAAGCTCCGCGCAGTCCTGGGCCCCCCCTCACTCACCGCAGCCCGGGGCCTGCTGCCCCCCTGCCTTGCCAGGTCCAGGTCATGTTGACACTGTCGCTTTTTCTCCTCCAGCTCCTGCTCCCTCTGTCGCGCCTCATGTTACCTCTGTTTCTCCTCATGCTCCCTCTGTCTCACTTCATGTTCCCTCTGTTCCTTACGATCCTCCAGCTCCCTCAGTTTTCGCTCCTTCTCCCATTCCAGCCGCTTCCGCTCCACGGAGGTCGAGCGTCGCCGGGACGATCCCCTGCTCGGGGGTGAGCTTCGCCGGGAGGGTTCCCTGCTGGTCGGGGGGATCACGGTGCCCTCGGTAGTCACTGGGCTCCTCCTCCCCCTCCCACTAGGCCTAGGTCTGGGGGGTCTCGGGGAGCCCTCAGCAGCCGGCTGACCACTCCCAGCGGGGACAGACGCTGGTACCTGTGCTGCATCTTCCAGGCTGCTTCCCTCAGAGACAGGGATCGGTTCATTCCTGCGATCTTCCTCCTCCAGCTGGGCAATCATTCCTGCGATCTTCCTCCTCCAGCTGGGCCATCAGCTGGTCCTTGGTGAGCTTCCCACTGTGCAGCCCCCTCCGCTTGCACAGCTCCACCAGGTCGCACTTGCGCTGCTTGGTATACATCTCCCTGCTGGCCACTCGCAGGCCGGGGTGCTCACCGCTCCCCACGGGTTCCAGGGGGACCCCTAGGGTGCCAGTCCTTGAGGTCACCCCCCTCTCTGCCAGGGTCGAGCTGCAGACTCCTCCGCCCCTGGGACCGCTTGCTGTGATCACCCGGAGGACCCTGTCACTGCAAAGTCCTTCTCTCTGGTCACACTCTGCTAGGGGTTAATCACCCTGCAATCGCCCCTACGTTCTACTGCTCCCCAGTCACTTACTGCAGGAAGCGCCGTCCACGGGGTGCAGTCGATCCCACCTCTGCCACCAGTTGTCATGGAGTGTGGGGGAGTCAGGGCCCTGCACTCCCGGACTCCCTGCGATTCACCAGGACTCTCAGCCAGCCAGTAAAGCAGACGGTTTATTTAGACGACAGGAACACAGTCCAACACAGGTCTTGCAGGCACAGATAACAGGATCCCCCTGTGAGGTCCATCTTGGGGGTCCCAGGAGCCCCCCCCACGGGCCCCATTGGGGATCAGAGCCCTGTCTGCCCTTCCCTCCTTTCCCCAGCCAGCTCCAGTCTGCCCAGCCCCTCCTCCCGGGCCAGGCGGTCACCTGACCCCTTTGGATGAAAACTATGCCACTGAAGTCTCACAGAACCTGTGCAGGGAAGAGCCGCCTAAACTCGCTGTGCTGCTGTGAGGGAGCAGGGAGCGGGGCGGATTTGACCTGGGAATGTTGCCGGGGAGTTACATTGGGGATGAGAAGGAATGTATCTGAGTTGTAACCTGAGCCGAGGGGGGGGCGGGGGCGGGGGAGAAATCACACCTTCTGCCTGGGAGACTGAACAAACGAGAGGAGGAGCGAGGGGAGGGGGGAGAAAGCTGCTGGAGGGATTTTTAGTTTCAGTTTTTGGCTGGGTGGTGCTCTAAGCTCCCTGAACCCCCCAGAAAGACTTGATTGAGGGGTCCTGGTTGTGCCTACAAGCTCTGCTGTAGACTGTGTTCCTATTGTCCAATGAACCTTCCGTTTTACTGGCTGGATGAAAGTCACAGTGAATCCCAGGAAGAAGGGTGCAGGGCTCTGAGTCCCCGACAGTCCGGGACAGATGCACAGACCTTGCCCTGGCTCTCTTCACAGGACTGAATTTCACCCCTGTAAGGGGTACAAGGAAATAATTGGCTGAAGGCCTTTTTCTCTTTGGATGTCTGGCTAGTGGGAAAAAACTATGGGGATTTTTAACCTCTTTCTCTCCCATGACTGGGGCGTCAGTGATGCAGAGACGTACAGATGCATTGTTTTAAGCATAAGGCTACTAGGTACTGGGGATTGCAGAGTGCCCCAAATAAAGGGGCACCGGGTCCTGGGAGGGACATGGGGACGGGCCCAAGCGGTAATGGGCCATCGGCCTGCAGAGGTGCTCTGGAGGCTGGAGAGCTAATTTCTAGAAGAAACCAGCAGGAGGCGCCGCAGGGGGTGAGGCTACACCGTGTTAGAGGAATTTTTGGAAAACCCTTGACTCATCTAAGAAGAGTCATCACTCAAGAAATGGACACACCCTATAACTACTCAAAATGAGATCATAAAGCTACTGGCAACAAAAGTCAAACAGAAGATTGTGGCAGATCTGAAGTCAGAAGTCAGCAAGCTCTTATTCTGGACTGCACACCTGACATCAGCCGTAACGAACAAACGGCTTTAATGGTACGTGTTGTAACAGCTACAGAAGTTAGTGAAAAATGTCCCTGCAACTGTTATTGTCAGAGAGCATTTCTGGACTTTATTGCCATTGATGCTACTACAGGAGCATATGACAAATATGCTTCTTAAGAAACTGGAAGATATGGGAATTGTGCTAGTTGACATGAGAGATTTGGGCTACGATACTGGTGCCAACATGCGAAGCAAGAACAGAGGAGCGCAGACACGGATCTGAGAGTTAAAGCCTCTAGCTCTTTTTGTCCCATGCATTTCTATTCATTGAACTTGGTGGTCAGTGATGCAGCATCGCCATCTAGTGACGCTACTGAATTTTTTAATAAAAGAGCAGGAATACTTGTGGCACCTTAGAGTCGAACAAATGTATTTGCGCATAAACTTCCGTGGGCTACATCAGATGCATAGAATGGAATATATAGTAAGGAGATATAGACGTACATAGAGCATGAAAAGGTGAGGGGGTTTCCTGCCCACTCTAAGAGGCTAATTCATGAACACGAGCTCTTCTTAGTAGGAGGGGGGAAAGCTTTTGAAGCGATACTCGATAGCCCATTTCAGACACTTTCATAACAAGGTGTGAGGTTTAATCATTTCATTACTTAGTCTAAACGTTCCATAATACAGATAGAGAGACCTAAGTACACAATGACGCTAAAGGCATGATGAAAACCAACCCTTCTGTAGGAAGTCATGGCTCCAGTGAAGTCAATGGCAAAATCCGTCCTTTTGCTTATTTCCTACCCCCAACATTTTCTGGCTTCTCCTTTTTGTCGAAACGCTCCCTGCCAAGTCACCAGGAGGGAAACCGAAATAGTTTCGCAAAAGCATACCATGAGAAATTTGTCTCTAGCCATGATCAGGAATGAATTTCGAAGTCTGACGGCGTGAGTAGTCACCCCCGAAAGTTTACTCGTCTGTCCCAGGATTCATTCTCTCTTTTCTCAGTTTGCTAATTTTCACAAAGTGATCGCTACCAAACTACCAGGAGACAGTGATCATGGCTTTTACAGCAAACCTTCCATGAGTAATTTGTCACTAGCACTGATGAGGAATGAATTTCTCATTTGGTAATTTTTTCAGACCCGAGCTCTACCAAACCAGCAGCAGTTTATCCCAAAGGCTTCTAGAGTAACATGATGCAAGAAGTTCATCACTAGCACGGGTCAGGAATGACGTTCTTACGTTTAGTTTTTTTCGTGAGCCAGTCTTTACCAAAGAAGCAGGGGCGAATACTAATGGCTTCGAAGGACCATGCCATGAAAAATTTTGTCACTGCTCATTTTGAGTATTTTTCACGAACCGAGCACTACACAACTACCAGGAGAGAAACTGGAAAACTTGTAGAGCCTGATTTCATGAGAAGTTTATCACTAGCATTGCCACTAAGTGGAAGGCTTTCCATGCCGTCTTTTCCTTGCCACGCAGTGCATGGTCAAATGCATCATCTCGAAGAAGTTCATGAATCTGAGGACCAATAAAGACACCTTCCTTTATCTTAGCTTCACTTAACCTTGGGAATTTTCCATGGAGCTGCTTGTGTTTTGTCAATGGCCTTGACAAAGTTCTTCATCAGCCCCAGCTTCATGTGTAAGGGTGGTAACAAAATCTTCTTTGATTCAACAAGTGGTGGATGCTGAACACTTTCCCTCCCAAGCTCCAATGACTGTCGGAGTGGCCAACCTTTCTTGATGTAGTGGGAATCTGTTGCACGACTATCCCATTCGCAGAGAAAACAGCAGTACTTTGTGTATCCAGTCTGCAGACCAAGCAAGAGAGCAACAACCTTCAAATTGCCACAAAGCTGCCACTGATGTTGGTCATAGTTTATGCACCTCAAAAGTTGTTTCATGTTGTCATAGGTTTCCTTCATATGGACTGCATGACCAAGTGGAATTGATGGCAAAACATTGCCATTATGCAGTAAAACAGCTTTAAGGCTCGTCTTCGATGAATCAATGAACAGTCTCCACTCATGTGGATTGTGAACGATGTTGAGGGCTGCCATCACACCATCGATGTTGTTGCACGCTACAAGATGGCCTTCCATGAAGAAGATGGGACAAGATCCTTTTGACGGTCACAGAGCATGGAAACCCTATCGTCACCTGCCAGGAGATTCCACTGCTGTAGTGCGGAGCCCAACAGCTCTGCCTTACTCTTGGGTAGTTCTGAATCCCTGACAAGGTCATTCCGTTCACCTTGTGTTTTGAGGTGTGGTTCAGAGGAGGAGGATGGGAGAAAATGTGGGTCCTGTGACATTGATGGTTCAGGACCAGAAGTTTCGTCCTCTTCCTCTTCCTCGTCTGACTCAAGTGAGAATGATTGTGGTGCATCAGGAAGCGTCAGTCCTTCTCCATGGGGTACTGGACGTATAGCTGATGGAATGTTTGGATAATGCAGCGTCCACTTTTTCTTCTTTGTCACACCTTTCCCAACTGGAGGCACCATGTAGAAGTAACATTTGCTGGTATGATCTGTTGGCTCTCTCCACATCATTGGCACTGCAAAAGGCATAGATTTCCTTTGCTGTTCAACCACTGGCGAAGATTTGTTGCACAAGTGTTGCAGCATATGTGTGGGGCCCACCTCTTGTCCTGATCTCCAATTTTGCAGCCAAAAGAAAAGTGATAGGCTTTCTTAACCATCGTGGTTCTACTGCACTTTTGTGATGCAAAAGTCACTTCACCACAAACATAGCAGAAGTTATCTGCACTGTTCACACAAGTATGAGGCATCTCTGCTCACTTTGGCTAAAGAGAAATGGGTCCCTTTGCAAAATCAAACACTGACAAATAAGAGAGCACGACACTGTATGATTTCTAGAGCTGATATAGGGCAATTGGTTCAGCTTCATTATGATTGCATCATCCATGACTTCTAGGAATAACATGATGCAATTCATATCATGTATGAGGCAATACCAGCTTCAGATTGCATCCTTCATTGTTTTGCCTAAAAAGCAAGTTCTGTCCAAACCCATTCATAGATTTATTCATAGATCCAGTCAAAGATGGATTTTAGTCATTACTGGTTAAATTGAGATCCCGTCCCTTTATAACTCACTTCTCCGCCATTCCCAAGTCAAGGGTCATAAATACTGACCCAATAGCATATCTTGAAAACTAGAGCCAATCGAGAATTTTAAGCATCATTTTCATTCTGAGTGACCCAGAATTAGTAAAGTTGGACTCCATTTATTTCAGAAGCATTTTGGCTGTAGAGCAATGTAACAAGCCTCTCCTAGCTGCCTCCTGGTGGGGGGAGGCTGGGGAGCTGTGGGGACCTGTTTGAGAGGGTCACTAGTAGCAGCGTAACACAGGAGGTGTCCTATCGGGTTGAGTCATTGCAGATGATGATGTAGTGCAGCAGACCCCCGTTTTGCCAACCTTGCATTAGGCAGCTTTCGATATTAACTGAACCACCAGTGCCCACAGGTGCAGCAGCCGGCGATTTGTCCTGTGGCCGCTAGGTGGCGCTGCAGCCTGGCACTTTCCCGTTCCCCCGGGTATGGGAAGGTTTGAGAAGGTGACCTGGCCCCACCCGGCCCCGGTTAGTTGCCGTCAGTGGGGTCTGCTGTGTAAGGGCTGAAAGAGTCAATTTGACTGGCATTTTATGATCTTTCAATCATGAAGGGGAGCAACTGCTTAACCTGACTGAAGCATCTTATCTCGTTTCTAAATTAAAGTGTCTCCTCTTTGTGTGCGAAGAGACAGTTTAAGGGGACGCCACAAACGGGAGATGCTTTTGGTTTGGAAAACAAACTATTTTTGCAAAGATTTTTCATCCAAATTGATTTAGGATTAATGGGGTCAAATGACATGCTGCGCCCTGTGGCTTTAAGGCATTGGAGAACTGCTGAAGAGGTTAAAGGCCGCAGAGCTGGGCGTGGGGCCTCCAAAGTTATTGTGCTCTGGTGAGACTGAGCAGTTGTGGGGATTGTGCAAGCTGTGGTGTTTACATGCACATAGAAAATGTAATGAAACTCCATTTTAAAACCACCCATGTCTGGGAATGGAAGAGAAGCTCTTTGAAATAAGTGTCCCCTTCATACTCTTCAAGATCCCTGGCTCCAACACTCAGCTGCCTCAGGGAACTCAGTGGTGGTGCATTTGATGGAGGATCAAGAGGTTTCTGGTTCAAGTCCAGCTGCTCTCTTACATGTCCTCTTTTTTAATTGATCTATATTTTCATATCCATCTCCTGTATGTTCAGGAGTTCCGCTGAACGGGGACGTGAAATGAATTTCATCATTCAACATTTTCCTGTTAAAATGTACAAACACTGAGCAAAGCTGTCCATCAGCTGAAATCCGTTCCGGTCCTCTTTGTTTTCGTTCTTGAAACAAAGATAGACTACGACTGTAGATTTGCAGGTCCTTGTTCTCCACGAGCGATGCCGTGCAGAAGAAGAAGAACCAGTGGCTATCAAGTGGACACTAGGGAGTTTAGACTTGCCTTCCAAGGGGAGTAGTGGGGACAAAAGACATATCTGGCTTCAAGACTAAGCCTAATATGTTTATGGAGGGGATGGTATGATGGGATAGGCTAATTTTGGCAATTAATCTGGCAATTGATCTTTGATGATCAGCAGGTAAGTATGCCCAATGGTCTGGCTGGGATGTTAGATGGGTTGGGATGTGAGTTCCTGCAGAGAATTCTCTCGTGGGTGCTGGCTGGTGAGTCTTGCCCACATGCTCAGGGTTTAAGTGATCAGCATCTTTGGGGTCGGGAAGGAATTTTCCTCCAGGGCAGATTGGCAGAGGCCCTGGAGGTTTCTCACCTTCCTCTGCAGCATGGGGCACTGGTCACTTGCTGGAGGATTCTCTGCAGCTTGAGGTCTTCAAAGCACAATTTGAGGAGTTCAGTAAGTCAGACATAGGTTAGGGGTTTGCTATAGAAGTGGATGGGTGAGATTGTGTGGCCTGCATTGTGAAGGAGGTGGGACTAGATTATCATTATGGTCCCTTCTGGCCTTCGAGTCTATGAGTCTATGAGCCCATGAGACCATGGGAGGGTGCCCCAGGCAAGAGCACCCCATTAGGGGCCTCCTAGCTGTCGGTCTTCTTGATTTGGGACAGGACTTCCCCTGTATGGCTGCTCTCCGTGGGGATATCAGATGCACCTCCAGAGGCAGTGCAGAAGCAAGTGCACTGCATCAGCCTGTCATTGGGCTCAGGGCTTTGGCCTTGGCAGCTTCTGCTTCAGCCACATCTCTGGGTGCCCAGGCTCAGAGCTTCTGGCCCCCTGTGGCCACCTCCACATTTGGGAATGTCTTGTAGTTTCAGAAAGGTTGGTGGCTGCACTCACACAAACCTTTGCACAGGCAGGGACACACCCAGCTGCAGGGACTAGGAAGCTTCTCCCCAGCTCCCCAGCCTAGGTCCCCGGTGCTGCAGTGTCTTGCCCTGGCCAAAAGCCATCCGGCGCCCTGAGGCCTTATTCTTTTTTAAGTTAGCTATCAAATGCAGGAGAAAACACAGATATACGAAGCAAAACGAAATCACAAACAGAAATATCATTGGAAATACAGAAATAAAAAAGGAAAATGCAATCCCCATCACTTTACCGTGTCGGGGCCATTCCTGTATCGAGAGTGTTATACCAATAAAAACTAGCAGGACCTTATTAAAGGGGAAAAGACATTTGTCACATTTATTGTATATATCATAATAAAATAGAATATAACAGCAAACAACGTTGTTTGGCTACTTATTCCTATGATTACTTATATATATGTGTATCTGTATATCCATTCACACAATCATTCATACAAGTTCTGCGTAGATATTATAGTTACCAGCCTAAAGTTGCTTGTGACAGAATACTGGCCAGGTATCCTGTACACAAGAGTGGAGCCGAGTCTGTGTCAGGTGCACCTGATGTTCCTAGAAGCTGGCAGCAGAACCGTTGACTCAAAGTCCTTATTCTCCAGGGTTCAGTTTTATAGGGATTTTTCCCTATGTTAGGTCTTTATTCTGCTGTTGCCAGATCAATCAGCAGATAGCTGGTTCCATTCTGTCCTTTGTTTCCTTTGAGGTGCCGGGGTGGATTCCAGTTCGCCCTCCGGGGGTCATCTGGTTGATTCCACTTGACACCTTCTTCGGCCGACACTGACTCTTTCAGGCTTGGTAACTCCCGAGACACTCATTCAACATTTAAACATTCAACATTTAAACTAGACACTCATTCAGATATACTTTTTATCTTAACTACATTTATTTTACAGTTTCTTTATCCTTTTGGGGTGTGAGACTCCTTGTCTTTTAACAATTAAAAACATAAAGCGAGGTAAAAATGACTTTAACAGAGGTGGGGGTCTCTATTTGTATGTTACATAGTTTTGCCTGAGGCATAGGGGTAATTGACGGCTTGCGCGCTGAGTTAACAAAGTCAATTGGCCAATTAGAGGCAATTGACAGCTTGCGCGGTGAGTTAACAAGGTGCTGAGTCAATTACCCAATCAGCAGCTCACAGCGGCCATTTTTAAAACAAAGTATCAGTTACAAACTTTCACTTAGAAAACCGGCACTTAGAGTCAATTGAGTTAACAAGGTGCTGAGTCAATTACCCAATCAGCAGCTTACAGCGGCCATTTTTAAAACAAAGTATCAGTTACAAACTTTCACTTAGAAAACCGGCACTTAGAGTCAATTGACGTCAATTAACTAGTTACAAAGCAAAGTAGCGACTTCAAAGTTTCATTTTAACACAGGCGCTTGGAGTTAATTGACGTTTACAAAGTATCTCCTTGAGCGGGCTTGTACAGACATAGATATTTCTAACAATAAATCCTTACAACAATGAATCCTTACAAATCTACTTTTAACATAAACCTTACATAGATATTTCTGACAATAAATCCTTACAAACTTACTTCTAACATAAACCTTAAGTTATAAAGTATTAGTTAATAATAAAACCATAAATCAATAAATCATTTCTCATATAATGTAAACCTTCTTTAATATCCCTACAAGAGCACCCGCTAAGGTACACGTGTGCTTACGAGAAAGCTGTAGGAACTCATACCACAGCCTGAACATGAAACTCAACTGCTTCCAGGTGCCGCAGTAAAACCCTTTCCCTGCTGTGACGTTGCACTCCGTGTGATTTTATAAAAATATGCTAATGAGTGTGAATATAAAGTGACTGGACTATGCTTCATGCAAAAGGTCTCTTGCAAGGTATCATTACAAAGCTTATAATCTACTGTGTGTGTTCATCCTATTTGTATGAACCGATCATTCTTGGATCTGAAACTAGAAATATGAACTATAACTCTGAGGTCCTGTTGTAATGATGCAAAGTGTGGGCCATTAATCGTGGTTTGGACTTTTGATGGCTCCCATTAACCAGGACAACTGACTGGAGATGGCTCTGTCCTGCACCATCTGTGAGTCAGGCCAGGAAGAATGAAGGCTTGGGGGGGGGGGGTCTCACAGGACATGTGACCATGTCACCTGGTACAGGAATCCACCTTAAACCTGGGGCTCTTCCTCAGGAGAGAGACAAAAAATTCCTGCCTTGTGCCAAAGCTGTATAAGGGGGTGGAACTGAACAAACATGGCTGCAGTCATGAGACACACCCTAGCTACCATGTGAGCTGGAACAAGGGCTGTACCAGGTGAAAAGATTGGGCCCAGACAAAAAATAAGTCTAGTCTTTGCATATGGGACCTTTCCCTCCAGTTGGGGAGGATTCTCCCTTTTCATCTACTCTTGTCCCAAGCAGCACAACTGGTGGGAATCTTAAATGTACAGAGGAGTCTTAGGAGCAGAAAGCCCACCCAGACCTTACATGCAATTGGCACTTGCCCCTCACTGAGCAGGATTGAAACTCCTGCAGGGTTACATCCCCTCTGGGCATGAGCAAAGCAGCAGGGTGAAAGGAACCTAGATATGCTGGGAATTGAACCCAGGACCGCATACATGCAAAGCATGTGCTCTACCACTGAGCTACATCCCCAGACGGATGATGTAGGTTATAGGTTACACTCAGAGCCCTCCTGTTTCCAGAGTATCCAGTGGCCTAAGAGCAGCATGAGAGGGACATTCTCTGCCCTGAGGCCAAATCTGCTATCCTGGAGGCTGCTGGTTCTTGGGGGTCACTTTTCAGCAGGGCCAGATTCGATGTGTGGGGCAGAGAGAGTGGATGCCCTGGACTCAGGGTGCAGAGATACACTCAGCCCTCTCCCCTGCTTTGGGTGGGGGGTGCTGCCACCCCCTGCTGGAAGGTAATGGGAGGGGAGGGGCGCTGTGAGTCGCTCAACACCTGACCCTGGTGGTAGCAGTGGTGTGGGAAGCTCCAGGTGTTTCTAGGATCTGCTCTTTCCACCTGCCTGTAAAGTCCAGCTTTCCCCAGCACGTTCACTGCGGTGCAATTGGGTCACTGTTTCCATGGCTGCACAGCAAAGAATCACTCCCAGTTTCCCTTCTATCTGCGGCAGGATTAGCCTGTGTCAGTGATTAATGAGGTGGATCTTGTTGTAAATTGTTATTCATTCCCCACCTTGACAATTTACACAGTCCGATTCCCAGCACCTCAGTGATCCTGGTAGCAGGAGTTGGGTCCTGAGACTTTCAGGGTTCTTTCCCCCTCCTCCTGGAGTGAACTCAGCTTTTTCCCCATCCCAGACAATCCATGAAATAACAACAGGGGCATAAAGAAAGAGGGGAGGGAACATCTCATGTCCAGGGCTGGATGTGCCCAGGGCCCCCTGCTTGTCCATTGTTTCCATGGAATTTGGCCCCCTGCTTTGCACAAGGGACAGAGAAGGATCTTGCTGTTCCTGTGTCTGGGCAAGGAAAATTGTTCTTCCCTAGGAAAGAGATGCGGGAAATGGCCCCATGGTGGGACAATATCCTCAGGATTAAGAGCAAAGGACTCAGGCTGAGAACTGATTTAACCCCACTTATCTATCCGTAGGGGCAGACTGCTGAGCGGGCAGCCGAGCCCTGAGTAGGGGGCGGAGCTAGGCTGAGGAGGGGGCCTATAAAAGCGGCCGCCTAGCCAGGCAGCGGCACAGGAGCCGGCGAACAGGGCTGCTAACAGGGGAGTTTGAGTGGGAGTTAGTTTACAGGGGGAGTCGGAAGGGGCAGGGGGCGCGGTGCTGTGTTCCCCAGGTGAGAAGGCTGATAGAGGCAGAGACAACAGCAGCCATGAGCCAAGCAGCAGAGGATACAACGAGGATGATTGCATGCAGCATCTGCGGAATGTACATGGTCCTAGTGGGGGCACCGGAACAGAGGTATGTATGCATGAAGTGCCACCTAATAGAGCTGCTGGAAGAAAAGATCGTAGGTCTAGAGATGCAGGTAGAAACCCTGGTAGAGATTAGAAGGGGGTTTGAGCAGCTGATGGAGCAAAGGCAAGCTGTGGCTGAAGGGGAATGCTCAGGGGGAAGCAGGGGCTAAGGCCTGTGAGGGGGGAATGCTGGATGGGGAACATGGGCAGTGGAAGCATGTGACCGTGAGAAGCAGGCCGAGGAAAAGGAGAGCCAGTGAGGGAGAAATAGATCTAAGGAACACGTTTGAAGGTTTGGAGAATGAGGAAGGGGTACAGCAGGTGGTAGCTGATGGTGGGAGACCAAGGAAGAAGAGAATAGTGGCTAGTCCGATAGAAAGAGGGGAGGAGTTGATGGTGACAGCACCGACTTTGGGCCCCGGGAGGATGCAGGATGGCTTAAGGGGGACTACAAGGGAGGATAGGAATGGAAGGAGCTTGCAATCAGGGGGAACGGGGGATAGGTTAGCAGACCGCACTGTCACCAGGCAAAGGCAGGTCTACGTGATTGGGGATTCCATACTGAGAAGGTTGGACAGGCCTATGACCAGGGCTGATCCGGAGAACAGAAGGGTGTGCTGTCTACCGGGCGCTAAAATACGGGATGTGGACCTGCAGTTGAAAAGGATCCTAAAAGGAGCAGGTAAGAACCCATTGATCATCCTTCATGTAGGAACGAATGACACGGCTAGATTCTCGCTAGAGAGGATCAAGGGAGACTATGCCAGGCTGGGTAAGACACTCAAGGAAATTGAGGCTCAGGTGATCTTCAGTGGGATTATCCTGTCCCTAGGGAAGGGCGACAAAGGGGTGACAGGATTGTGATGATAAATAGTTGGCTCAGGGAGTGGTGCTATAAGGAGGGCTTTGGGATGTATGGGCACTGGGAGGCTTTCGGAGACAGAGAACTCTTCTCATGGGATGGGCTCCACCTGAGTAGGGAGGGAAATAGACTTCTAGGAGGGAGGCTGGCTCATCTGATCAAAAGAGCTTTAAACTAGGAATCGAGGGGAGACGGTTGGGAGATGTCCAGGCACTCTCCACGCCAAATTTAAACATTGAGAGGGAGGACAGCAGGATAAGAACGGATATAGCCAGAGGGAGGGGTTTGGACAACAGGAAGATGGGGGGGGGATGGATACTAGACCAATAGGTCATACTGGTGGTAGTGTCCCTACCAAACTGGGTAACAAAGGTGAGAGAAGCCAAACAGCAAAAATTAGGATGTTTGTTCACCAATGCGAGAAGCCTAGGTAACAAAATGGAGGAATTGGAGCTCCTGGTCTGAGAATTGAAACCGGATATCATAGGAATAACCGAAACATGGTGGAACGCTAGTCATGACTGCAGTACAGGTATGGAAGGGTATGTGCTGTTTAGGAAAGACCGAAACAAAGGTAAAGGTGGGGGAGTAGCATTGTATGTCAATAATGAGGTGAACTGTAATGAAATAACTAGTAATGGAATGGATAATACGGAGTCTGTTTGGGCAATGGTCACATTAGGGAAGAAAACTACTAGAGCCTCCCCTGGGATAGTGATTGGGGTGTGCTATAGACCGCCGGGATCTAGCCTGGATATGGATAGAGAGCTCTTTAATGTTTTTAAGGAGGTAAATACTAATAGGAACTGTATGATCATGGGAGACTTTAACTTCCCAGATATAGATTGGGGAACAAATGCTAGTAATAATAATAGGGCTCAGCTTTTCCTAGACGTGATAGCTGATGAATTCCTTCATCAAGTAGTAGCTGAACCGACGAGGGGGGATGCCATTTTAGATTTGGTTTTGGTGAGTAGTGAGGACCTTGTTGAGGAAATGGTTGTAGGGGACAACCTTGGCTCGAGTGATCATGAGCTAATTCGTTTCAAAATAAATGGAAGGATAAACAAAATTGCATCTGAGACTAAGGTTTACGATTTCAAAAGGGCTAACTTTACTAAATTAAGGCGACTAGTTAGGGAAGTGGATTGGACTAACATATTTAGGGATCTAAAGGCGGAAGACGCCTGGGATTATTTCAGGTTGAAGTTGCAGGAGCTGTCAGAGGCCTGTATCCCGAGAAAGGGAAAACGGCCCTTAGGTAGCAGTTTTAGACCGAGCTGGATGAGCAAGCGTCTCAGAGGGGTGATTAAGAAAAAACAGAAAGCGTACAAGGAGTGGAAGATGGGAGGGATCAGCAAAGAAACCTACCTTATTGAGGTCAGAGGGTGTAGGGATGCAGTGAGAAAGGCCAAAAGCCGGGTAGAGATGGACCTTGCGAAGGGAATTAAAACCAATAGTAAAAGGTTTTTTAGCCATATAAATAGGAAGAAAGCAAGAAAGAAGAAGTGGGACCGCTTAAAACTGTAAACGGAGTGGAGATTAAGGATAATCTAGGCATGGCACAGTATCTAAACAAATATTTTGCCTTGGTCTTTAATGAGGCTAATGAAGGGTTTAGGAATAGTGGCAGAGTGACTGATGGGAATGAAGGTGCGAGGTTGGAAATTACAGTATCCGAGGTAGAAGCCAAACTTGAACAGTTTAACGGTAGTAAATCAGGCGGCCCGGATAATCTTCATCCTAGAATATTAAAGGAATTGGCGAGTGAAATTGCAAGCCTGTTAGCGATAATTTTTAATGAATCTCTAAACTCGGGGGTTGTACCATCTGACTGGAGATTAGCTAATATAGTTCCTATTTTCAAGAAGGGAGAAAAAAAGTGACCCGGGTAACTACAGGCCTGTTAGTTTAACATCTACAGTATGTAAAGTCATGGAAAAAATATTAAAGGAGAGAGTAGTTACGGACCTTGAGGTCAATGGCAATTGGGACAAATTACAACATGGTTTTACGAAAGGTAGATCGTGCCAAACCAACCTGATCTCCTTCTTTGAGAAAGTAACAGATTTTTTAGACAAGGGAAATGCGGTGGATCTAATATATCTTGATTTCAGTAAGGCATTTGATATGGTACTGCATGAAGAATTACTGGTTAAATTGGAAAAGATGGGGATCGAAATGAAAATCCAGAGGTGGATAAGGAACTGGTTAAAGGGGAGACTGCAGCGGGTCGTATTGAAAGGTGATCTGTCGGGTTGGAGGGAGGTTACCAGTGGAGTTCCTCAAGGTTCGGTTTTGGGTCCGATCTTATTCAATCTATTTATCACTGACCTTGGAACCAAAAGTAGGAGTGGGCTGATAAAGTTTGCGGATGACACGAAGTTGGGAGGTATTGCCAATTCGGAGAAGGATCGGGATATCCTCCAGGGAGATTTGGATGACCTTGTAAACTGGAGTATTAGTAATAGGATGAAATTCAATAGTGAGAAGTGTAAAGTTATGCATTTAGGGATGACTAACAGGAATTTTAGTTATAAGCTGGGGACGCACCAGTTGGAAGTAACGGAAGAGGAGAAGGACCTCGGAGTCCTGGTTGATCGCAGGATGACTATGAGTTGGCAATGTGATGTGGCCGCTAAAAAAGCTAATGTGGTCTTGGGATGCATTAGGCGAGGTATTTCTAGTAGAGATAAGGAGGTGCTAGTCCCGTTATATAAGGTGTTGGTGAGACCTCATTTGGAGTATTGTGTGCAGTTTTGGTCTCCCATGTTTAAGAAGGATGAATTCAAACTGGAACGGGTACAAAGAAGGGCCACTAGAATGATCCGAGGAATGGAAAGCCTGTCGTATGAAAGGAGACTTGAGGAGCTCGGTTTGTTTTCCTTAACCAAAAGAAGGTTGAGAGGAGATATGATTGCTCTCTTTAAATATATCAGCGGGATAAATACCAGGGAGGGAGAGGAATTATTTCAGCTCAGTACTAATGTGGACACGAGAACAAATGGATATAAATTGGCAGTCGGGAAGTTTAGGCTTGAAATTAGACGAAGGTTTCTAACCATCAGGGGAGTGAAATTCTGGAACAGCCTACCGAGGGAAACAGTGGGGGCGAAGGACCTCTCTGGTTTTAAGATTAAGCTTGATAAGTTTATGGAGGGAATGGTTTGATAGGAGAACGTGATTTAGTCAATAGGTCAATAACGTGTGACCACTGGTAATTAGTACTGAGGGTCAATGTTGGGATATTGAAAGTCTTTTTCCTGAGTGTCTGGCTGGAGAGTCTTGCCCGCATGCTTGGGGTTCAGCTGATCACCATATTTGGGGTCGGGAAGGAATTTTCCTCCAGGGTAGATTGGCAGTGGCCCTGGAGGTTTTTCGCCTTCCTCCGCAGCATGGGGCAGGGGTCACTTGCTGGAGGATTATCTGCTACTTGAAGTCTTTAAATCAGGATTTTGGGACTTCAACAGCTGAGTCAAGGGAGAGAATTATTTCAGGAGTGGGTGGGTCAGCTTTTGTGGCCTGCATCTTGCGGGAGGTCAGACTAGATGATCATAATGGTCCCTTCTGATCTTAAGTTCTATGATTCTATGATTCTATGAATTAGTGTAATGTTAGGCCTGGTCCAAAGTATTTTTAAAAAATCTCCAGACAGACGCCATAGCAGAGACTCAGCACGCTGCTGCGTGACAAGCGTAACGGAAAGCCAAAGAATCAAATGGACGCTCATGGAGGGAGGGAGGGGGGACTGAGGACGCAAGCTATCCCACAGTTCCTGCAGTCTCTGAAAAGCATTTGAATTCTTGGCTGAGCTCCCAATACCTGTAGGGTCAAACACATTGTCCACGGTGGTTCAGAGCATAGTTCGTCAATGTACCCCCACCCCCAGAAGGAAAAGGGAAAAAATAGTCTCTTGACTCTTTTAAATGTCACTGTAGCAGGGTGGACCCTGCTCTGGGGTTTTAAGGGGTTTAAACTGTGGCCTGACAGAGCTGAGCTGATTGGGGAAGTGGTTGCAGCTGGGGGCCACGCCCCAAACTGAAGCCCTGGGGCTTATAAGAGGCAGGGAAGCCAGAGCACAGACAGTCTCTCTCTGTTGCTAGAGGGAGATGGGCCTGGCTGCTTAGGCCTTGAGACTAGATACCGGAGTGAAGCAGGGTTGGGGGACAGGCTGAGGAGCTAGGGAAGCTCCAGCCTGGAAAGCCCCAGGCTGCGGCCTAGCAAAGGGGCCAAAGGTACTGGGAGTTGCAGAGGGCAGCCCAGGGTTAGGACAAAGCAGCAGGTCCAAACCCCTATTGCCTGTGATGAGTGGGCTGATACTGCAGTCTGCCCCAGGGTGTGGGGCTAGGCCATGACTGTCAGTGGCCACTACTGAGGCAACGCGGGGATAGTAGGGCTGGACTGAGGGAAAATCCGAGGGGAACCAGCAGGGGGCGCCGCAGGGGTGAGTCGGCCCGTTTACAGTCACCCTATGTGTACTGAATGCTGCTGGTAGACGCGATGCTGCGGCACTGTACTGTAGCATCCTCGCCCCCCCTCCTTGGTGGCTGATGGTGCAATATGGCTGATATCTGTCGTCATCATCAGCCTTGCGGCAGATGGTGTAGTGCAATAGGACTGCTATCCGTCCTCATCATCAGCCCATGAGTACTACTGCTTCTCAGTAGATGGTACAGAACGGCTGGTAACCGTCTTCATCATAGCAACAGGGGGCTGAGCTCCATCAGCCCCCGCCCTTCATGTGTAAAGAAAAGATTCTGTACTGCCTGGACTATCATAGCAGCAGGATGCTGGGCTCCTCTCCCCCACCCTGCTTGATGTCCTGTCTGGACTATCATAGCAGCTGGAGGCTGCCTTCTCCTCATTTCATTTCACTAACAAGTCACTGTTTCTTATTCCTGCATTCTTTATTACTTCAGCACACAAATGGGGGGACACTGCAATGGTAGCCCAGGAAGGCTGGGGGAGGAGGGAAGCAACAGGTGGGGTTGTTGCAGGAGCACCCCCTGTGAATGGCATCATTCCTGCAGGATCTGACACAGAGTGGCTGTGCTCTCTAGTTCTCTGATACACTGGATCTCTAGTGCACTTGCCCCATATTCTAGGCAGGACTGATTCTATTTTTAGATACCATAAAGGAGGGATTGACTCGGGGAGTCATTCCCAGTTTTGTCTTTTGCGCCCCCGGCTGATCTCGGCCAGGGGCACCTATGACAGCAGCAGAAGGTATAGTACAGTAGGACTGGTAACCGTCATCTCATTGCCAATTTACAATGGCATGGTAGACGGTACAGAACGGCTGATAACCATCTCTGCTCTCATGCAAAAGCAAATGAATGCTACTGTGTAGCGCTGCTGAGTCGCCTCTGTCCGCGGCATCTAGTACACATACGGTGACAGTGACAAAAGGCAAAACAGGCTCCATGGTTGCCACGCTATGGCGTCTGCCAGGGTAATCCAGGGAAAAAGGGCACAAAATGATTGTCTGCTGTTGCTTTCCCAGAGGAAGAAATGACTGACGACACTTACCCAGAACCACCCGCGACAATGATTTTTGCCCCATCAGGCACTGGGATCTCAACCCAGAATTCCAAGGGTCGGGGGAGACAGCGAGGGGGTGGAACAGGGGCCGAGTTTATGTTTTCCGGATTGCCTGCAGCAGGAGTGCACATGAGATAGGTGCTGTGTACGGTCTTGTTCACAGACACAGACTAGACTGTGTTCATTGTTCACAAAAATGTATCTTTGCAAGGAATTCACTCCCTTTTTCCCATCACACAGCTTCGACTGTCTCCAGACCTGCCCCAGCATCCCCCTCACAGAGGCTGGCACAGATTAGGCGGCGAAAGAAAAAGACACGGGACGAGATGTTCGCTGAACTTATGGGCTGCTCCCGAGACGAGGCAGCCCAGCAGAGCCAGTGGAGGGAGACCCTCTCTCAGTACCAGCGCTCACACAGCGAACGGGAGGAGAGGTGGCGTGAGGAAGACAAGCAGGCGACTCAAACGCTGCTTGGACTAATGAGGGAGCAAACGGACACGCTCCGGTGCCTTGTGGATGTTCTGCAGGACCGCAGGCAGGAGGACAGAGCCCCCCTGCAGTGTATCTGCAACCGCCCTCCCCCGCCACAAAGTCCCATACCCCCCTCACCCAAAATAACAAGAAGGAGGGGGGCCAGGGGCCGTGAAAACTGTCACTCCACTCCAGCAGAGTGCTCAATTACCCAAAAGCTCTCATTCCCTAAATTTTGAGAAGTCCTTCCCTTCCTGACTCACAGTAGCCCCAATCCCAGTTTCATCCCCTAACTGTTTAGGTTGATTATTAAAAATACTTTGCTGTTAATTAGTGTTTCCATCATGTTTTTGTACAGAAGACTGTGATTGAAGGGGGGTGGGGGGGAAGGGGGTTGGTAATTGCATAGGACAGTCACCTTTACCAGGGTACAGACACAGGGGCAGGATCAGCAGCAGGTCACACACACAGTGCAGTCAGTAGGTACCCTGGTCGGTATGGGAGGTGGTTTCCATGTTCTGTGTGGGTGGGGGGTATGTGATGTGGTAGCGAGGAAGGGTGGTTACAGATCTTATGCAGCGGTCCTTGTCCTGGACCACAGAGCCACGCAGCAGGGGAATCTGTAACCGTCCTCCCCCGCCGCAAGGTCACATAGCCCCCGCACACAGAGTCCCAAAGAGGAGGGATGGCAGGCTCTGTTGAAACAACCAGTCCGGCACTGCGGACCGCTCTAGGAGCAGGAGCCTGTCATTCCTCGAGTTTAGAAGTGGTCTTTACATCACTACACACCTTACCCAGCACAGTCTGCGTCCCAGTTTCAACCCTTTAATGCAGTCATTAATAAAGAAAACGTTGTTAAGTAACAATGAAACATGGATTTTATTTTTACATGTGTGTTGGAAGGGGGGAAACGGGGTGAACGGGGTATGTAACTGCAGAGGAGAGTCAACAGTAACTGGGTAAAGAAACAGGGGCAGGTTCAGTTTCTCTGTAAACAAAAGTAACAGTCAGAGGTTACCCCGCTCACCGAGGAACCTAGCTTTCAAAGCCTCCTGGATGCACAGCGCTTCCCGCTGGGCTCTTCTAATCGCACGGCTGTCTGGCTGAGCGTAATCAGCAGCCAGGCGATTTGCCTTAACCTCCCATCCCTCCCATCCCGCCATCCCTCCCCCTTGCTCTCACAGAGATTGTGGAGCACACAGCAAGCTGCAATAACAATGGGGATATTGGTTTCGTTGAGATCCGAGCGAGTCAGTAAGCTCCTCCATCTCCCCTTGAGACTTCCGAAAGCACACTCCACCACCATTCTGCACTTGCTCAGCCGGTAGTTGAAGAGTTCCTTGTCACTGTCCATGGTGCCTGTATAGGGCTTCATGAGCCAGGGCATTAGCGAGTAGGCTGGGTCCCCGAGGATCACTGTAGGCATCTGCACATCCCCAACAGTTATTTTGTGGTCCAGGAAGAAAGTACCTTCCTGCAGGCATCTAAACAGACCAGAGTTCCTAAAAACACGCACGTCATGAACCTTGCCCGGCCATCCGACGTTGATGTTGGTCAAACGTCCCCTATGGTCCACCAGTGCTTGCAGCACCATTGAAAAGTAGCCCTTTCAGTTAATATACTGGCTGGCCTGGTGGGCCGGTCCCAGGATAGGGATGTGAGTTCCATCTATAGCCCCACTGCAGCTTGGGAATCCCATCGCGGCAAAGCCATCTATGACGACCTGGACGTTTCCCAGGGTCACTAGCTTTCAGAGCAGTAGCTCAGCGATTGCGTGGGCTACTTGCATCACAGCAACCCCCACGGTAGATTTGCCCACACCAAAGTGGTTCACTACTGACCAGTAGCTGTCTGGTGTTGCAAGTTTCCAGAGGACTATGGCCACTCGCTTCTGCACAGTGAGGGCTGGTCGCATCCGGGTGTCCTTGCGCTTCAGGGCAGGGGACAGCAAGTCACACAGTTCAAGGAAAGTGCCCTTACGCATGCAAAAGTTTCGCAGCCACTGTGATTCATCCCAGACCTGCAGCACTATGCGGTCCCACCAGTCCGTGCTTGTTTCCTGGGCCCAGAATCGCCGTTCCACAGCATGAACTTGACCCATTGCTACCATGATGTCCTCGGCGCGGGATCCCGTGCTTTCTCAGAGGTCTGTGCCACTCTGAGACTTGTCCTCACCGCGCTGCCGGAGCCTCCTCACCCGATTTCTCAGCAGCTGACTGTGGAAGAGGTGGACGATACAGTGCGAGGAGTTGACAACGGCCATAAGTGCAGCGATGATCGCAGCGAGCTCCATGCTCGCAGTGCTGTGGCGTCCGTGCTGTCACTGACCAGAAAAGTGCGCGAACAGATTTCCCGCCGGCGCTTTCAGGGAGGAAGGGCAGGAGTGACAGTTGAATGATGACAGTTACCCAAGACCACCCTCGACACATTTTTCCCCCCAGCAGGCATTGGGGGCTCGACCCAGAATTCCAATGGGCAGCGGGGACTGCGGGAACTGTGGGATAGCTGCCCACAGTGCACCGCTTCCAATGTCGACGCTTGCCCCGTTAGTGTGGACTCACAAAGGCAAATTACTGTCCGTAGTGTGGATACACAAATTCGACTTTGTAAGGTCAATTCCACAAATTCGACTTAAGTTGAATGGAACTACTCTTGTAGTGTAGACAAACCCCAGTGCTTCACCATCCTCCTAGTGAAATAGTTTTTCCTAATATCCAACCTAAACCTCCCCCACTGCAACTTGAGACCATTGCTCCTTGTTCTGTCATCTGCTACCACTGAGAACAGTCTAGATCCATCCTCTTTGGAACCCCCTTTCAGGTAGTTGAAAGCAGCTATCAAATCCCCCCTCATTCTTCTCTTCTGCAGACTAAACAATCCCAGTTCCCTCAGCCTCTCCTCATAAGTCATGTGCTCCAGCCCCCTAATCATTTTTGTTGCCCTCCACTGGACTCTTTCCAATTTTTTCACGTCCCTCGATCTGCTGGCAATGCCCCTGCTTATACAGCCCAAAATGACATTAGCCTTGGCAACAAGGTTCACACTGTTGACTCATATCCAGCTTCTTGTTCACTGTAACCCCTAGGTGCTTTTCTGCAGAACTGCTGTCTAGCCATTCGGTCCCTAGTATGTATCAATGCATGGCATTATTCTGTCCCAAGTGCAGGACTCTGCACTTGTCCTTGTTGAAGCTCATCAGATTTCTTTTGGCCCAATCCTCCAATTTGTCTAGGTCATTCTGTATCCTACCCCTACCCTCCAGTGTATATACCACTCCTCCTAGTTCAGTGTCATCTTCAAACTTGCTGAGGGTGCAATCCACGCCATCCTCCAGATCATTAATGAAGAGATTGAACAAAACCGGCCCCAGGACCGACCCTTGGGGCACTCCGCTTGATACCAGCTGCCAACTAGACATGGAGCCATTGATCACCACGTGTTGAGCCCGACAATCTAGCCAGCTTTCTAGCCACCTTATAGTCCATTCATCCAGCCCATACTTCTTTAACTTGCTGGCAAGAATACTGTGGGAGACTGTATCAACAGCTTTGCTAAAGTCAAGGAATAACATGTCCCCTGCTTTCCCCTCATCCACAGATCTTGTCCTCCACCTGGTTCTCATAGTCACATGCTTCCACGGGCCACTTTCCTCACCCAGCAGCCTCCCCTCAGAGTTCTCCAGTCCGGCTTGTATCTGCGAGTCTTCACTTTTCCCTTCAGCCTCCTCTCTCCTTCCCCCCAGCCATCTGCTCAAATCCCCTTCAAACCTCAACCAGAGTTTCCACCTGCATCTCCAAACCTTGGATCTTCCATCAGCCTTATCAGGTGGCACTTCATACAAATGAAGCTCTTTTCAGGTATCTGTTCCAGGATAAGGTACATTCCACAGCTTCCACATCCAATCAGCTTCATTGTCGCTTCCCTTCCTGGGGTCTCTACCACTGCTGCCTCTGTAGCTGTCACAGCCTCCCACCTAAATGCCTGTCAAGGAGAAAAAGGGAAAACACACACACAAAACAAAACCAGAACACCACATACTCCGTTCCCCACACTCCCCTGACAAACTCCCACTCAAACTCCCCTGTGCCCACCTATGTTTGTGACTCCTGGACTCCTGTCCTGCTGGCTGACTCCTCATCTGCCTTTATAGGCCCCATAACCAGGGCTCTGCTGTGATCAAGGGCTCGGCTATTCTCAGAGCACACTGCCCACTACCAGTCCCTGCAAACTAACACACACACACACACACACACCACTCTCCTGGTGTTGGGAGGGGAACAGGAGAAAGGAAAAACGAAGCAAGAGACGAAGAGAAAAGAGGGAGGGATGGATGAAGGAAAAGATGTAACCAAAAGGACAAACCCTAATGTCCCCAGTGATTCTAAGAGACAAAATCTCAGGTGCGGAATAAAATTCTGCCTCCTTAAGCTCGTGTTTTCCTTGCCTAGAATTCAACTGTCACCAGATGGATCAGACTGAACAGGTTTCAAACCTCAAGGAGGCTATTACCTTCTAAACAGGGACATCTGTTTTCTAGTAAAATCACTAAAAGGAAGGAGAAAACTCGAAAGAGGTTCCTCCTGGTGCTCCCGTACATGAACCCGAATACTCTCTTAGTCCTCAAAGAAACATCTCGAGAAGGAGACTTGCTGAAGCAAAGCCACGGGAGTCTCTGAGGTTTCCCTGGCCCCTCGCCCCTGTCCTGCCTGGCTGATGTCAGCATCTCTCTGTGAGGTCACCACCTCCCCACCACCTTTGACCAATAGCCTGAGGTCCTGCAAAAGGCCTTTGTGATGTCACTGCCACACCCCTCCCTTGCTGTGCTAATGTCCTGCCCCTGGCCAGGCACTTTGGAGGTTTGAGCTACTTCCTGTGGATCACCCCACTCAAGGAGTGTTCATTCTAGGAAGCAAGCTGGCTAGACAGTAAAACATCAGACGCTGCTCCCAATGCGCCACTCAGTTTTTCAGAAATTAGTCAACTTGATGGCCAGAAGAGATCATTAGAGCATCTAATCTGACCCCCTGCATATCACAGGCCTCCTGTATGACACAATAGCTTCTTTTGGGGCAAACACATTCCAGAATTCTCCGGTTCTCCATATGAACCCAACAACCAGCGCACACAGGTCCAGAAGTGGGCAATCTCTCCTATGGTCACTAGATGGCGATGCAGCCTGGCACTTTCCCATTCATGCGATGATCCGACCTTTTGGTTAACCAATCTGGCCCTGGTCCCAATTCGATGGGATAAAGGCGGTTCCGCTCTCCTTGTGAGAGATCGTTTGATGCAGGGGATCTTCTGCTGGTGTTATTCCTTGTGGAAAAGTACAAATTGCAAAACTTTTTACTCATCCCTGCCAGGCTCCCCCGTTGACTCCACTACCGCCACTCGCTCTGGTGGAGTTCCGGAGTCGACGGGAGCGCATTCGGGGTTCGATATCGCATCTAGATGAGACGCGATATATCGAACTCTGAGAAATCGATTGCTACCCGCCGATCTGGCGGGTAGTGAAGACGTACCCTAAGAGGCTATATTCTGATCTCACAGGACCAGCCGCCCACCCAGGTCTATATATAACTTAGATATTTCCCCAAAATCACATTGATGCCAATCCTTCAGTATCTAAATGCTAAAGGTTTATTTATAAAAAGAAAGAAAGAAAGAAAGGTGAGAATTAAAATTGGTTAAAGGAATCAAATACAATAATTGCAAAGTTCTTGGTTCAGGCTTATAGCAGTGATAGAATAAACTGCTGGCTTGATAAGTCTTTGGGTGCTTCCAAGTCACTGGAAGTTCCTCTCCCTTGGTTAGATGCTCCCATTAGTATAAGTCCATAGTCCAGATGTTTGAGCAGGAAAGAGGCTGGAGCAGGCTAGAGGCACAGTGGAGATGTTTCCAGGGCCTCTTTTAACTTCTGCCATATGAAGGGAAACCCATTGTTTCAAAGTCCTCAGCACAGCTAGTGGAAAATCACAGGTGAAAGATGGGAGCTTGGAGTCACATGGGCAAGTCCCTGTCCATGCCCCATTTTGCTCAGTCATTGCAGGATGGATACTTTGCAGGATACGTCAGATAGAACATTCACAGAAAGGTCCGTTCAGTGTAGATGGGTGCCTCCCATGGTCCATTGTGAATTAAGTGTCCGTTCGATGGACCACTCACTGGCTAACAGCTCACTTCAGCGGATGCATAGAATGGAACACAGAAAGAAGATATTTATACATACAGAGACCATGAAAAGGTGGAAGTAGCCATACCAACTCTAAGAGGCCAATCAACTGAGATGAGCAATCATCAGCAGGAGAAAAAAACCTTTGAAGTGATAACCGAGATGACCCACAGAAGGTGTGAGGATACTTAACATGGAGAAATAGATTCAATTAGTGCAATGACCCAACCATTCCCAGTCTCTGTTTAAAACTAAGTTAATTTTATCTAATTTGCATATTAATTCAAGTTCAGCAGTCTCTCTTTGGAGTCTGTTTTTGAAGTTTTTTTGTTGCAAAATTGCCACCTTCAAGTCTGTCACTGAGTGGTTAGAGAGGCTGAAGTGTTCTCCTACTGGGTTTTGAATGTTATGATTCCTGATGTCAGATTTGTGTCCATTTATTCTTTTGCGTAGAGACTGTCCGGTTTGGCCAATGTACCTATGCAGAGGGGCATTGCTGGCCCATGATGGCATAGATCACTTTGGTAGATGTGCAGGTGAATGAGCCCCTGATGGCATGGCCACTTTGGAGAAGTGGGGCTCCAGAGTGTCCAGCCCCTGCTGCTGTGCCAAGAAGCACAGACGTGGGACAGCATGGCGGAAGCCGAGCGGTTTGGTCCTGTCCTCCACTGGGCACAAGCTGTCATTGTCTCGCCAGGCTGGGACAATGGTCGGTCTTGGGGCTGGTCTATTTGCTCTGAACCCTCAGATCATGTGCTCTGATCCATGAACAGCACGTCAGGATCAAGGCACATGTCCTGGACCCCAGACCCCAGCTGCAGAAGCCTTGGTAGGATGGATGGAGTGGCCGTGAGGACAGGAACTGCAGCGTCCCTAGGACAGAAGAGCTGATTCCCTGAGGCTCCTCCTGTATCTCAGGGTCTCCCTAGAGAGGAGCCAGTGACTTTTCTCAGGGTCCCATGTCCTGCATCTCACAGGTGTTGGTTTCAGTCTCTCAGGCCCCAGCCAGGCCTGGTGCTCACTGTTAGTGCTTAATGCAACCGTGCAGAGCTCTGGCTGAGAGTCCCAGCTCCTTCCCCCTGCTCCCCTGCGCCCCCGCCCCAGGAGGCGTAAGGGTCCCAACATTGCACTGCACTGGCAGCTCTGGGAACATGGGGCCGCTTGGGTCCAAGCTGGGAGGACACAACGGAAACGGGACTCTTCTAGTCTCTCCTTTGCAGCCCTCTGACAGGGCTAAGGGGAAATTCTGCCCCAGACCGGCCCATTCTACTCACCTCCAAGAGGTGCTGCAGCTTATCTGGGGTGGGGGTATCGGTGAGCAGGCACCCGACCATGGCGTCCAGGCTCTGTAAAAAGGTGTTGTGCAGAGCCTGCAAGAAGCGGGAACACCCGTCAGTCATGGGACATGGGGCTACACCAGTCATGGGACCAGGGGGGTTCTCTGAGAGCCCTGGCCAGACCCAAAAGGCACATCCTGGCCTCTCCCATTCACATCATTCCAAGGACACTTGGCAAGAGTTCATAGTCGGATGCCTGCTGGCTCCTCAATCCTTGGCCTTAGCAGTTCTCTGTGCAGGGCCTGGTACCCAACAGACTAGGGACCAGCCAAACTGCAATGGGTGGGAAGAAGGATCCCCGGGAGAGTCCAGGCAGCAGAACACAGAATGAGGAGAGGGAAGGCTGGGATCATCCACAGAGGGGTAATACAATCCCCCTTGGAGGGAAGGGGCCCTCCCTGCCAGTTTGTCTCAGGCCTGTTCCCAGCTCTGCCCACCCCTCCCCTATTCTCAGCAGCTCCATCAAACCAAGGGAGCAGGGACCAGAGGCGGCTCCTGCTCCTGGGACAGGGAAGTAGGATCGTGACCTACCTGGAAGTGGGCGGTATCCTGCCCAGTGCCCATCGTGAAGATGGTGTAAAGAAGAGCCCGCAGGAGGCGTGATTCCAGCTCCAGGGCAAGCAGCGGCTTCAGTTTGCTGCGGGGAGAGAGGAGCCCGTGTTATCCTTGGCGGCACCGGAGTGGCGCTGGCACTGCCATGGCCATGACCCCCTCCCCCGCAGTGATCCCCTCCCTACGGCCGCTGTAACGTTCCTGGAGTGAAATCACCCCCCAGCCAGGAAAGTGGAGACGTTCCCGCCTCCTCTGCTGGGGGATGGGAACAGCCACAGCTGGGGGTAATCTAGGCCGGAGAAGATCTGGGACTCCCGGCTCCAGACCCGATCAGCACCAGGGTTAAGGCAGCTGGATGGGACGGTCCTGGTACCTGAGGCTGCAAACTGCAGCCATGGAGCTGGAGATGATGGAGGTTGGCTCTGGCACCATAGGCAGATTTTCAATCAGCTCCTGAGAGACCCCAAGAAGATAAAATTGCATGTGAGACTCAGGCCCCGCAGACCCACAGGCACTTTCCAGGGAGGAGGCCAAAGTGCTCTGCAGAAACAGCCAGTGTCACTCCCACCCCCAACCAGCTGGCCCCCCCATTCCTCCCATCCATCAAACTTCCTTCCCCCTCCCCTCCCCTCCGGCCTTACAGTTCCCCCACTGCCAGCTCCCGATTGGTGTCAGAAGCTCTCCCTTCCCTGCTCCCCAGCCCTCTGCCACAGGAACCACTGTCCTCTGCTTCCCCCTCTGGCCCCACCAACTCTTTCTCTCGTTTCTGGGTCTCTCGCCCCAGGGGCCAGACACGGGGTCCCACTCACCGCAATGCTCTCCACGAGGGCCGCTTTGGAGAAGTGGAGCTCCAGAGTGTTCAGCCCCTGCTGCTGTGCCAAGAAGCACA
This sequence comes from Mauremys mutica, assembly GCF_020497125.1. Classification (NCBI taxonomy): domain Eukaryota; kingdom Metazoa; phylum Chordata; order Testudines; family Geoemydidae; genus Mauremys; species Mauremys mutica. Next base: position 16,761,239 of record NC_059096.1, on the reverse strand, counting down.
GACGTGGGACAGCATGGAGGAAGCGGAGCTGTTTGGCCATCAACTAGGAGTGGGGTGTGGGGAGAGAGAGAGACAGTTAGGTAGGGACCTCCCCAACCCACCTACACCAGCTCCATGGCTCAGGAACCCCATGGAGTTGGACAGGGAAAGCCGCCCCGCTTCCCGAAACCAGTGTCGCCCTGCACAGACTGGGGTTGTAACTGGGACAGTGTCTGTGGGGAGCGGACACCTTGGCCTGCGTGAGACAAATGCCCCCACTTTGGGGTGCCAGGTAACAAGGGAGAAGTTCCCCCCATTGGGGGTTGATGGATTCTCTGGGACAAGACCCCCCTGTGTGGGTGGGGATGGAAGAAGGGGCAGGGCAGACTCAGGGGCAGCGCAGCTGTAAGATTTTTGTATCTCAGCTCTGCCCTGGAGGTGCTCCTGAATGACCCTGATGGTGTCTTGTTCAGGGGACACCTCCTCCTCCTCCTTCTCTTCTTCCTCCTCCTCAGCCCACTGCTGCTGGGCACTGGGGGTCTCTGCACCAGGGAGAGCAGGAGAAAGGACAATCCCTGCTGCCACTGAGGGGATGCAGTGTAGAGAAATGGCTCAATGTCCCCCATCCTCAACAAGAAACCCCATGGCATAGAGGGCCCCACCCTGCCCCTCCCAGAGACACCCTCAGGCCCATCAGCCTCAGGTCCCCGTGGCCGTCAGCCCCCCCTCAACATCATCAGGGGAGGCTGGAGCTCCCCGGACTCTGCCCAGCATCCCCTGCCACAGGGTGCGGCTGTGCCACCCCCACTGGTGTTAGTGGGGCTCCCATGGCTCAGTCCTGGCATCTTGGTGACCCAATGGGCACAGGGTGTTACTAGTCCCCTACTGCCCCATCCTTCCCCCTGTCCCCTGGGTCTCCCCTCACCTGCACAGAGGGAGCCTTCAGCCTCAGGGCTGTCAGACCCCACAGAGGAGGTGCTGGCCCCTCAGGAGTAGGCAGAGCTGCTGGTCCCCGTGCCGGAGCCGCCCAGCTCCTGCTCGGCTGGCTGGGGGCTCCTCGGTGGCCAGGCTGGTGGATAGCTCCTGCTGGGCCCTGGGGCTGGGCTCCTGGCTCCTCTGCTTCCTGGAAAGGAAGCCGCAGAGCCACCTTGCCCGGCTCCTGCCCTCCCTCCTACATAGCATCACCCAGGGCCACCTCCATTTGGGACCAGAAGGTGCCTCAGGGCCTGCTAAGGGAGCTGTTGTTTTCCTCTTCCTCCGGAAGGTCAGGGAGCTTCTCCACTTTGCCTGCCCACTGGCCTCTTCCCCGCCCGTGGGGACAGAGGGGCCACTCTCCTCCTGGGCAAGATGGACGCTGCTCCCTACTGGCTCCAGAGCCACCTGCCCAGCCTTCCTCCTCAGCATCCGCTTCCACCGCTCCATCCTGGAACTGAGTGGGGAGCAGCCATGAGTCTGGGCTCAAGGCAGCTCTCATTAACAGGCCTGCCTGCTCCCCTGCCTACGTCCCCTCTGCTGAGGCAATTGCTCCTCACCACACACCCCACCCCAGGGCAGGGGGGCTGCCGTCCACACGCACTGGCAGCAGCTCACAGCACAGGCTGCTCCCAATGTTCCCCCTCACCCAATAGGGCCCTGTGAAACTGGAAGAGTCTCATTCTTTCAGACCAATGGGGCTCTCCGTTAGTTTGGACAAGCCGCTCCCTCCCCCCCAGTAGACCCCGCTCCCTCCCAGGCCAGAGAAAGAGCAGAACCCGGATAGTCCTAAATGAAAGTTCGTTCACACGGTGCCAATCCCAGGTGGGAGGAGTCACCCTCAGTTCCCACTGATTTCACTGCTTGCCATTGTGGGTGTTCAGCACCTGGCAGGTTCTGCCCTCCCCAAAGACTCTCAATGTTGGGAACAATCTCCTGCAAGGGAAAGGCTGGGAGCCCTATTGCTGGGCCATTCCCACCGCACTGGCGATGGCTCTGGAGACCTCCACTCACTTGCTCTAGATGAGATGGAGCTGGATGGCAGATGCTCTCTTCCTCAATCTCCTCCACCCAGGTGGGCTGGAAAGGGTGCTGCACAATGCCCTGCCAGTAGGGTAGGGGGTAGAAGCCAGGAGATCGAAAGTGGCTGTGAAAACAAGACAATGTTTTATTGCCAGGGAATGGATAAATTCAGCCTAGCAACTGGGGGTTCACAACACTGACCTACGGCCAGCAGGACACCCCCCCATCTCCAGGTCTCCTAGCACCTCACGCACATTCCTGAAGCGTGACGGCCCAAGGACTCTAGGGCATTTCTTCAGAGGTGTCGCCGCTGTCGTCGTCTTTGCTGTGGTCATGTTCCATTCTATATGAGTTTATAAAAATATGCTAATGAGTGTGAATATAATGTAACTTCAATATGCTTCATGCAAAAGGTCTCTTGTAAGGTATCATTACAAGGCTTATAATCTACTGAGTGTGGTCATCCTATTTGTATAAATGTATCACTTTTGTATCTGTATCTGGGCGGAAGAGAACAAATGGGGTGGCCATCATGAGAAATCCACTAGCTACCACCTGAGCTGGAACAAAGGCTGGACCAGGGGAAAGGAGTGTGAGGAGGGCTCCAGGGAGGCATGGCAAGGCCCAGCCCAGCCCAGCCCAGCCCAGCAGCTCCCTCCAGTCCGTTCCCGACTGAGCGGCTCCCTCCGGCCTGGCTTCGTCCGCCCCTGCCTGGCCCCAGCTGAGTACCCCAGGCCCAGCCCGGTCCCAGCCTGGCCACGGCTGTTTTGACCATATATGGCCTGTGACGTTATGGGTGTAATATAATCTCTCATTGGAAGGCGACAGGGCCAGAAAGAGTTAATTAACTCACAGACTGACTTAACCCTTTAAAGACTGGTTAGGAAGATATGTAAAAATCCACGGACTTTCCTTTTGAAAGAGCCCGTGTGGATAGCTTTGAAAAGGTCTCAGATGGAGTAAGAGCTGTTAAGAAAGTTGAGCAGCTCTATAACCAAGTGGCTGTGTTTGGCCAGCTGGTTGGGAAGACAATGGTGCTGGAACAGGAATGTCGCCATTCTGATTCTTTAAGTCAGCAGTCTGTGCTTCTGTGTTGATGCAAATTACTTGGCTGGCAGGGAGAAGACTTGCTAATGGCTGTTAGCAAAGACAGCCCACCCCATCAGCCAGTAAATTCTGTTAAGCAAGAGAAATCAGGGTTTGATCCTTCAGAACAAGGAGGAAGTTTGCAAAGGGAAGCCACAGGTTCATGGGTGGCAAGTCTGTAGAAATTTTGGTGGTGCTCAGAACCCGCCCCCCAACTCTGCCCCCACCTGTCTAAGGCTCTGGGAGGGGGCTCGGCGGGGGAGGTCTGGGGTGCAGATCCTGGGCTGGGGATTAGGGTGCAGGCTTTGGGATGGAGTTTGGGTGCTGGGTGCAAGCTCTGGGCTGGGGCAGGGGGTGGGTGTGCAGGAGGGAGTGAAGGGTGCAGGCTTTGGGATGGAGTTTGGGGTTGGGAAGGGGTGTGTGCGAAGGGGGAGGGGGTGCACCATTTGGGGAAGGAGTTTGGGGATAGGAGGGAGTACAGGGGTGAGGGTTGTGGGGCTGAGGATGAGGGATTCATGATGCAGGAGGGGGCTCAGGGCTGGGGCAGAGGATTAGGGTGTGGGGGGGATGAGGGCTCTGCCTGGTGCTGAGGTGTTCATGATGCAGGAGGGGTGGGGGCAGAGGGTTGGGGTGAGGGCTGTGGGGCTGAGGATGAGGGGTTCATGATGTGGGGGGGCTCAGGGCTGGGGCAGAGGATTAGGGTGCAACGGGATGGGGGTTCTGGCTGGGGATGAGGGGTTCATGCTGCGGGGGGAGGCTCAGGACTGGGGCAGAGGATTAGGGTGCAGAGGGATGAGGGTTGGGGCTGAGGGGTTCATGCTGCGGGGGGGCTCACGGCTCGGGCTGAGGATTAGGGTGCAAGGGGATGAGGGTTCTGGCTGGGGCTGAGGGGTTCATGCTGCGGGGGGAGGCTCAGGACTGGGGCAGAGGATTAGGGTGCAGAGGGATGAGGGTTGGGGCTGAGGCTGAGGGGTTCATGCTGTGGGGGGGGCTCATGGCTGGGGCTGAGGATTAGGGTGCAGGGGGATGAGGGCTCCAGCTCGGGCTGAGGATTAGGGTGCGGGGGGATGAGGGCTCTGGCTGGGGCTGAGGGTTTGGGGCGTTGGAGAGGCTCAGCGTAAGGGCCAGGGCCCGATCCAGGCAGGGCCGGGGGAGAGATCCAGCTCCAAATATTGCTGGAGCAGGGCACCCGGCCCCTGAATATTCCTGGTACCCGGGCACCGCAGGTGTATATAACCTGCCGCCTATGCACAGGTTAACCCTAAAAGGTGCAAACCCCAATGGTATTGAACCAAAGGTGTGGCATGATGACAAAAATGATTGTAGGTGGACCCTTGCAATGAATTTGTTGTTATTGCTAATGGTAATTTTTGTAACTAATGTGTTGCTATTACCAAGAACTGTAAAAATGTTCCATCTAGGGTGACCAGATGTCCCCATTTTATAGGGACAGTCCCAATATTTGGGGCTTTTTCTTATATAGGCTCCTATTACCCCCCACGCCCTGTCCTGACTTTTCACACTTGCTGTCTGGTCACCCACATGTGTGGGTCCCAGCTGCTCCCTGCTCCCCTCACTGAAGCAGATGTGCAGGGTTACTGCCCTGGGAACTGCAGGGCATCAGTGGACATGGGGCTGGCTGGAGGCAGGGCAGGGGCTGACTGGAGGTAGGGTCTGGCTGCAGGCAGGGCAACGGGTGCAGGGCTGGTGCGGGCAGGACAGGGTGTGCGGCAGGGGCGGGCAGGAGACAGGCTGGCTGCGGGCAGGGAGTGCGGGGCTGGCTGGAGACCGGGGCTGGAGGCAGGGCAGGGAGTGCGGGGCTGGCTGGAGACGGGCTGGTGCAGGCAGGGCTGGTGCAGGCAGGGCTGGTGCAGGCAGGGGCTGGCTGCGGGCAGGGGGTGCAGCCACCCTGTACGGTGGTTGCCCCCTCTTCCTCCCTCCCCCACCAGGGTAGCAGCAGCACCCCGGGCTCGGGGGCTATTTAAAGGGCCCAGGGCTCCCCTGCTTCTACCGCCCCAGCCCTTTAAATAGCCGCCGAAGCTGCACCACTTCCCCAGGGCTCCCTTGGCTATTTAAAGGGCCGGGGTGGTAGAAGCAGGGGAACCCCAGGCCCTTTAAATACCCCCCCGGGGAAGCCGTGTTATACCAATATAATAAAAACCAGCAGGATCTTATTAAGAGGGATAAGGCAAAGATGCCACATTTATTGTAAATACCATAACAAAACAAAAGACAACAGTAAACAACGTTGTTTTACTACTTATTTCTATCACTACTTATTCCTTACACACACACACACACACACAATCATTCATTCAGGTTCTGTATAGATGTTATAGTTACCAGCCTAGACATTGCTCATGCCAAGTTACTGGCCAGGTATCTTGGTCATGAGGATGGAGCCGAGTCTGTGTCAGATGCATCTGATGCTCCTGGAAGCTGGCAGCAGAACCATAGACTCAAAGTCCTCAGTCTTTAGAGTCCAGTTTCATAGGAATTTATTCCTATGTCAGTCCATGAGAGTTGCTTCATTTTGCTGTTGCTAAATCAATTAGCAGGTGGGTGGCTCCATTCTGTCAGATGCTTGTTTTTCCTTCCTTTGAGGTGGTGGGGGTCATCTGGTTGATCCCACTTGACACCTTCTTCAGCCGACACTGAATTCTTCAGGCTGGTAACTCCCTAACCATTCATTCATTGTTTAAACTAGGCATGCATTCACATACATTCTCTATCTTAATTACATCTAGTTCACTGTCTCTTTACCTTTTGGGGTGTTACCAATTTATGTGAGACTCCCTGTCTTTTAACAAGCAAAGATAAAGTGAGATGAAAACTTACAGAGGGTGGGGGTCTCCATTTATACACTATAACAGCTACTGTTTTGGCTTACTTAGAGAGAATTAATGTTTAACAAGTTTTATACAAAGTATTTCTTTGAGCAGGCTTCACACAGACACAGCTGGTGGCTTGCAGGTTAGAGGCTAAATGTTGGGAATCACAAATTTACTTCTAACATAAAGTATTAATTATAACTTAAGGTTTAACAATAAATCAATATATCATTTCTTATATAAACCATGTTTAATATAAACCTTCTTTAATATCCCTACAGCCGGGCCACCCCGGTACAGCGCACCGGCTCTTGCCAGTACACCGTACTGCGGCTTGGGCACAGGGCCCTCTTAGGGGCGGGGCCCGATTCAGGGGAATTGGTTGAATTGGCCTAAAGCCGGCCCTGCTGGCAGCTCCAGCCTTTTTATAGGCAGAGGCTGGCTGGTGTGTCACACAATCTCTTTATTACTCGCCTGAGATGGGTCACCTGTTACTTAGAAGCAGCAAAGAATCCTGTGGCACCTTATAGACTAACAGACGTTTTGCAGCATGAGCTTTCGTGGGTGAATACCCACTTCTTCGGATGCAAGCAGTGGAAATTTCCAGGGGCAGGTGTATATATAAGCAAGCAAGAAGCAAGCTAGAGATAACGAGGTTAGATCAATCAGGGGGGATGAGGCCCTGTTCCAGCAGCTGAGGTGTGAAAACCAAGGGAGGAGAAACTGGTTCTGTAATTGGCAAGCCATTCACAGTCTTTGTTTAGTCCTGAGCTGATGGTGTTAAATTTGCAGACGAACTGGAGCTCAGCAGTTTCTCTTTGAAGTCTGGTCCTAAAGTTTTTTTGCTGTAGGATGGCCACCTTAAAATCTGCTATTGTGTGGCCAGGGAGGTTGAAGTGTTCTCCTACAGGTTTTTGTATATTGCCATTCCTAAGGTCTGATTTGTGTCCACTTAGCCTTTTCCTTAGAGACTGTCCAGTTTGGCCGATGTACATAGCAGAGGGGCATTGCTGGCATATGATGGCATATATTACATTGGTGGACGTGCAGGTGAATGAACCGGTGATGGTGTGGCTGATCTGGTTAGGTCCTGTGATGGTGTTGCTGGTGTAGATATGTGGGCAGAGTTGGCATCGAGGTTTGTTGCATGGGTTGGTTCCTGAGCTAGAGTTACTATGGTGCGGTGTGCAGTTGCTGGTGAGAATATGCTTCAGGTTGGCAGGTTGTCTGTGGGCGAGGACTGGCCTGCCACCCAAGGCCTGTGAAAGTGTGGGATCATTGTCCAGGATGGGTTGTAGATCCCTGATGATGCGTTGGAGGGGTTTGAGCTGGGGACTGTATGTGATGGCCAGTGGAGTCCTGTTGGTTTCTTTCTTGGGTTTGTCTTGCAGTAGGAGGCTTCTGGGTACACATCTGGCTCTGTTGATCTGTTTCCTTATTTCCTCGTGTGGGTACTGTAGTCTTGAGAATGCTTGGTGGAGATTTTCTAGGTGTTGGTCTCTGTCTGCGGGGTTAGAGCAGATACGGTTGTACCTCAGTGCTTGGCTGTAGACAATGGATCTTGTGGTGTGCCCGGGATGGAAGCTGGAGGCATGAAGGTAGGCATAGCGGTCAGTAGGTTTTCGGTATAGGGTGGTGTTAATGTGACCACCACTTATTTGCACCGTGGTGTCTAGGAAGTGGACCTCCCGTGTAGATAGGTCCAGGCTGAGGTTGATGGAGGGGTGGAAGCTGTTGAAATCATGGTGGAATTTTTCCAGAGTCTCCTTCCCATGGGTCCAGATGATGAAGATGTCATCAATGTAGCGTAGATAGAGAAGGGGCGTGAGTGGACGGGAGCTGAGGAAGCGTTGTTCCAGGTCGGCCATAAAAATATTGGCATATTGTGGGGCCATGCGGGTGCCCATAGCAGTGCCACTGATCTGGAGATATATATTGTCATTAAATGTGAAATAGTTGTGTGTGAGGATAAAGGCACAGAGCTCAGCAACCAGTTGTGCTGTGGCATCATCAGGGATACTGTTCCTGACAGCTTGTATTCCATCAGTGTGTGGGATGTTTCTGTAGAGAGCCTCTACATCCATGGTGGCTAGGATGGTGTTTTCTGGAAGGTCACCAATGCATTGTAGTTTCCTCAGGAAATCAGTGGTGTCACGGAGATAGCTGGGAGTGCTGGTAACATAGGGTCTGAGTAGAGAGTCCACATATCCAAACAGTCCTTCAGTGAGAGTTCCAATGCCAGAGATGATGGGGCGTCCAGGATTTCCGGGTTTGTGGATCTTGGGTAGTAGATAGAATAACCCTGGTCGGGGTTCTAAGGGTATGTTGATTTGTTCCGGTGTTAGTGTAGGGAGTGTCCTGAGTAGATGGTGCAGTTTCTTAGTGTATTCCTCAGTGGGATCTGAGGGAAGTAGCCTGTAAAATTTGGTATTGGAGAGTTGTCTGGCGGCCTCCTTTTGGTAGTCAGACCTGTTCATGATGACAACAGCTCCTCCTTTATCAGCCTCTTTGATTATAATGTCAGGATGGTTTCTGAGGCTGTGGATGGCATTGCATTCTGCACGACTTAGGTTGTGAGGCACCACTGATTTCCTGAGTATCAACAGAGCCAGATGTGTACCCAGAAGCCTCCTACTGCAAGACAAACCCAAGAAAGAAACCAACAGGACTCCACTGGCCATCACATACAGTCCCCAGCTCAAACCCCTCCAACGCATCATCAGGGATCTACAACCCATCCTGGACAATGATCCCACACTTTCACAGGCCTTGGGTGGCAGGCCAGTCCTTGCCCACAGACAACCTGCCAACCTGAAGCATATTCTCACCAGCAACTGCACACCGCACCATAGTAACTCTAGCTCAGGAACCAACCCATGCAACAAACCTCGATGCCAACTCTGCCCACATATCTACACCAGCAACACCATCACAGGACCTAACCAGATCAGCCACACCATCACCGGTTCATTCACCTGCACGTCCACCAATGTAATATATGCCATCATATGCCAGCAATGCCCCTCTGCTATGTACATCGGCCAAACTGGACAGTCTCTAAGGAAAAGGATAAATGGACACAAATCAGACCTTAGGAATGGCAATATACAAAAACCTGTAGGAGAACACTTCAACCTCCCTGGCCACACAATAGCAGATTTTAAGGTGGCCATCCTACAGCAAAAAAATTTAGGACCAGACTTCAAAGAGAAACTGCTGAGCTCCAGTTCATCTGCAAATTTAACACCATCAGCTCAGGACTAAACAGAGACTGTGAATGGCTTGCCAATTACAGAACCAGTTTCTCCTCCCTTGGTTTTCACACCTCAGCTGCTGGAACAGGGCCTCATCCCCCCTGATTGATCTAACCTCGTTATCTCTAGCTTGCTTCTTGCTTGCTTATATATACACCTGCCCCTGGAAATTTCCACTGCTTGCATCCGAAGAAGTGGGTATTCACCCACGAAAGCTCATGCTGCGAAACGTCTGTTAGTCTATAAGGTGCCACAGGATTCTTTGCTGCTTCTACAGAACCAGACTAACATGGCTACCCCTCTGATACTTGACACCTGTTACTTGTGGCTCTGAATATCCATATAAGGAAAAATCCCAAAAGGTCTGACCATCTATGGCCATCAGGTACCAGTGATGTGGAAGTGCCATCACCACAGCGGTGACCATAAAGCCAGGTGTTTTGACCACCTATGGCCTGTGATGTTATGAGCGTAATATAATATCTTATTCAGCCAATCACTCAGACAAACAAGTTGTTTATATCTGCAGAAGATAATGCTGCCTGCTTCTTGTTTACACTTCTCTGCATGAGATGTCACTATTGTTTCATTGGCAATGGAGTGTGATGTCACAGACTGTGTACATCATCATGTAATGACTGACTGCACCCACCACTTTTAAACCACTTGGTTTGCACCCATGCCTTTAATCCTGTCCTAAAATTACCTTTTCATGTCACTAAGCTCTCTTGTTGCTGTGGGGTACTGTAGGTGTGAGGCAGGGCGGGTTGGGAGAAGAAATATTCTTTATCTGAAGAAGTGATCTGTGTGAGGAAAACATTTGAAAACGTGTTTACTGAGTAATGTGAGTTCTTCACTCTACTTGATAGCATTTCTCTGTTTGTAACATGAACTTGTGAACACCACATCCAAGCAATTCCAAAATTCCAGGAATATTCTAGGCATCAGTGAGCAGAACCGTATTGGTGAAAATTGGAATGGGAAATAGACCAGTAGTGCTTAAGTTAGGTTTGGCGCCTAACTCCTTGTCATAGGTTTCTCCCCCACTTGGAGCTTTTGGTTCACAAGATGGGGACCTGCATGGACTCCTCTAAACTAAAATCCTAGTTTAGATCTGGTTCTCGCTGCCACCAGTTACGTTTTAAGTGAGTAACACACTGCCTGTTCCCCTAAACTTTCCCTGGGAAACACACATTCAAACCCCTTGAATCTCACCAGAGAGAGAGAGAGAAACAGCCAGTTCCCCTCCCCCCCCCTTCCCTCTCTCCAGCCTGCTCCGGAGAGATTACACACTGAGTCAAATCCTTGACTCAACACAAAGAGGGACTCACCTCCCCGTCCCCTTCCCTAGTCCTGGAGAGAGATACCTTGATTCAAACTCCTTGAATCTCTACACACAGGGAAGCAGCCCACTTCCCCCCTCCCTCTCTCTCTCCTAGCCACTCTGGAGAGATACACACCAATTCAACTCTGTGAATCAACCTCAGGAGGAACTCACTCTTCCCCTCTCCCCTTCCCTTGAATCTCCACAAGAGAAGGAATTAACCAAGTTTTAAAAAGAAAAGATTTTATTAAAGAAAGAAAAAAAAGTACACTCTCTCTGTATTACCAGGATGCAAAAATACAGGGTCTAATTTATAAAAACTGGAGAGACTTCCCCCTCCCTCCTCCTCAGAATAATCAGTAACAGCAACCGAAATAAAGAATTTCCTTCAGCAAACACACAATTGCAAATGTAGAAATCAAATTATAAGACTAATCCGCCTTTCTAATTAATACTCACTATTGGATAGTAGGAACTACTCCAGGAGAACTTGGAGACATGTCTGGCCTCTCTTAGATCCAAAGAGAGAGCACAGAGCCAACAAGGAACACAGACAAAGGCTTCTCTCCACAGAGATTTGAAATTATCCTGTCCCTTGATTGGTCCTCTGGTCAGGTGTTTCTCAGGTTACTGAGCTTGTTAACCCTTTCCAGGTAAAAGAGACCTTAACCCTGATCTGTTTATTTATGACACGCCCCCCTTGCTGATGCACTCTCTCGTGAAAGTTTCCCAGAATCAAGTGGTTAAAAAGTGTTCTTCACATGTTTACATGCTTAGTAGTATATGTAATACTGCATGTGTTTTAGTAATCTGTTTATTTTTCAGTTCTAGGAGGAAATCACCGCCAGTGGTTCCCACTGTTGGCGATTTGGGGGGCGTGTCATAAACAGTTAGTTAAGGGTTAAGGTTTTTTTCTACCTGTAAAGGGTTAACAAGCAGTACCTGTGAACACCTGACCAGAGGACCAATCAGGGACAAGAGATTTTCAAATCCCTGTGGAGGGAAGTTTTTTTTCCTGTATCTTTTGTTTTTAGAGAGTCTCTCTTGGGAGTTAAGGGAGTCCAGACATCTTAATCAAGTCCTCCCAGGTTTCTGCAATAAATTCTTCTATTCAAGCTAGTGAGTATTAGCAAGGAACTAATATTCTTATACTTTTATTTCTGTATTTGCAATTCTGTGTTTTGCTATAGAATTTCTTTAATTCTGTACTGTTATTGCTTTTACTGAGAAAGAAAGGAGGGGGATTGTAGGAACTTTACACTTCTCAAGCACTAAGGGGGTTGGAAAACCGCCCCCGGATTTAGAGCGGCTGAAGTGGTTCCCACCCCCCCACACTCGATCAGGAGACACACAGATTAAGCGCCGACCAGGTGTTTACCACTGGAACACGCGGTGCATAAAGCACCAATCATGGGAGGGGGCGAAGTAGTTGGATTGGGGTTGCACATGCGCATAATAGAATGATTTATGTAACCATTATAATAAAAGGACGTGGAAAACCCCCGCTTGGAGCGCTCCACTGGAACAGACTGACGGACTTGGCTTTATTTATTGCAACATCTGGTGACCCCGACGTGATTCCCCCTGCTCACCGGCTGGAATAGCCTTCGATGCATCGACCCTCGCTGAAAAGCCCCGTTTCGTGAGTATGGGGGGGAAACTGTCAGCTCGGCAGAAAGTTCATGCGAAAGAGCTGCAGGCTATCATGTAACAGGCTGGCAGGCCAGTCTCCCTGGGTCAGTTAGAACAGCTCCTTGCTGAAATCAATCGCCAATGTCCCTGGTACCCGGATCACGGGTCACTGTCAGTAGATGATTGGATAAAGATAGGGGCGACGCTGCACGCGGAGCCTCGAGCCGCGGTGCAGTGGCTCCTGCTTTGGCAGCGATGTACGGAGGCTCTGGAGACAACCGGGATTGGAGCGTCATCCAGGGCTATCCTTCTCGCCCCCGCGCCTTGGGCCCCCCCTCCTTACCCTCGGATCTTGCCCCCTAAGCTGCCTGAGGCGGTACCCGAATGCCATGATGCATGTCCGGATACGGATGGCTCTTCACAGCCGACTTTTCGGCTGCCCCTTTTTCAGGCAATGATACAGAGGGAAAACGAGGAGGGAGGACTGAGCTCTGAGGAGATAAGGGAGTTATTGGCTGCGTTCCCAGTGACACATCACCCTGGCAACGCAGAGGGGGAGGCTGAAGTGGAGATCACAGCCCTCCCCTATTCCGTTCTCCGAGAGGCGAGACGAGCGGTTACTGAGTCTGGATTGAAATCCACCTTTACCCGAGGCATGTTAGAAGGGATTGCAAATGGATATAGCATGCTCCCCCAAGATTGGAAGGATTTTTGTAGGATGCTTTTAAGCCCCCCTTTCTCTTGGCTGTTCGCCAAGTTTTAGTTGTGCGTGGTGTCCTTGACTGCGGCCAGTGTTTTCTCTGTAGCTTTCTTCAATTAACTCATTCTGTTCTTTTCGGATCCCATTGATAGTCATGCATTTTTTCATTAAAATGCTAAATTTTTAGTGAAGCATTTTATGATCCCCCTAATTCAGGCCCAATGTATTGTTCAAACCTGTAATCATTGTGCAAGTCTTCATCATTATCCCAAACTGGGTGTTAATCCCCGCGGCCTTCAATCCAACCAAATTTGGCAAATGGATGTCACGCTTTATCCCCCTTTTTCTCCTTGGAAATATTTACATGTTACCATTGATACCTACTCTCATTATATTTGGGCCACCCCCCAACGGGGCGAACAGGCCAAACACGTGATTAATCATGTTCTTGCTGCGGTGGCCGTTATGGGCCGCCCCCGACAGATAATACTGATAACGGCCCCGCCTACATTTCTCACAGATTTGCGGATTTTTGCACGCAGTGGCAAATTAACCACGTCTTTGGCATTCCATATAATTCAACTGGTCAAGCCATTGTGGAACGAACCAATCGTACACTTAAAGAGTACCTGAAAAAGCAAAACAAAACAGTGGGGGATGATGGGCCAACCCTGGGCGCCAAGCAAAATCAATTAGCGATAGTATTGTTTACCCTAAATATTTTAAATATTTTTCAAAATTTTACAGCCACTGAACGACATTTTAAGACGGAAACCCCGCTCCCACGCCCATCTGTCAAATATAGGCAGAGCCCAGACCCTAATTGGTATGGCCCCGTTCCATTGATAACCTGGGGACAAGGGCATGCCGCTGTGCTTACTCCCACAGGTCCGTTGTGGGTCCCTGCCAAGAATGTGCGACCGTGGCATGATGCCGTGGCATCAAAGCCTCAAGAACCCGATACCCAACTTCAATCTGAACCTAACCGAGACCTTTCCAGCGTGCCAAGCCACGAAGACGGCACCAAAGGTTACCTGGGGGCAGGTGAAGCGGCTGGCGCAGCAGGCTCAGCAAACGCTGGAGAATAACAAGGCCAAGCCTACCCCCGAGAATTTTACTGCTGCTATCTTTGCTTGTTTGATTGCTAATTCTTTTACCATATTGTTGTGTTGTTTTTGTGTGTCATCGGTTGGGGCCGAACCCGAATTGCATAGCCGCATGCGTTATAATATATGGGCTCGACTTGCGGTCCTTGCCAATCAATCCTCCTTTTGTTTACAGCAGGCCCCTGAGATGCATGGCCTGTTGGGCACCTGCCTGGTCACAGTATGTAAGGTGCCGGGCAGTGCTGCACATGTAACGGGGATGTCTAATTTTATAAATGTTACCGAGATTCAATATTCTTCAATGAGCCTATGGGGCCAGGCCACTTATGTGAAACCCGCGAGTGCCTTGTCCCTCTTTACCCCACGGGTAGCCAATCACGCCAATTTGACCTGTGCATGGATGGTTAATTGCACACATCACAAGCCCCCAAAAGGATGTTTGTGGGTGGGTACCCCAAAATGGAATTGTACGCGCTTTCAAAATGTGTCCAGCAATTACGGGCACATCATGTTACCAGAGGGTTGGTTTTTTACGTGTGGTCAGAGGACCTTTAATTATATTCCGGCCAATATTTCAGAAGCTCAATGCTGCCTAAGTAGGCTCACATTGATACTCCCCACAAGGTCAATGTTGACTGGCTCCCAAATCAATGAGGCCCGCACCCGACGCCGGCGAAACTCAACCCCCATGAGATCAGAATGTAATGCCAATGTCAACCTTTTCAGTCGGGCTGAGTACATCTCTTTGGCTGTCTCCTTGGTGGGTCTCCCAGCTTTGGGAGTAGCCAATCACCAACAGCTTAGTCGATTGGCATGTGCCTTAGCGAAAAATATTAATTATACGTCTGTCGCCTTGGCCTTGCTGAATCAAGAATAGGAGGAGCTTCACACTGTCATATTAGATAATCGAGCGGCAATTGATTACCTGCTATTGCTCAGCCATGTGGGTTGTGAGGAGGTATATGGCATGTGTTGTTTTAATCTAACGGACAATTCTAAACGGATTCAAGCACACATAGATAACCTCCAAGAACTGGCACAACACATTCAGCAGGACAGGAACCCATCATGGTGGGATGACCTTTGGGCGTGGCTGCCATCCATGGGATGGGTCCGAACTGTTTTGCAATATGCTTTGATTGTTATCACCTGCTTGATTGGGTTTTTTTGCTTTGCTCAGTGTATTCCTAATATAATTAGGATGTGTTTTACACCCTGTCGGCACAAACCCCTGCCTACACCTCAAGCCGTCATGTATGCATATAAAATCATGAAACATGTGGACCAGGCACGGGTCGACAAAACAGAAAAGGAAGGGATGTAGGAACTTTACACTTCTCAAGCACTAAGGGGGTTGGAAAACCGCCCCCGGATTTAGAGCGGCTGAAGTGGTTCCCACCCCCCCACACACTCGATCAGGAGACACACAGATTAAGCGCCGACCAGGTGTTTACCACTGGAACACGCAATGCATAAAGCACCAATCAGGGGAGGGGGCGAAGTAGTTGGATTGGGGTTGCACATGCGCATAATAGAATGATTTATGTAACCATTATAATCAAAGGACGTGGAAAACCCCCGCTTGGAGCGCTCCACTGGAACAGACTGACGGACTTGGCTTTATTTATTGCAACAGGGGATTCTCTCCAGAGATTGATAAGTTTAGACCCTGTGTATTGTTCCATCTTGGTATTACAGTGACAATTACTTTCTTTTTATTCTTTAATAAATCTTTTCTGTTAAGGACTTGGTTGATCTTTCCTTGGGTGAATTCTCAGGGAAAGGGGAGGAGGGAGGATGGCATCCCTCTGTAGTTGGATCCCGGTATCTCTCCTAGGAAAAGGGAGGGGGGAGGAAGCAGGGGGGAATGGTTTATTTCTCCTAGGTGTAAGAACTCCATGGATTTGGGGCTCTTGGGATCCCCAAGGATTTTGGGGAAGGACTGTGTCCCAATACACATACATTATTGGGTGGTGGCAGCTTTTACCAGATCTAAACTAGGATTTTAGTTTAGAGGAGTCCATGCAGGTCCCCATTTTGGAACCCAACAGCTCTAAGTGGGGGTGAGACCTACGACACTCCTATTGAAATCAGTGGGTGTTATGCATCTAACCTGCAGCTGCAATTTTCAAAAGCACCTTTAAGCATCTGTTTGCATCTTAAGCACCTAAATACCTTTGAAAATCTGGTCCTTCATCTCTGCCTCAGTTTCCCATCTATAAATGGAGGTTAATAATACTTTATCCTACTGTTTGCCTATCTTGTCTATTTGTTTAGATTGTATTTGAGGCACGGGACAATCTCTTACTATGTTTTTGTAATGGGACCCTGAATTTTGGTTGGGACATCTAAACACTACCGTAAAACAAAAAATGATCAGCCCCATAATAAAAAGGCCCACGAATGATCTATTTTTCAGGGCCAGTCACAGGCCCAGTTGCCTCAGAGGAAAGTCTGAGAAACCCAATATCAAACAATTATGGATTAACCTGCCCATAGGAGAAGTTTCTTCCTGACCCCTATCAGTTAGTGGGAGGCTTGTATCCTGAAGCATAAGGATTTATATCCCTTCTACATTTTGTATACCAGCGAAGTTTGGATGATATTGTCCATATAAATGTCTAATCCTTTTCTGAATCAGCAGTGCCTGACCCAGGAAACTCAACCCCAATCTCCTGAGGCGAGAGAGACACACACACAATCAGACAGAGACTGAGGGCTTCCCCCACCTTTAGCAACCCCTGAAACCCCCTCCCCATAGGGACATGTCCTGATTTTATTTGCCCCCATGTTAATCCAGCCCAGAGCCTGCCCCCCTCCCGCCTGGTGACAGTGAGGGGGGGGAGGGAGGGGGCCGGCGTGAGCAGGGCAGGGCCGCGGGGAGGGGCCACGGCAGATCCGGGGCTGCTCTGAGGGTCACAAAGTGCCCGTGCCCGTGAAGAGGCTGCAGCCCCTGAACTGCCGGACAACTCGCAGAGTGACTCCGCCCCTGGGTCCCTGCGCACACGGGAGGGGGCCTCGCCCGGCCCCGCAGCCCCAGGCCGCCGCCGCCGCTCGTGGGGCTGCTCCCCGGCAGCTCAGCCCCTCCCCCACCTGCTGCTGCCGCCCCCCAGGCCCCGCTTGGGGGGGGGTGAAGCCCTTTCACTCCGCGCTGCCTCTGCTCTGTGGCCCCACCCAGCCCGGCTCCCGGCGCCTGGAACTGGGGGTCTGAGCGCCCAGCCCGTGCGGAGCCGCCACTCACCGTCCCGCCTCAGCGCTCCTCGGACCGGCCTCGCCCCGGCCGCCGGCTGCCCCCGAGCCCCCCAGCAGCGCCGGGGCGGGAGTCCCACTGGTGCCGCCCGCGGGGACTGAGCCCCGCAACCCCCCGGCTCCCCAGGGCTGGGGCCGCCCCTGGCCGCGAGCGGGATTCGAATCCCAACGGCTCCGCAGCGCGCGCCCGGGGCGAGGGAACCGGGGCATTACCCCACGCGCCGAGTCTCTGTCCCGCGCTCTCTCCGCCAATCAGGGAGCAGGGAGAGGTGCGGCGAAGTGACGGGAATAGGGACCCTCCTCCAATATAAGGCCGCCTGTGAGAGGGAGAACTACACTACCCAGTGTGCACTGGGAGGGGAGCGTTGTCTGAGCAACCAAGCCGTCACTTCCGCTCTGAGAAGAGTCAGGAACTACAACTCCCAGCGTGCCCCGGGGCGCCCCGTTCTCTCGAGCCCAGGGAAGGGCGGGTCCCTGGGTCAACCTGACACCTCACCCCCCCCCCCCCCCGCAGTGTATTAAACTGCCCCGCGTAGGAACGTGCTGCGCCCCTTCGCCCCCTGCACAAAGCAGCTGATTGGGGTGGGGGTGGAGAGCGGGGGGAGGGGCGAGGACCGGGGCGGCAGAAGCTCCTGCCGCCGAAGCGCCGCCCCCCAAACCTGGCGGGGGGGGCAGGTCTGTGCGGGGCAGGTTAGTGCCGGGTCTGTCTCCGTGCGGTGACTTTACACATGTGTCTGCACCGCGGGGATGGTCCCAGCGCCCCTTGTTTGCTGGGGCTTTAACCCCCCCCCCGGGGGTGAGCTGGTTTCTGTGCGTGTCTGAGGAGCCTTGTACCCGGCTACTGGTCAGCGCCCCTCACTCCCGCTGTCCCTCCCCAGCCATCCCCCCCTTCCTCCTCCCTCGGGTGAGCCCGGCTTTCAGCACCCCCTGCAGTAACAGCGTCACCCGCAGACAAAGCTGCCACTGAACTGAATTAACCCTCCTCATCCCCGAGCCCCCCCTCGCTCCGCCCGTTCCCCCAAAGCCCTGCCCCCGCCCCCCTCCCCTGAGGCCCTGCCCTCACGCTGCCCCTGCCCCCGAGGTCCCTGCCTGCCTCCAATGCCCCACCCTCACTCTGCCCCTTCCCCCGAATCCCCACTCCCACACTGCCCCTACCCAATACACCCCTCCTCTGCCCTCACATTGCCCCTTCCCCCAAGTTCCCGCCCCTGCACCACCCAGTGACCCAGGAGCAGGCCCGACCCGGGACGGGGGAGGCATAAACATGCTTTGCTCTGCCACAGACTTCCGAGTGTCCTTGGGCACATCACTCAGCCTCCCTAGGCCTCAGTTCTCCCATGCGGGAAATGCTTCCCGCCTTCGCACGAGCCTGGGAGGAGAACTACCCTGCAAATTAGGAAGATGCTCGGATCCTGGAGTAATGGGGGAGGGGAGCATATTAGCACCATCATTTGGTATCTGGAGTCTGTTTGGAAACAAAATATTTCCCTGAAGTCATTCCAAACCCTGTATTCAGCCATAACCTTGGGAAATACGTAATGGAGCAGTGTGGTTTTTCCCCATGTAGCCAGCAACGACCTGGCACCACCCCCAGCTCTGCCCCCTTCCTCCCACTGCGACCCCATCTCACCTCCTGACCCTAGCTGGGCACCCCGCAGCCCCTCGTAGCAGGGGGCTGTGTAGGGGGGTCTCCTTACACCCCTCAGTGGGCATCTGGTGGGTGCTGTCACCTCTGCCAGAGACCCCCAAGAAACTCACTAGCTTCCTTCCACATGTGGGGAAGGGCTCCTACTTTCTGACTTGTGGGGGAGATTCCGTGATGTCAGAGCCCGTGGGAGGAGGGGTTCTAATCACAAGTCTGGAGTGGCAGGGCAACCCCCTCCCCCAGTCAGATTCTGCTAGGGGGCTGGGCTGGGATCTCTAGGGAGGGAGACACAGGAAAAAACAGTTGCCACTATGGAACCCAGGAGTCCTGGTTCCCAGTCCCCCGCTCTCACGTCTAGACCCCACTCAGCTCCCAGAGCTAGGGATAGAACACAACCCCCACCCTGCTCTGACCATTAGACCCCTAGACTCCCCTTTTAGGCTCACTGCCTCATCTATCCACCCAGCCCACCTGTCCATCCCTTTGCTGCAGGTTTCTGGGGTCACCCCTGCTCTGCACTCCCCCAGACCTTTCTTCCCCCCAGCCACATTTCCTCTCCCCCCTCGTGCTGGATCATCTGCTTGGCCCCCAACCGCCTCTTGAGGTGTGCTGTGCGGCGTGACTTGGGATTGTATAATGGCTCAGCACCAGGCAATGCAGAATGTAAACCACAGACCCTGCCCTGCCCCACCCCACCGGAGCTGCCGTCCAGGGGCATCGGAGCCCAGCGCCCTGCACCTGTGCCCTCCTGCCCCACGAGGGGCGAGCTACAGTCCCCACCACATTCCACAGAGGGGAGAAGGGTCAAGCCAACCAGCCCATTTAGGATGGGGGAAATCAACACCCTTTTTTCTGCACAGCCACTGACCATCAGCAGGATTCCTCCTCCTCCTCCCTCCTCTGCTTCAGTGCGACTAAATCTCCGCACCTAGACAGCCGGTCCATCCGCTGCACCCCAGTCCCCCTTATCTAAGGCCTTGTCTACACTACAGGACTATTTCGAATCTACTTAAGTCGAATTTGTGGATTCGACCTTATGAAGTCGAATTTGTGTATCCATACTAAATACACAAATTCGAACTTCTGAGTCCACATTCACGGGGCCAGCGTCGACTTTGGAAGCGGTGCACTGTGGGAAGCTATCCCACAGTTCCCGCACTCCCCGCTGCCCATTGGAATTCTGGTATTTCCCCCCAATGCATGCTGGGGGGAAAAATGTGTCGAGGGTGGTTTTGGGTTAGTGTCGTCATTGAACCGTCAATCACGCCCTCCCTCTCTTCCTTGAAAGCGCCGTCGGGAAATCTGTTCGCGCCCTTGTCTGGTCGGTTACAGCGCGGACGCCACAGCACTGCGAGCATGGAGCCCGCTGCGATCATCGCTGCACTTATGGCCGTTGTCAACTCCTCGCACCTTATCGTCCACCTCTTCCACAGTCAGCTGCTGAGAAACCGGGCGAGGAGGATCCGGCAGCGCGGTGAGGAGAGTGGCACAGACCTCTCAGAAACCAGGGTACGCCGGGCAGTGGAGATCATGGTGGCAATGGGTCACGTTCATGGTGTGGAACGGCGATTCTGGGCCCGGGAAACAAGCACAGACTGGCGGGACCGCATAGTGCTGCAGGTCTGGGATGACACAGAGTGGCTGCGAAACTTCAGGATGCGTAAGGGCACTTTCCTTGAACTGTGTGACTTGCTGTCCCCTGCCCTGAAGTGCCAGGACACAAGGATGCGAGCAGCCCTGAGTGTGCAGAAGCGAGTGGCCATAGCCCTCTGGAAACTTGCCACGCCAGACAGCTACCGGTCAGTAGCGAACCACTTTGGCGTGGGCAAATCTACCGTGGGGATTGCTGTCATTCAAGTAGCCCACACAATCGTTGAGCAACTGCTCTCAAAGGTAGTGACTCTCGGAAATGTCCAGGTCATCATAGATGGCTTCGCCGCGATGGGATTCCCAAACTGCGGTGGGGCTATAGATGGGACTCACATCCCTATCCTGGCACCAGCCCACCAGGCCAGCGAGTACATTAACCGAAAGGGCTACTTTTCAATGGTGCTGCAAGCTGTGGTGGACCATAGGGGACATTTTACCAACATCAACGTCGGGTGGGCGGGCAAGGTTCATGACGCGCGTGTGTTCAGGAACTCTGGTCTGTTTAGACGCCTCCAGGCAGGTACTTTCTTCCCGGACCACAAAATAACGGTTGGGGATGTGCAGATGCCTACAGTGATCCTCGGGGACCCGGCCTACCCGCTAATGCCCTGGCTCATGAAGCCCTATACAGGCGCCTTGGACAGTGAGAAGGAACTCTTCAACTACCGGCTGAGCAAGTGCAGAATGGTGGTGGAGTGTGCTTTCGGACGTCTCAAGGGGAGATGGCGGAGCTTACTGACTCGCTCGGACATCAGCGAAAATAATATCCCCGTAGTTATTGCTGCTTGCTGTGTGCTCCACAATCTCTGTGAGAGCAAGGGTGAGACCTTTTTGGCCGCTTGGGAGGTTGAGGCAAATCGCCTGGCTGCTGTTTACGATCAGCCAGACACCCGTGCCGAGAGAATATCCCAGCGGGAAGCGCTGTGCATCAGGGAAGCTTTGAAAGCGAGTTTCCTCGCAGAGCAGGGTAACCTGTGACTGTCCACTTGATTTTAAGAGAGCCTGATCACAAACCAAGTTTCTCCCACTTCCAAAGGACGTTTTAAAACTAAGGACATGTTTCAGTAATTAATAATAAATCTTTCGTTGACTTTGCATTTCTGTTTCTTGGTTGAAACATGGAAGCATTCTGTGCTGGGTAAGGTGTGCACTGATGTACAGACCGCTTGTCCAAAAGAGGACAGACAGCCTCCTGCTCCTACATAGGTCTGTGGGGTGGGGGACGGTTTACGGTGGTTGTGCATGTAGGGGGAGGGTTGCAGGAATGGGTGGGTTTGCAGGAAGGGGCGAGGGGTGCCGTCTTTGGATAGGGGTTAACATGACGGCTGTGGGTTTGGGCGTTGGAAGGGGTGAGGGGTGTTGGGGAAGGGTGAGTATCTGCCCCTGGATGAGGGCTCTTTTTGGGGCTCAGGGCACCGGGGAGGATCGTGGCTACGGTCCAAGTGCATGTGAAGGGAAGCCTGCCTTTACATTCGGGGATGGCAGGCACCAGGACCCTGGACAAGCATACACATCAAGGAAAGACCCGGGGCAGCATACACCACACAGACTGTCCCTGGTGCCTAGTGACTGCAGGCTGTGTGTGCCCTGCAGTTGACCCTGCACCCAAGTCTGTACCATGGCACTGTGGGCTATGCACTGCAATTACAATCCCCCCCCCCCCCCCACACACCCACAGAAAGTCTTCTGACACGAGAAACGTGACGGAAACAGTGAGTAACACCAAACCGCTTTTAACAATGTAGTACACAGTGGGGGGTTTAAACTTGGAGTTGGGACTGGTTGATGCTGTAAGGAAAGAGCTTGTACAAATTTACAGCGTGAGAGTTGTCTCGAACATTATCGGTCTGCTGCGGTGCAGGGACAGTTCTCACGGCCCCTACCGCCCCTCCTTCTTGTAACTTTGGGTGAGGGGAGGACAGGACTTCTTGGCATTGGAGGGCGGTTGCAGATGCACTGCAGGGGGGTTCTCTCCTCCTGCCTGCGGTCTTGCAGAACATCTACAAGGCGCCGGAGCGTGTCCGTTTGCTCCCTCATTAGACCAAGCAGCGTTTGAGTCGCCTGCTGGTCTTCCTGCCGCCACCTATCCTCCCGTTCCATGTGTGTGCGATGCTGCTGACACAGGGTCTCCCTCCACTGTCTCTGCTCTGCTGCCTCCGCTCTGGAGCAGGCCATCAGTTCCTGGAACATGTCGTCCCTAGTCTTTTTCTTTCGGCGTCTAATCTGAGCCAGCCTCTGCGAGGGGGATGCCGGGGCAGTCCGGGAAGGAGCCGAAGCTGTGTGATGCGAAAAAGTAGGTGATTTCCTTGAACACATACATGTTTGCCAACAGTAAACACAGTCTAGTCAGTTTCAGTTAACAAGACCAAAGAGGGAACCAAGTCTCAGGAGATCTCAGAACTAGTCCGAGATTTCGGAATACGCTCTAATTGGCGGCGCCATTGCACTGGATAGCGCACAAGCGAGGAGAGACAGCTGCATCCCTCTTGCACAATGTCCTGGTAAGCCTTACAGTACATACTGCTTATCAGTTAGTGGTTAGCTGTGCTCTCCTGCTAAAGGCAATGTGCAAAGCAGAAAGGATGAGCCTTTTGCAGCCCCTCCCGCCAGTGCACGGGAAAGATCACTGTATGCTTTTCCTCTGTGGCCTCCAACACGTGGCTGTTAAGCGAGGGTCATTCTTATGCAAAGTAAAAGTCTGTTAAGCGAGGGTCATTCTTATGCAAAGTAAAAGTCTACCATTCACAATAGTAACAGTACACTAATTCCCCTAATTAGATGCAGCACTTCCAGAACGACATTACCCTGAGGCGTGTCACTCGGACTCAGAGAGAGCGGATGCTAACAGAAGCCCTGCACAGACCAGGACCATACGCTGCCATGCTTGTCGAGGCGATGCTTCCCCTTTACCTTAGGATGGCCTGGCGCGGAAGAGTGTGCTTCCACGGAGCACCCAATAAGGCACCTCTCCCAAAGAACCTCCTGCTGAGGCTTTTCCAGCTGCTCTCTGAGAGCTTTTTTGAACTGTCCCCAGAGGATTATTGCTCGATTCCTATATGTGTAGACCTACTTTTTGTATAGTTTGATATTTAAAATTTTTTATATAGTATTTCTATTTTTTATATACCTGTTTCTTAAAAAATAAATGTTTCCCTGTTTGTAGCACTTACCGCCTGATCCTTCCCCTGATTCCGAGTCCGGGTTAACGGGCGGGGACGGTTGGTAGGGGATCTCTGTGAGGGTGATGAAGAGATCCTGGCTGTCAGGGAAAGCGGGAGTGGGTTCGCTGTCGCCTGCGCCGTCCTCAAAAGACCCTTCCTCATCTTCCCCATCGGCGAACATCAAGGAGGAACTGTCCCGGTACACTATTCCGTCCTCGGAGTCCACCGTCACTGGTGGGGCAGTGGTGGCAGACCCACCTAGAATGGCATGCAGTGCCTCGTAGAAGCGGCATGTCTGGGGCTGGGCTCCGGAGCGTCCGTTTGCCGCTCTGACTTTTTGATACCCTTGTCTTAGGTCCTTCACTTTCACGCGGCACTGCATCGCATCCCGGCTGTATCCTTTCTCTTTCATGGCTTTCGAGACCTTCTCGAAGGTCTTCGCGTTCCGCTTGCTGGAGCGCAGCTCCGAGAGCACAGACTCCTCGCCCCACACAGCGATCAGATCCATGACTTCCCTGTCAGTCCATGCTGGGGACCTCTTTCTATTCTGGGATTGCCCGGACTCCTCTGCTGGAGAGCTCTGCATCGTTGCAGGTGCTGCGGAGCTCGCCCCGATGTGCAACCAGACCGTCAGATTCAAACCGCCCAGACAGGAAAATGAATTCAAATTTTCGCGGGTCATTTCCTGTGTGGCTGGCCAGAGAATCCAAGCTCGGACTGCTGTCCAGAGCGTCAACAGAGTGGTGCAGTGTGGGATAGCTCCCGGAGCTACTAAGTTCGATTAGCATCCACACCAAGCCTAATTCGAGCTAGCCATGTCGAATTTAGCGTTACTCCACCTGCCGGGGTGGAGTACCAAATTCGAACTAAAGAGCCCTCTAGTTCGAATTAAATGGCTTCCTGGTGTGGACGGTTGAGCGGTTAGTTCGAATTAACACTGATAAATTCGAATTAAAGTCCTAGTGTAGACCAGGCCTAAGCCTCCCTGTCAAAGTCCTGCACCTGGCCCCATAGAATTAAGTCTCATATGTCTTTGGGATCTCAACTTCTTGTGCCCGGAGAGTCTCAGCCCCCTCAGTAGATGATCTTAGTCTGAGAAACATAGTGTCTGTCTTCTCCAAAGAAGTACTTGGAGAGACTTTTCTTATGTGACCATATAGCCTAATGGATAAAGTATCTGACTTTGGATCAGCTGATTGAGGGTTCACGTCCCTTTGTGGTTGTGCTTGTGCAGTTTTACCTTCATGCTGAAAGTCCTGCTCCCTTCAGGGCTGGAACCTCTTCTTGGCCACTCAGGCCAATGCTCTGGCTTAAGCAAGAGCCCCGGGAAGGAGTTGGGGGTTGGACACCACAAAGGCTGGGACATGATCCCCAGATGCTTCCAGTCTAGCCTTTGCCATTCCTTTGCCAAAGAAAATGGGCATCTGCCCGGGCTACCGTGTAGAGCAGTTTCCCTCTTCCAAATGTGCATCTGTCCCTGTGCTTGAAGGGGTTTGCTAAATAGCACCGTGGGAGCTTGGGTGTTTCTCTGCTTCTCGCCAGCTGGGGAAAAGCCTCTTGGGGTAAAATATCCAGCCTCACTACAAAAGTGAGCATGGAGAGTGGGAACGGTTAGAGGCCCCACCGGGGGGGCTGGCCCTGCTTTCCTACCATCTTCTGATGTTGGCCACCGACCATCAGCAGCCGCTGCGCATGCTGATCTGTGGGTGGCCTTCAGTGGGGGTTTGGCATGGCAGGGAGCAGGCTGGCCAGGGGTCTTTGTCGCTGTCTGCTGGCCATGCATAGGCATGGTCCTCCCCTCCTCTGAACAACCAGAGTTAGTCTGTGCTTGAAAAGAGAGACACAGGAGACTCAAGACAAGAGGGTGAGAAAGATTGAGAAAGGACCTATGAAGACAGCACACACTACAGGGACAGTGCCTGGTTAAGGGATGTGGAGGCACCAAATTGCCCCATTTTTCCTGGTGCCCTATGCAGCTCCGTACTGCTCCAGCGGCCAGCCCGATCCCCCAGCTGGCTGAGCCGGCCAGGAAAGCTGCCCCTGCTCCGCCTCTTCCCCAAAGCCCCCACCTTGCCTCTTCCCACCCCTGCTCCACCCCATCCCCCCCCCCACTCCACCCCTTCCCCTGAGCTACATCCCGGTGGACGGCAGGAGGGATCCGGTGCACCCTGCACTCACCGGGCGGTGGGAAGTGGAACGACCTGGCCCCAGCCTGCTCTGCTCCACCAGCTCCCAGCTGCACCGCTGGTGATTGTTGGGGGGGTGTTTTCCCCCCACCCCCAAGTTCCAAGGCTGGGAGCAGAGTGCAGCGGGCTGGGGCCGGATCACTCCACTTCCCACTGCCCTGTGAGTGTGGGGTCGGGCCTGCCCTGCAATTACCGGGTGGCGGGAAGTGGAGTGACCTGGCCACAGCCTGCTCCACTCTGCCAGCTCGGGCTGGGGGATGGAGGTGCTGTGTAGGGCACCAAAATGTCTAGGAACAACCTTGAATAGATCATTTTTCCACAGGGACCGATGGCTGTTAGAATAGAGATATTCAGGCTGCCTGTACAGGCCTAGACTTTAAGAACTTAAGTGTATTTTTGTCACTTAGCTACTGACAGGGGTATAAAGCAAAGAACCAAAATCCCAGTCTGCCTGTGTCTGGGCCTTCTCTCCCTAGGAGAGTCTGAGGCCTGGTTCCTAGCAGCAGGGGCAGCCATGAGCTGGGAAGCGAACGGTCCCATCCTCACCTCCCAAACCTGTCACACTGAACTAAGGTGGGGTTGGGCTGTTAGGAAGACGATCCTGTCCCAATAGTGCCCATCACCACCAGATAAAGAAACAGATCTTAAGAGAGCATCCGGTCTGGCAAGAAATCCCTTCTCAATGGTTGTGGTTGGGAAACCCTCATTTCTGTAGGCAGGGCCGGCTCTACAGTTTTCGCCGCCCCAAGCAGCGCGCCGAATTGCCGCCCTGGGCGGGGGGGGGGGCAGTCTGTGCCCTTAGGGCAGCAGGCGCGTTTCTGTGGCTCTGGCTTTTTTGCTGCCACAAGCCACAAAAAAAAACAAAAACCCACCTGCACGGGAGCCCGGAGCAGCGGAGGGCATAGTGGGGGGGACAAACCTGCCGCTCGGCCGGAGCGGCGAAGGGGCGAGGGAGAACAAACCTGCCAGCCAGCCTGAACAGCAGGGGGGGGGGGAAGGAAACCAACCTGCTGGCGCCGGAGCAGCAAAGGGGAGGGGGGAGGAGGAAACCTGCTGGCCTGTCCGGTCGTAGCAATGAAGGGGCGGGGGCCGGAGCAGCGAAGTGGGGGGGGGCATGAAACAAACCTGCCGGCCGGAGCAGCAAAGCGGGGGGGGGGCCCATGAAACAAACCTGCCGGCCGGAGCAGCAAAGCGGGGGGGGGGGGGCAAGAAAAAAAACGGCCGGCCGGAGCAGCAAAGCGGGGGGGGGGGGCACATGAAACAAACCTGCCGGCCGGAGCAGCAAAGCGGGGTGGGGGCACATGAAACAAACCTGCCGGCCGGAGCAGCAAAGTGGGGAGGGGGGCATGAAACAAACCTGCCGGCCGGAGCAGCAAAGCGGGGGGGGCATGAAACAAACCTGCCGGTCGGAGCAATGAAGGGGGGGGGCAGGAAACCTGCCGCTCGGCCGGAGCGGCGAAGGGGCGAGGGAGAACAAACCTGCCAGCCAGCCTGAACAGCAAGGGCGGGGAGGGGGGGGGAAGGAAACCAACCTGCTGGCCGGAGCAGCAAAGCGGGGGGGGGGGGCATGAAACAAACCAATGAAGGGGGGGGTGGGGCAGGAAACCTGCCGGCCGGTCGGAGCGACGAAGGAGGGAGGGCGGGAAACAAACCTGCCGGCCGGAGCAGCGGGGGGGGCGGTGTGTGTGAAACAAACCTGCCGGCCGGAGCAGCGGGGGGGGGGTGTGTGTGTGTGAAACAAACCTGCCGGCCGGAGCAGCAAAGGGGGGGCGGGGGCCGAAACAAACCAGCCGACCAGAGCAGCCGGGGGGAGGCGTGAAACAAACCTGCCGGCCGGAGCAGCAAAGGGGGGGCGGGGGCCGAAACAAACCTGCCGGCCGGAGCAGCGGGGGGCGGGGCGTGAAACAAACCAGCTGACCAGAGCAGCCGGGGGGAGGCGTGAAACAAACCTGCCGACCAGAGCAGCCGGGGGGAGGCGTGAAACAAACCTGCCGACCAGAGCAGCCGGGGGGAGGCGTGAAACAAACCTCCTGGCCGGAGCAGCAAAGGGCGGGTGGGTGCAAAACAAACTGCCCGGCCGGCCAGAGCGGCGAAGGGAAGAAAAAACAAAACAAAAAAAATACCTGCGGGGCAGCGGGAGCGTGGTTGTAGGGGGACTCCCAGCCCTGCAGACCCCGGGCAGCGGAGTGCACACCCCAGCTGGGGGGGGGGAGAGAGAGAAGGGGGGTGGCCAGGGCTTCCTTAAGGGGGCGCTCGCCATGCGGCCCCTCCTGCCGCTCCGGGGGGCAGGCAGGGAAGGACGCAGTCTGCGTGCCGGGCTTGCTGCAGACCTGGCACCGCTCCCAGCAGCTCCCCTCCTCTGCGCGCTGCCCCCTGCAGGGTGGCAGGAGCAGCAAACCAAAAGAAAAAAACCTGCAAGGCAGAGGAAGGAAGCAAAAAAAAAAAAAAAAAGGGATTCGGCGGGATGCCGCCCCTTGGAATCTGCCGCCCCAAGCACCAGCTTGTTCGGCTGGTGCCTGGAGCCGGCCCTGTCTGTAGGTTTTATCTTTATGGCCCCCACTTTTCTATTGTCAATCTGTCTGGTTCTCTAATTGTTTCTATCTGCTGCCGAATTAATTTTGCTGGGTGTAGGTGTTTTGATTGGATGTAATGACAATGCATGATTAGCATGAACATGAAAGGTATTGCTATTATTATGCTTTTTCAACAACAACAATAACATAATCCTAAGCTAACTAACAACACTACAAACAATAACATTCCCATAGGAATAATATAATGGGGCTGTTGTACAATTTTGGTTACAAAGCACAAGACATCATACTTAGTACATAAAGTAGACACTCTATAAGCTGTATGAAAGGCATTCTTTTCAGCTTGATATATATTCTGAAGCATGTGAATTTGCCCTTGCAATTCAGAGATTCTTTGAACCTTTGGTAACAATGAAAGCAAATTTTGAAACATATCAGGCACTACTCTAGTCCAATTAAAATATACCTGAAATCTAAGAGCTACTTGCAACATTCTATCTGCAGGCCAGGAAATGATATAATTGCCTGCAGCAGTGGTAAGATTAATATGTATATCTTGCAATGTGGTGGCTTTAACGTACACACAGCTATCATTAGCTTGAAAAAGTGGGTGTCTCGTCAGGGTAGTTCCTTGACCACCACCCTCTCAGCAAATATTGTCATAAACAGTGACAACTTCCCCTGGCTTCAGTTTATAGATACACTGAGCTGTGGTGGTTCTAACTGCCAAAATGTCCATTGACTCTCTATTCTTATCCAAAATGTCAGGTGTTATTCTAGGGGTACTGTCTAGAAATCAGTTAGGTATACCAGGTGGTCTAATTTCCCAGATGTCTCGGTAAATAATTACAGTCCCACATGCATCCTCCCCATGGACCCAGCAGGATTCGGTATGTGGGAGCCCACACCCCCCTAACCGGTCCAAATGCTTGGAAGGAGCACTGTAAATGTTCACACTGCCATCCAGAAAGTGTCCAAGTATGTTTCCATGACCATAGATCAGATGGTACTCCTGATGTGTCTGTAAGGGCAGTGGGCCAAGTCTGGTCTATATCCCACTGCAATGCCTTCCCAGCCTCAGTGATATTCAATACCATCTCTGTTAGTAACTTCTGGGTCATAGAACTAAGGGTGGAAATAACATGTAACTCACTAACTCCAGCCTGTACTTAAGATAGCTGAGCTTCAAAAATAAGGCTAGGGGCCTTTTCTAGTTGGCCCAATTTCTTATCACATTCTTGGCTTTTAAGATATTGTCCCTAGCCCACAGGGATCTGCTCAATTCTCTTTCTTTCCAGAGGAAATAACCCAGGCCCTCTGTTGTGCTAATCTAATGGCAGCCCCTTGTGAGCAATCTGGGTATGTAGAAGTGATTTGAAAACCTGATAAGGGCAATGTCATTTAAAATCCAATTAGGGAGGGCAATACATACTGAAGGATTTATCCAAAACACAGGGCGCAGCCTGTAGAATAAACCCCAAAATCCAATTAATACCACATTCCCAAGCATGGGTCCCACAAATTTCTTCCTGCCAGTGTGTAATTCTTTGTTTCTTCACCAGGGTCAGTTCTTAATGTTCTTTTCAGTCAGGAATTCCTGGACTTTGGCAATGTCAGTGGAGTGAGTGAAGCAGTCGTGGTTCAGCATCCCACAGGGGAGATTACCAGGACATCACCCTGTAATGGTTTTGCTTTTTTCTAGAAAAGTTCAAAGGCACAGTAGGTCTGTCAGTGGACAAGGGAGAGGTTACGAGCACGTCACCTTGTCCTTTTTCCTGCTGTCCAGAAGGTACAGCAGGGCTAGAAGAAGGAGTACGCTGATCATCAGTAGGAAAATTCTCCTGATGTGGAGGGGTCTTTTTTCAGTGAGAATCCTGGGTCCAAGCAGTCAGTCTGTGGCACTTCACAGCGGTGTTGGTAGTCAGCAGGACTTGGAAAGGGCCTTTCCAGCGTGGAGCCAGAGCAGTCTTTCGTTGATGGATCTTTATGTAGACCCAGTCTCCTGGTTCCAACGAGTGGCAAGGTTGCACAGGATCCTTCGGTAGTGCTTCCTTCACCTGTGTA
Source organism: Mauremys mutica (assembly GCF_020497125.1). Taxonomy (NCBI): domain Eukaryota; kingdom Metazoa; phylum Chordata; order Testudines; family Geoemydidae; genus Mauremys; species Mauremys mutica. The sequence goes on along the minus strand of NC_059096.1, from coordinate 16,730,843 downwards.
TAAAAAGACTTAACACATTTCATTAGTGCCTGACAATACTTAAGCATTATGTCATCCATCAAATGAATGTCCATCTGAGCTGGGGTTAGTGGGGGTGCAGTTGGTAGTCGCATTGGGTGTCCTGTCAAAATTTCATGAGGGCTGAGTCCAGTCTTTCGATTGGGAATGGCTCTCATACTCATCAGTGCCAAAGGAAGGGCATCTGGCCACTTTAAGTTTGTTTCAGCACAAATCTTGGCCAGTTTATTTTTTAAAATCCCGTTCTGGCGTTCCACTGTCCCAGCAGACTGTGGGTGGTGAGGGCAGTGAGCTGCACATAACTCCTTTACAATCTGTCCAGTAAAATGAGTTCCACGATCACTGTTGATACTCACAGGGATGCCAAAACGTGTATAAAAATCTTTAAGCAGAAGTTTCACAACAGTCCTGGCATCTGCTTTCCTGCAAGGAAAAGCTTCAACCCAGTTGGTAAATACATCAACTAAAGCTAATACATAGTCATAACCACAACATTTAGACATTTGAATAAAATCAATCTGAATATTTACAAAAGGTCCCCAAGGAGGAGGGTGGGCTGCCCGCTGCACACCAATCTCGTTTAACTGCAGCAACCATCCCCCCCTTTGCTCACGTGTGCCATTCCATGGTATATGCGAGCAAGAAAGGGCAGTAGCATCTTCAGTGCCACCAGGCGACCATCCGGGGCACACCAAAGATGATCAGTATGTAAAATGCATCCAGCAGCACTCCAAGAGTGTTTCTCGGTTCTTGATGCAGCCTCCTGGATCTTAGCCAGATCCTCAAGGGAGGCTAGTGAAGGCTGCCCAATTAGGACACAAGTATGTTCAGCCTGAGGTACGGAAAGGGCCGCTGCTAGACTAGTACTAGACTTTAGTATATCACATTTTTCTGATGTATCCAAACACTTTGTATTCTAAGTCGAACAAAACAAGTATCCACATTTCAATCCAACACTTCCGCTAGAGTTTAAATCAGACCATCCCATGAAAATATTAAACACAACAATTCTGGCCATGAGACAAACACCACAAGACAGAACATAGAACACACAACATAATTTTGACTGTGCCAGTAAATCATGGTACGTTGAATGCTGTGCAGCTGGCATTAGTTTTCTTTGATTATCTGAAAGACAAAAACAGGTCTACCCCTTCTGGGCAGTCAATCATTACTTAAAATATACAAATACTCTTGTTGATTTCAGGCAAAATAGAGGAATTACCCCATATTTCTCGTATGTGTTTCTTAGACAGCCCTGGTTTCAGCGGCCTCTACCTTATCAGTTAGTTAATTTGCATTAACACAGATGCTTTCTGGCTTGCTTTTTTTACTTTTAACTTTTGCTTTTAAACACTGAAAGAAAACATCACCACTTACAGTGCCCTTAGAGCCTAATACAATATAAATTACATAGCACTGTATACATTCTTTAACTAATTTAACAAAATTGTTCATAGCCAAATGATTGCAATCTAATAATTTCTTTGCCTGAATTTATTTACAAACATGTCAAAGACACCAAAAATTTTCCCTTTAGCATTTTTACAAAGTTCAACTGCTGTTCCCTCCAGCAACTACAGAGTTAACTTTTCACTTTCCTTAAAAATCACTGGCTTCGTTTTCCAACAGCCATTTACCAATTCAAATCACCATTCCAAATATCCTCCTGAGTATTTGAAATATTCATGCTTATACTCACTTACTCTTTCCTTCCACTACACCCTCAGAAGTTTCCAACCTGTTCTCCAATCTCTCTGTCTGTTGCCTGCCCGCCTGGGCCCGATCCTGTTTTTCTCACTGAACCGTCCCTTTCATGGGCACAAACTTGTTCCACTACCAGTTTAGCCAGGAGGGTGGGCTTCTCAACTAGCCCCCACCCTTCTGGTCTTTTCCCTAAAACATTTTTACTTACAAGACTACCAGAGTCCTCCCTAGTAAGGCTTGCCACCTGGGCAAAAATACATGGCCATTGGGTAAAGGCCATTTACGTAACACATAATCCAAACCCCTTTAGGGGGTCTATCCAGAGACCCACCCATTTGTCTGCTGACACTTAAACAAAAAAGAAAATTACACAGAAAGCAGAGAGAATTACAGTCCAAGCCAGATTTTTTCCTACTTCTGTTACATTGTCCGTTACAGGGGGCGGGACAGAAGAATCTCAATACAACCTCAGAGCTTCATCGCACACATGGCTTCCACCCTGAGGAATTACGAACGAGAAGTTCAGATCCGCCCACACACCTAACGCCCAAATGAACAGAGCAGAAAAACAGCAGTAACCGGTTAAACAGAACAGAACCAGAACCAGATAGTGCACCAAAACCAGATAGTGTTTCCTCATTCTATTAGGGCTCACCATTAATCATACAATTCTTAACATATAACACCAACAGTACCAAACAAAGCAAACATAAACTAACAAGGGTAAAACAAATAGATGGTGTAAATTCTGCAAGGCCCCCCATTCTTAATTGCTCACCAAACTGTGACAAATTTCTGTTACCAACGTATCCCTCGTGTCAGGTGATCAAACTGACACTGCAGGACGGGGGGGGGGGGGAGAAAACACACCATGTAACCACATTTTAAATCTTCATTAAAAAGAATATAACAGTGGAGAGTGTTGGGAACGCTCCCACATCACTCGGGAAAAATATGAATGCTCCAAGCCTTAAGCCACTTTAATACTCACACATGTCCAGACTGGCCACATCTGTGTATAATGGTCAGAGAAGGGGGAATAGGTGGACAGGAGATTATCCTGTATACAGCCTGTTCAAAATTTCCAACATGCTTCCACTCTTGGGACGGCTGTTCTTTTACACCCAGGAATCTCCTGCGGTGTCTCTTTCAGAGATTCCAGTTCAGGTCAACTGCCTGTGGCTTTTCCAGAGTCACCAAGCCACACCAGCTACAGGGTCGCAGAAGCACACTGCTGAATCTCACTGGAAAGTTAAGCTTTGCAAATGTAATTTCAATTCTGTAACTTGTATTGCCTTTGGTTTGCCTGTGTCTCTATTTTTCCACAACCAGCTGGGGCTGAAAGCAGTTTGTCTTTGCACTTAGCATAGTCTGCGCTGGTTCTTGACCTTGAACGTAGAGCAACTTTCCCTTTATCTCTGGGCTAAGCTGAATTTCAAATTAACCCGTTCCTAGACAAATTGCTCACACTGTGTCAGAGGCTTTTCTTTGGCGATTAAAAGCTCCTCTGAGATATATGATCTTATCTAGATTGAAGGTACCTTCTAATGGGCATTGTTTAAATGAATTTTCACGCGTGTACAGATTCCAATCATTTAAATACCTGCAGGTTTTAGGACCATAATGTACGTACATGTAATATGCTGGGGTACCCTTAGGGGGTGAGGTGGAATGTTTAGACTGTCCCTCACCCATTTTCCACTTACACACACAGAGAGGGTGCCCTGTCCGCGCTAGCGGCTCAGAAACTAAGGCTCTCTCCCTACAGGGCCTTGCGTGGGCGCCGTATCTGTCCCCCACACTTGCTGCACTCCCGGACGCATGGCTGGCGTCCCAGGCCCCCACGTTGCCGTCTCCTCTGGGACCTCTCTCTCGCCCTCAGCTGCCCCAGCACCCGGTAGTACACGCGGCAGCTGAAGCCTTCGCGCAGCCCCTGCTTCACATGCTGGGTCAGGGCCTCCAGGCTGGGAAAGACTCGGCAGCAGGCCAGGCACCGCACGCCCTGCTCGATGGTGAGGAGCCACTCCGGGGGCGCTCCCGTCGGCTGCTGCGGCACCTCCTCTGCCGGCCCCTCAACGCCGCACTCTGCCTCTGGGTCCACGTCCCCCAGCTCAGACTTGGTGTGGGAGCTGCTCAGGTCCGAGCCGGCAAAGCTTTCTCCTCCATTATACTTGGCCTTAAAGATGCGAGACCGCTTCCTAATGGCTTCAAAGCCGGCCCCGGTCTCCCAGGCCACCGAGACGCCGTTCACAGCCTGGACCTTCATATAGTAAAGGGCCTTTTCTTCTGCCTCCTCCTCGGCCTCTCTGCCACGTGACGAGAGCTTTCTCTTCCCGCCCGCGCCGGGGGCCTCACATGACGGCTGTGCACACAGGCAGTTGGAGGCCACAGGTTCCACGCCGCGGGTGGAGGAGTGACTGGTGACGGATGTGGCCGCCTAGGGCTGCTGGCTTGGGTCCCTGGGGCCAGCAGGGGCAGAGCCCCCCTCCTCTGCTGTTTCCTCAGGACCAGGGCTCCCGGCAGAGACCCCCTCCTCCGCTGTTTCCTCAGGACCAGGGCTGCCAGCAGAGACCCCCTCCTCTGTTGTTTCCTCAGGAGCAGGGTTTCCGGCACAGACCCCCTCCTCTGCTATGTCCTGAGGACCAGGGCTCCTGGCGGAGACCCCTGGGGAGGAGCCACTGGATCAGTTGTAAATGCCATTACTCAAATCTAATAACAGGGACTGGGTTAAAATTTGTCTGTAGCAGGAATGACAGTTCATTGTGGTGAGAGTGGGGCTCATGTCAAGTTAGCTATTACCTTAACTCAGCAACAGTTGGTTAGGTCCTCACTGTTGTACTCAGCCATCTATTAACAACTACTCAAATATATAAGCAAGCATTGGTCTAGGCATGTGGAAAATTGTGTTATCTTCCTGGCATGGTATCTTCCTGGTGTTCAACATGAAAGTTGCAGCCCTGATAGGAGACTCACTCGTGCCACAGGTGCCATGTTGAGTGAGAGCTGCAGTTCTCAAAGACTGAATGTCTTCACCTTGGATGGTGGCAGGGGAGTGGTCCCTATCGATAATAGGGGTATGTTGAGATGGTCATTGCATCCTTGGAGGGGTGTTAATTCCTGAACTGGAGGCTCAGCCAGTGCACCCACTCCCATTCGCATGTCACAGACACCTGTAGAGAATAAGGGCCGGAGATAACTATATGGCTTTCCCACGGGACCACTGTTCCATCCTGGAGGATGGGTTTTGTGTATGGGAAACCTGAAGTCAGGACAAGCCTTATCTCAAATGTTGGGACCTGACTTAATGGTGCATGTAATGTAATTTAATGGATGATACAGCAGTGAGGAAGGACGCCATTATCTGGTGTGGATTTGGGTGGTTAACTCTGGCAGGCAAGCCTTGCTTAAATATCTGGTTCTTCCTATTGTGTTAAGCCTTCTAAAAATATTATGAAAAAAGTGGTAGGGCAATTCCAGTGATTCAGTGGATAGAAGGGTTTGCTATTGTGGAAACAAAAATTCCATGGGGACTGGATTTGGGTTGTGTTCTCACAGTGGTATGTGGACTTATTATTTTGATTGTAAATATTATAATGTATTATTTCATTCTGTTCTCAAAATCATAGTTAATTGTTAATAAAGTTAATTATTGCTCCTAATAAATACAAGGAAGTGGTGTTAGTGGGGTCTAAGAATTGTTCTTAGCCCCAAAACCAAATGGGGGAGCTGAAGGGGATGCTTGTGTTCATTCTGGATAAAATGTGCTTTGCAGGGTACTTGTGCCTAGGGAAGCACGCTGTGGCTCACAGACTCGGAACATTCTAGAGAAAGCCAGGGGGAGGGGTTAACCAGCGAGAGAGAGAAAAAACCCAAGAAATCAGATTTTAAAAAGAAAGCTTTTAATAAGAAAAAAAGAAATAGAAAGACATAGAAATAATCACTATATCAAGATGACAGATATAGGGTCCGTAAACTTATGAGCAATGAATAATCAGCCTTATTCAGAAATATCAAGTAAAATATCTTAGCATTACACACGTGCAAATACGACACAAATATAAAAGCCTATATTGTTTTTCCTATACTCACACGTTAGAAACCGAAGACTAACAAGTCTGGAAATAAAAGGATTTCCTCAGAACCTTAAGCCACCCAGCCAGGAGAGAGAGAGACGGAAAAAAAACCCACACACGACAAAAAGGTTTCCCTCCACCCAGAGTCAAAACATTCTGCCTCCTGATTGGTCCTCTTTACAGGTTTCACTTTACAGGTGAAATGTTAACCCTTCACAATCTGTTTATGACACAGGCCATGAGGAGCAGGTCCTTAAAAGGGGAAGGGGCCCTGTGCTCAGGAGAGAACTCACAAGCTTGTACCTCCAGTGAATGCCCTTTGCCCGGACCGCCTGGCCAGTGGTTCTCTGCGTTGTATTTCATTGTGTCTCAGGGAGACTTACCTTCATCGCACCGTCCATAGCTGTGCTGTGGGACACTTACCTTGCAGAATCCTGACATCTCCAGTGCTGTGCCTGTCCTGGGAGCGTGAGTGTGCGAGTGCGAGTGTGACACTCCCCCCCCCGCCCGCCACCTTCTTCTTTTGAGCTTAACTGTCAGTATAATAAACGTGCTACTTTCTGCCAAACTCTGGTGGGTCATTAGTCCTCCCTACGCTGACCAGCTGGCCCAATTTTGGGTAACACCTGCGATAAACTCAACCCCTGCAGGACAGAGGGTGAAATGAGCTGAGAAAGAGCCTTGGCCTCAGCAGGGGAAAGCTAAAGGATCTGGGCCGGTCACCTTTTGGAGGCTTGTGGTTTGGTCTCCTCTGCTCTGGGAGGTTGGCCTATGGCGGCCGGCTCTTCCTGCTGGCCTCCTCTGCGTGACTTGCCAAAGGAGGGAGTGAGGCAGGAATGGGGCAAAAGAGGAAAGTCGAGCTGAGGAAGGCAGGGCAGAAGCTAAGCGCCTCAGTGCGGCTAAGTGGGGTTAGTAGAGCGTCACCATTCGTTCTGCAAAGCCTGTGGAGGTGCGGTTGGCTGCTGGGAGGCAGAATCATGTGCCTGCCTCTTGACTTCCCAGGGTTGGCTACTTGCAGCCCAGGAGAAGGACAGTTCTGGGTGAAAGGAAGACAAGCAAAGCTCTGGGAGGAAATTTGGCTGCGGGGTGCGGGCTCTGCGCTGGGGGAGGGGGTTGGGGTGCAGGAGGGGTGGGACTTACCCAGGGCACTGCAGCTCCCAAAGTGATTGGTACACACAACCCTGCGGCAGCAGGTCCTAGGTGGGCCATGCCAGGGGGGTCTCTGAGTGCAGTTCCTGGCCAATGTGGGCTGCGGAGTTGGTACTTGGGGCAGTGACAGTGAATGGAGACACTCCCCCCGCCCCAGGGGATGCTGGGACATGCCAACCACTTCTGGGAGTGGCTCGGAGGGACGGAGGCAGAGTGGGCAGGGAGCCACCTCAGTGCTGCTGGCACATCTCTGCCCACCCATGGGGGGAGGGGAGCAGAGGGCCTCCATGTGCTGCCTGGGGTAGGGACAGTGCACAGAGCTGCCTCCCCTCATGGGTCTATTACAGGAGTGGGTGGGTGGGGTCTTTTGGCCTCCAAGGTGCAGCAGGTCGCTCTAGATGACCACATTGGTCCCTTCTGACCTTAAAGGCTCTGAGTCTAAAAGGGAGAGGGAAGTAAAGATTTTTTTTTTAAATGAACCAAACATTGTAATACCAGGATAACTCCAACAGTACATTGTATAGTCCTGCCCTTTTCTTCTTCCATTTTGTGTTGAATGACCTGCAGGACATTGGTTCTCTCATTCCATTGATAAACTGATACAATGTGACTGAAATTAAACCAATTCCCAGGGGAGAAAACATCACATCTCTGTATTGGCTGGGAGTCGAACGCAGGTCAACTGGGTGGAAGGTAGCTAGGCTCACCACTATACCATCAATGCATCTGATGAAAGTGCTACTTATGCTTGCCCAATGAGGCTAGACCAGCATTGAGGCGATTTTCTGCCTGTCAAAATGTACTGGATTCTCATCACTAAAAAAAGAACACCTCCATCTTCACTTGGGTTTGAACCATCAGCCTTCCAACTAGCCACCAAAGTTGTTAATCACAGGGTATGTCTACACTACGGGATTATTCCGATTTTACAGAAACTGTTTTTTGAAAACAGATTGTATAAAGTCAAATGCACGCGGACACACTAAGCACATTCATTCAGCGGTGCACATCTATATATCGAGGCTAGCGTCGATTTTCAGAGCGTTGCACTGTGGGTAGCTATCCCATAGTTCCCGCAGTCTCTCCCACCCATTGCAATTCTGGTTTGAGATCCCAGTGCCTGATGGGGCAAAAACAGTGTCGTGGGTGATTCTGTCTGGGTAAATGTCGTCATTCAATCCTCCCTCCGTGAAAGAAACGGCAGACAATCATTTCGTGCCCTTTCCCCTGGATTGCCCAGCCGACGCCATAGCACGGCAACCATGGAGACCGTTCAGTCTTTTTCACTGTCACCGTATGTCTACTGGATGGTGCTGACAGACGCAGTACTGCAGCGCTACACAGCAGCATCCCCTTGCCTTTTGCAAGTTAGCAAAGATGGTTACTAGCAATACAGTACCGTCTGCTGCTTTGCAAGTTGACAATGACAGTTGCCGGTTATAGTGTGCCGTTTGCTGCTGTCATGGGTGCTCCTGGCTGGCCTTGGTGAGGTTGGCTGGGGGCGTATGGACAAAAATGGGAATGACTCCCCAGGTCATTCCCTTCTTTAAGTTTTGTCTAAAGGGAGAGTCAGTCCTGTCTAGACTATCAGGCAAGTCTACAAAAGAACCAGAGAAGCAAACGGCTGCTCCAGGTCAGAGCCCCAGACATCCCGCAGAAATGATGAGCTGCATGCCCTTCTAGGGGGTGCCCCTACAACAACCCCACCCATTGCTTCCCTCCTCCCCCACCCGTCCTGGGCTACCGTGGCAGTTATCCCCCCATTTGTGTGATGAAGTAATAAAGAATGCAGGAATTTGAAACAACACTGACTTTATTGCCTCTGCAAGTAGAGCTCAAAGTGGGGAGGGGAGGGAAGCCTCCAGCTGCTATGATATTCCAGGCAGGACTGAATCTCCATTAGACAAAGCTTAAAGAAGAGAATGACCTGGGACTCATTCCCATTTTTGCCCAGGCACCCCTGGCTGACCTCACCGAGGCCGGCCAGGAGCACTCACGGGACGACGATGACGAATACCAGTCCTACTGTACCGTCTGCCGTCCGCAAGGGAAGAGAAGGGAAGGGGATGCTGCTGTGTAGCGCTGCAGCACCACATCTGCCAGCAGCATCCAGTAGACATACGGGGACATTGAAAAAAGGCGAGAAATGATTTCTTTCCCTTTGCTTAAGGGGGAGGGGGGGCGATGACATATACCCTGAACCACCCACAACAATGTTTTTGACACTTCAGGCTTTGGGAACCCAGCCAAGAATTCAAATGGTTTTCGGAGAGTGCAGGAACTGTGGGATAGCTACAATCGGCAGTCGCCCCCCCCCTCCATGAGCGTCCATTTCATTCTTTGGCTTTCTGGTACGCTTGTCTCAGCTCCTTAAGTTTCAGCACTGTGTTGAGTCCCTGTTGTGGCCTCTGTCCATCATAGTTTTGGAGATGTTTTCAAATGTTTTGGCATTTTGTCTTTTGGAACAGAGTTCTGATAGAATAGATTCAGCTCCCCATACAGAGATCAGCTTCAGTATCTCCCCTACGGTCCATGCTGGAGCTCTCTTTTGATTCTGGGACTTCATGTTCACCTGTGCTGATCAGCGCTCCATGCTGGGCAAACAGGAAATGAAATTCAAAAGTTCGCAGGGCTTTTCCTGTCAACATGGTCAGTGCATCCGAGTTCAGATTGCTGTCCAGAGCGGTCACAATGGGGCACTGTGGGATAGCGGCCGGATGCCAATACCGTCAAATTGTGGCCACACTAACCCTAATGCGACATGGCAATACTGATTTCAGCGCTACTCCCCTCATCGGGGAGGAGTACAGATACCGGTATTAAGAGCCCTTTATATTGATATAAAGGGCTTCGTTGTGTGGATGGGTGCAGGGTTAATGTGATTTAACACTGCTAAATTCAATATAAACTCATAGTGTTGACCTGAGGCTAGTCATCTAGTGGAACAAGCTTCGCAAGGGACCTGGTTAATTCCCCATCACTGCCCTGTGTAAATCAAGACCGTAGCTCTTGCTGCAAGACACGTGGTGTGTGGGTGTCCCTGTTCCCCCTTCAGAACCTCTGGTACATGGTGCTTCCCTCCTCCCAGTTCAAGATCCCTATCATGAGGGTGCTCCCATCCAGGATCTCTGGTGGGTGTCTCTGTCCCCCACCCCATGAACTAGCTCCAGTGTGGGGTTTCCCCTGCCTGCCCTCATCTGGGATCTGTGGGTGTCTCTGTTCCCCTTTTCAAGATCCGTGTTGCTTGGGTGCGTCCCTCCCCCCAAGTCAGAATCCCCAGCATGTGGGTGCTCCCATCCCCCCCTCCAGGCTCTGCGGGGGGTGTCTGTATAAAAAGAGACTGTGTCTCACTGTCTCGCCCAGGCTACGCTGCAGGGGCTATTCACAGGCACGGCCCCACTGCTGATCAGCACAGGAGTTTTGACCTGCTCCGTTTCTGAGCTGGGCTGGTTCACCCCTCTTTAGGTAACCTGGGGACCCCAAGCTTCCCCGGGATCACCATATTGATGTCGAGCTTAGTGTGGACACCCAATCGGCACAGCCCCCTGACCAGGCCAGAGAGAGCAGCAAGTTTCCTGTATTATTTCCTGCTCTTGTTTTCTTCACTAGTTTCTCCTCTGCACCAAGTTGCTCTTTTGCTTTGTGAGCTTGGCTAGCTCAGTTTGCAGAGCCTCAGACTTTTAATCTGAGGGTCCAGGGTTCAAGTCCCTGGTCAGGTGATAAACTACTCACCAAGATCTTAAACTGTCTTTCTCATGTCCTCTTGGATGTTACTTTTTCTCTTCAGGATTTTCCCTTTCCTCAGAAGGGCCTTTTTGTGTGGGGGTTTGAAGGGGCAACTTCCTGACAGCCCCTCTGTCCTTGCAGCCTGGAGGAATAAAGGCCTCTGGGCATAGAGCATGTTCCTTCCCTGCACACACACACACACACACACACACACACACACACACACACACACACACACACACACACACACACACACACACACACACACACACACACACACACACACACACACACACACACACACACACACACACAGAATATCCCTAAGGAATTAGAATCACCTGCTGCCTTCCCCTGTCCTGCTGGATCCCCAAATGAAGATGCTCTTCAGCCTAAACCCATGTCCCCTCTTTTCCCAGTGCCCCTCAGACCCAACCCTCAGTCCCTCCTATGCTCACTGCTCCTCACTCCCACCCAGAGCCTGCTCCTCTTCACCCTTCTCTTCTGTCCCAACCCATAGCCCCCTCCTATTCCCAGTGCCCCTCAATCCCAACCCACAGCTCCCTCCTTCCCTCCAGCAGCAGGTGCTTCAGACCCCCTCAGGAAGATTTTCTTGCAAGGTTTCGTGTGTGAGTCTGCATGTGGATTTTACAGTATGTTGGAAATAGGTTGGGTTGCTTGCCGAAATGATCACTTTTGGCTGGTGTTTGATTTTCAGTATCCATGTTATAGGGGCAGGAGAAATAAAGCGTTGTTATCCTTGTGTGAATCAAGGGCAGCACAACTGTGCTTGGCAGACCCCGATTGAGGGACTCAATTCAATAGCACTTGCTAGGCAGGGGACATGGGTAAATTTGCACTGTAGACATCTCAGCTCAAGGTCAATATTGGGCTCTGGGAGCCTTCAAGGTTGGGAGGGAGTTTAGCACGCAAACAAGGTAAAATGGCAGTGGAGTATTACCCTGGACTCAATGGCATTTCTCCATTGGTCTGTCTGCTTTGGGGCAGGGACAATAACGCGTCCTGCTGCTTTTGTTATTTCAAAGGGCGGTTTAGGATTTTCATTCTCACACATGGTGCATGAAGCAGGACTCAACCCTCCGTGCAAACTAAATGAGCTGCTCACAGATTCTAACAGGCACAATGAGCCATTTGGTGTGAGAGCCCAGACCTGCCCCTGTCCCAGAGGGAGGGGAGTCATCTGTGACAGGCTGGACCACTGACCTATCAGCTCTTAACTCTCAAACTTTCAGTAATTCTGTTATCAGTGCCCGTGAGTATAATTTAAACAGCCATACTAGGCTGGACCAAAAGCCCATCTACCTCTGTGTTTTATCCTCTGACAGAAGCAAATACCAGGTACCCCCAGAGTTAGTCAACAAGGCACCACTGAGAGTTGAATCGAGGATCTTCTGTTTACAAGACAGGGGCTTTAGCCAGCTAAACCATGGTGCCTGCCTGTGGCTAAAACACAGTGTCTTCCCACACCTGAGTCCCTGCTATCCCCACTGGGGCCTGAAAAGCTTTGCTTGTGTTGGATTCTGCAAAGCAGAGGAGCAGGTGACATTTTCCTTGCAAGCTGTGTGTGTGTTTATGAATCTTTGGCCAGATCTGCACTACAAAGTTATTTCAGCATCATTATATTGCTCAGCTGTGTGAAAAACACACAACGCTCCCTCGGTCGGCAGCTTTTGGCTGGTGCACACACTGCAATGCCAAGTCTGGTGACAAAACTTCCCTGTTTTGGTGACAAAATAAAACCACCTCGACGAGAGGCCTAGAGCTTTGTGCAGCAAACTTAAAGTGACAAATTGTCAGTGTAAATGCTGCTGTTCATTATATCACCATAACTGGTCTCCACCAGTATCCCACCATGAACTCACCTACCCTGCATTCCTGCTACAGAGCCATGGGCCCCTCCCCTTTTATAGCTCCAGAAAGTTCTGACAGCTGAGCCACTAGCTACACCGGGATTAGGTTGATATAACTGCATTGCCAGCCTAAGTAATGTAATTACACCAACCTAATTTCGTAGTGTAGACCTGTCCAAAGAATCACACATACACACCTTGGGAGCAAAACTTCACCTGCTCCTCTGCTTTACAGAATCCAAACACGAGCAAAGCTTGTCAGGGCCCAGTGGGGATTGGCAGAGAGTCAGGTGTGGGCAGGCATGATCCTTTAAGTAACAGCAGGTACCATGGCTTAGCTGGTTAAAACCCTTGTTTTGTAAACAGGAGATCCTGGGTTCAACTCCTAGTGGTGCTTTGGGGAGTGGCTTTTGGGGCACCTGGTGTTGGCTACTGTCAGAAGACAAGATTCAGAGCTAGATGGACCTTTGATCTAGCCCAGGGTGGCTGTTTTTATGGTTTAAATTACACTCACAGGCACTGATAATAGAGTTACTGACAGTTTGCGTGTTAAGAGCTGGTAGGTCAGTGGTCCCGTCCCCTCAATGCAGTTTCACCATTTCCACTCGCTAAACTCCCTCCCACCCTTCTGGGCTCCTAGAGCAGGGACTGAGCCTGAGCCCAGACACGGACACTGCAACTTTACTCCAGACCAAGCTGCAGGATCCTGATTAATGTGACACGGGCCAGCCGAGGGTGTTTCATTGCACTGGAGACGTAGCCTAACGTTATGTCTACACTGTGATTAACACACCCAGGGCACATGTCCCAAAGCCTGGCTCAGCTGACTCAGGGTAATGGGGCTCGGGCTGCAAGACTATAAAATTACAGTGCAGACAAATGGGCTTGAGCCCAACCTCTGAGACCCCATGAGGGGCGAGGGTTTCTGAACCCAGGCTTCAGCGTGAACACAAATATCTGCACCACAGTTTTTAGCCCCTCAGCTTTACGTCCAGGAGCCCAAGTCAGATGACCCAGGCCAGCCCTGCTGCCATCTTTATCCCAGGAGAGATGGACTCTAAGGGTACGTCTCCATTGCAATGGAAGCCCAGGTGTGGCACGCTGTGCTCAGAGCAGCACCTGGAAGCCCCATATTCACCGATCTCATATAATGATGACATCGTTTGTACAAAGTCTGCCTGGTGAGGTATCATTTCAAACCTCTTGATCTGTTGAACATTAATATCATGTTGGCTTGTGTGTGCTCACATTGGTTATGAAGTTTTGCTCTTTGTGCGTTACTGGGATATGTTACGGGTTGGGAAATGCCCCCCACCAGCCTTTCAGGTGTGACAAGGGAGGAGCCAGACTCACTGCTGGCCCATTGAAGGGCTCCACACTCCCAAGGACTATCCCAGGAACCGTGTACAATGCAGGCTTCTCTGAGATAGCACGGAGACAGTGGACACTGCTTGACTCACATCATAGCAAAGGAGCTTCCTAGCAAGTTGGCAGAAACTATGAAAGAGGGGAAGAGACATCATGACTTGGCCTCTCTCCCCCACAACTCAGCAGCTGGAAACACACCTGGAGGACAAAGACTGAACTGAACTGATTCAGAAACCAGAAGAGAATAATAACAATAATACTTTCAAACCAAAGTCCCCAACCAGACTAGTATTGGTTTTTCAGCAGAAAATTTTCAGTTTGGGGAATTTTGTTTTCTCAGTCAGACCTTGCCAAGGGAAGCAGGGAGAAAATGTTTGAGTTGCCTCCTTCAGAACAGCTTGGCCTAGACACTAGCTCTGGTTCACTGCTCTGGCCTTGCTCGGATTGAGGGTATTTTAATAATTTGGGCAGGTCCCAGGATGTTTGGGGGAGATGATGAGGATGTTACCTTTTGAGATAAAAACTAAGAAATGCAGCACTAGAGAATTTTTTTTTTTTAAGAAATCTGGGATTTAGACCTTTTATTTAAACCAAGGGAGTTTCGAGTTGGTTTTTGTTTGCAAGAAGCAACATTCTTTGATCTGTCATTGTACCAAAGGTGGATAGGGCTGTCTATAAATGAGAGGTGAAGATTAAATGCACCTGATGAGGATGGGATTCAAACCCATGCATGCAGAGCACAATGGATTAGCAATCCATCACCTTAGCCACTCAGCCGTCAAAATAAGAGACAAGAGGAGAAATCTAAGGGCAGCAGAGATGGAGACACTATGGAGTTTTTAAATACTAAGCAGAAGCAGGGGCTGAATGAGCTCCCCCTTCACATCTACTCTGCCTAGCTATGCAGCATGATGAGGCCGCTTTCCCAAAATGACCAGTTTTGGCTGGTGGTGGGTTACAAATCACTTTAGGATTGAGTGGAATGAAATGTTATTATCCTTCCTGTATGAGTGAAGGGCAGTAGAACATACCTAGTCCGTCCTGATGGAGCGGTAGGTGGGGGAGGAATAGCTTTTATTGGACTGCATAGATGTGACTGAGAACGTCATCCTAAAACAGTGATTCCCCAAACATTTCACACTGTGCCCTCTTATCCATGGCTGTGAACTCTCTGAAGCTGCGGTCAAGAACCGAGGCTGGGAGTGGGGCTGTTGCTTGCTGGGGAGAGGGGTGCAGACAGGGATAAGGGGGTCGAGGCCGAGCTGGGAGCCAGAGCCCCAGGCTGAGAGTGGGGTTAGGGAAGAGCTGGGACAGAGTGGGGCTGAGTGCTGCTCCCTCCATGGGGGCTGGCTCACACCCTGATGTGCCCCCATGAATGTTCCTCTGTGTCCCCCTAGGAGTCATGCCCCACATTTTGGGGATCACTGAACCCTACTCGCTAATCAGGGGCTAGTGACGCCAAAGCCCAGGGAAAGGGAGAACAAGTGCGGGGGCCCAGCACTGGAGCCATGTGAAGGGGCTGCAGGAGAGGGGCAATGGCTGGTGGCCCAGGGAGTTAAGGGCAAAGGGGGCACAGGAGGGGGCAGGAGTTAGGGGTGAAGGAGGCGCAAGGGTTGGGAGTGCAGGAGCTAGCGGTAAAGGGGGAGTGGGGACCGTCCAGGGGCAATGGGGAAGTACCAAAGTACAAGCTTTGCCAAGGTACCATTTTCCCTAATGCTGGTCTGAGCAAACCATTGGAAATGACCCTTCAGTGAGACCAGAACCATAGTGCAGAAAAGCCCCTTTGGTAAGTGGTGGTGGCTGAGAGCTTAGGGTGATGGGTTAGCAAGCAATGGGCGTCTTTCTGTGGAGGTTTGATTCTTGCCTGCTAGGCAAGGCTGGTGTGTGGTGTCTCCATGGCTGCACTTTCAGTGTCTAATCACCCACAGTGCCACAGGGAGCCAAGTCTAGACATATTCAGAGGCTCTATGCCAGGGTTTCTCAAACTTCCTTTCACTGAAACCCCTTCCTGCCAAAAAAAACCCAACCTTACTACATGGCCCTGGAAAGAGGGACCAAGCCCCTCCACACTGAGCGGAGGCAGAGGTGACAAAGCCTGAGCCCTGCCCCAGTTAGGGGAGGGCAAAACCAGAGCTTGAGGGATTCAGCCCTGGATCGTGGGGCTCAGACATTTGGCTTCAGCCCCAGGCCCCAACAAGTCTAATGCCAGCCCTGGCAACCCCATTAAAACAGGGTCACATCCCACTTTGGGGTCCTGACCCACAGTTTGAGAACCACTGCTCTATGCTGATGGGAGAGAGTTTTCCTGTGGGTGCAGTTAATCCACTTCCCAAGAGATGGCAGCTATGTCAGTGGGAGAAGCTATATCGGTGGGTGCGCAAGCTGTGGTGTTTACCACATTTAAGAAGTTTAATCAAACCCCATTTTTAAAACCAACTGTAGTCTGGGAATGGCAAAGGACCTCGATGAAGCAGGGTCTGTTCTTCAAAGTCCCGGAGATCATAAGTCCATACTCCTTTGGTCATGGGGGTATAGCTCAGTGGAAGAATGCTTGGTGGCAGATCAAGTGGTCCTTGATTCAAGCTCCAGTGTTCTCTTATAACCTTCTTTCTTTTTTTTTAAAAAAGGAAAACATTTTCATTTCCATTCTCCATTATGTTCAGGAGCTCCACTGTACGGGGGTGCTTGATATGAATGTAAACACTCAACATTTCACTGTCCAAATACATAAAAACTTAGCAAAGCTGTCCATCAGCTGAAATTAGTTCCAATCCTCTGTGTCAATTTATGTTTTCATCAATTAAACAAAGGTATCATATGAATGTACATTTGCAGATCCCTCTTCTCCAGGAGCTGTGCTGTGCAGAAGAACAAGAGCCACATCCAGCTGCAGTTCAGCAATCTGATGACCAAAGAGCCACCAAATGTTCTGAGGGCTGGAGAAAAATGCCTTCTAGTGAGCTATTGAACAAGCTCAACCTGTTTAGCTTATCAAAAGAAGATTGAAAGGTGACTTCATTGAAGTGTTGAAGTGCCTTAATGGAGAGAAAGGATTGGGTATTAAAGGGCTCTTGAATCGAGCAGAGAAAGGCCTAACAAGACCCAGTGGCTGGAAGGTGAAAAAAGACAAATTCATGTTACAAATAAGATGCAAATATTCAACAGCGAGGATAATTCACCACAGGAACAAGCTACCAAGGAAAGTGGTGGATTCACCATCTCCTGATGTCATTTAATGAAGACTAGATGCCTTTCTGGAATGTGTTTGCCCCAAAAGTAGCTCTTGTGTCATAGGAGGCCTGTGATATGCAGGAGGTCAGATTAGATGCTCTAATGGTCTCTTCTGGCCATAAAGTTGACTAATTTCTGAAAAACTGAGTGTAGCATTGGGAGCAGCATCTCATGTTTTCCTGTCTAGCCGGCTTGCTTCCTAGAACGAACGCTCCTTGAGTGGGGTGATCCACAGGGAGTAGCTCAAACCTTCAAAGTGCCTGGGCAGGGGCAGGACATTAGCACAGCAAGGGAGGGGTGTGGCAGTGACATCACAAAGCCTTTTGCAGGACCTCAGACTATTGGTCCAAGGTGGTGGAGAGGTGGTGACCTCACAGAGAGATGCTGACATCAGGCAGGCAGGACAGGGGCGAGGGGCCAGGGAAACCTCAGAGACCCCTGTGGCTTTGCTTCAGCAAGTCTCCTTCTCCAGATCTCTCTCTGAAGACAGAGTATTCGGGTTCACGGACGTGAGTGCCAGGAGGAACCTCTTTCAAGTTTTCTCCTTCCCTTTTCCTGATTTTACTAGAAAACAGCAGTCCCTGTTTAGAAGGTAAGAGCCTCCTTGAGGTTTGAAACCTGTTCAGTCTGATCCATCTGGTGACAGTTGAATTTTAGGCATGGAAAACACAAGCTTAAGGAGGCAGAATTTTATTCTGCACCGGAGATTTTGTCCATTAGAACCACTGGGACATTAGGGTTTGTCCTTTTTGTTTCACCTTTTCCTCCGTCCATCCCTCCCTCCCTCCTTTCTCTTTGTCTCTTGCTTCTTTTGTCCTTTCTCCTGTTCCCCTCCCAACACCAGGAGGGGTGTGTGTGTGTTTGTGTGTGTGTTGCGGGGGAGTGCTCTGCAGCTTCCACTGTGGGAGGTCCACCCAAAAATGTGGGGTTGAAATAGTGCTCGGGCAGTGATCCCCACCGGTGACCTGGGCCATCCTTTGGGCTCTCTGGTGAGAACCCTCAGCCTCCCGTCTTCAGTCTCTACCCTGATTGGCTGAGCAGGGGGTTATTGACAGGGAGGAGACTCAGGTCCTTGTTGTTCTCTTTGAAGACCAAGTAAATAAGTCATAACCAGTCATATGTTTGATGAATTTTGCTGCTTCGCTGCATTAATGGTCTCTGAGCAGTTGATGATTCTCTCTAACATTGCAGTTCTCCTCAAATACTTGCTGAATAATTACTGTGCACTGTTGTTGGTCTGGAGCTCATCTGACCAACAACAGGTCATTCAATGTCTGAAATTCAAGATCTGAGGGTTAATTTGAAAATCAGGGCTCTTAGGTCCTATTCCCAACTCTGCCACTGGCTGGCTGTGTGACCTAAGACAAGTCAATTCTCCTTTCTCAGCCTTAGCTTCTCCGTCTTTCAAGTAGGGATAATGATGATCCGCTCCTACCTACCTCACGGTGGGTGGAGGATGGGGATCCATTGGAGAGTGTCACGAGGAGTATCAGAGGGGTAGCCGTGTTAGTCTGGATCTGTAAAAGCAGCAAAGAGTCCTGTGGCACCTTATAGACTAACAGACGTATTGGAGCATGAGCTACTGCACATGGCTAAGCAAAGAGAACAAACCCCAAATCCCCCCTGTGCTTTGGGAGCCAGGTTTGCGGTGGGAATTCTGTAGTTAAGATGACTTGACACCTGGGCATTGGGATTATTTACCAGTTTCTCTGTCATTGGGGCAGTTTTTTGCTCACAGCTGTGATGGCCAAGTGGTTAAGACATTGGAGTTGAAATCCACTCCCCAAAGCACCACTAGGAGTTGAACCCAGGATCTCCTGTTTACAAAACAAGGGTTTTAACCAGCTAAGCCATGGTACCTGCTGTTACTTAAAGGATCATGCCTGCCCACACCTGACTCTCTGCCAATCCCCACTGGGCCCTGACAAGCTTTGCTCGTGTTTGGATTCTGTAAAGCAGAGGAGCAGGTGAAGTTTTGCTCCCAAGGTGTGTATGTGTGATTCTTTGGACAGGTCTACACTACGAAATTAGGTTGGTGTAATTACATTACTTAGGCTGGCAATGCAGTTATATCAACCTAATCCCGGTGTAGCTAGTGGCTCAGCTGTCAGAACTTTCTGGAGCTATAAAAGGGGAGGGGCCCATGGCTCTGTAGCAGGAATGCAGGGTAGGTGAGTTCATGGTGGGATACTGGTGGAGACCAGTTATGGTGATATAATGAACAGCAGCATTTACACTGACAATTTGTCACTTTAAGTTTGCTGCACAAAGCTCTAGGCCTCTCGTCGAGGTGGTTTTATTTTGTCACCAAAACAGGGAAGTTTTGTCACCAGACTTGGCATTGCAGTGTGTGCACCAGCCAAAAGCTGCCGACCGAGGGAGCGTTGTGTGTTTTTCACACAGCTGAGCAATATAATGATGCTGAAATAACTTTGTAGTGCAGATCTGGCCAAAGATTCATAAACACACACACAGCTTGCAAGGAAAATGTCACCTGCTCCTCTGCTTTGCAGAATCCAACACAAGCAAAGCTTTTCAGGCCCCAGTGGGGATAGCAGGGACTCAGGTGTGGGAAGACACTGTGTTTTAGCCACAGGCAGGCACCATGGTTTAGCTGGCTAAAGCCCCTGTCTTGTAAACAGAAGATCCTCGATTCAACTCTCAGTGGTGCCTTGTTGACTAACTCTGGGGGTACCTGGTATTTGCTTCTGTCAGAGGATAAAACACAGAGGTAGATGGGCTTTTGGTCCAGCCTAGTATGGCTGTTTAAATTATACTCACGGGCACTGATAACAGAATTACTGAAAGTTTGAGAGTTAAGAGCTGATAGGTCAGTGGTCCAGCCTGTCACAGATGACTCCCCTCCCTCTGGGACAGGGGCAGGTCTGGGCTCTCACACCAAATGGCTCATTGTGCCTGTTAGAATCTGTGAGCAGCTCATTTAGTTTGCACGGAGGGTTGAGTCCTGCTTCATGCACCATGTGTGAGAATGAAAATCCTAAACCGCCCTTTGAAATAACAAAAGCAGCAGGACGCGTTATTGTCCCTGCCCCAAAGCAGACAGACCAATGGAGAAATGCCATTGAGTCCAGGGTAATACTCCACTGCCATTTTACCTTGTTTGCGTGCTAAACTCCCTCCCAACCTTGAAGGCTCCCAGAGCCCAATATTGACCTTGAGCTGAGATGTCTACAGTGCAAATTTACCCATGTCCCCTGCCTAGCAAGTGCTATTGAATTGAGTCCCTCAATCGGGGTCTGCCAAGCACAGTTGTGCTGCCCTTGATTCACACAAGGATAACAACGCTTTATTTCTCCTGCCCCTATAACATGGATACTGAAAATCAAACACCAGCCAAAAGTGATCATTTCGGCAAGCAACCCAACCTATTTCCAACATACTGTAAAATCCACATGCAGACTCACACACGAAACCTTGCAAGAAAATCTTCCTGAGGGGGTCTGAAGCACCTGCTGCTGGAGGGAAGGAGGGAGCTGTGGGTTGGGATTGAGGGGCACTGGGAATAGGAGGGGGCTATGGGTTGGGACAGAAGAGAAGGGTGAAGAGGAGCAGGCTCTGGGTGGGAGTGAGGAGCAGTGAGCATAGGAGGGACTGAGGGTTGGGTCTGAGGGGCACTGGGAAAAGAGGGGACATGGGTTTAGGCTGAAGAGCATCTTCATTTGGGGATCCAGCAGGACAGGGGAAGGCAGCAGGTGATTCTAATTCCTTAGGGATATTCTGTGTGTTTGTGTTTGTGTGTGTGTGTGTGTGTGTGTGTGTGCAGGGAAGGAACATGCTCTATGCCCAGAGGCCTTTATTCCTCCAGGCTGCAAGGACAGAGGGGCTGTCAGGAAGTTGCCCCTTCAAACCCCCACACA